>NC_141879.1:627075950-627378981 GCF_056163025.1 Triticum urartu | reverse complement strand
CTTAGTACCGGAAACGCCAAGAGTTGGGATACATATAACGTAAATTACATCCGGGGTGTTACATACAGGGAGCTCGTCAACCAGTCCCTTGGATTGTTGCGGCGGCTAGGGTTTGGGGCTGGCGGTTGGAGATGGCCAGGGATGGATTGCATCAACTTATACGGTGGCGGCCGTGTAGAAATGGGAAGGAGCAATGGTGGTATGAACAGCTAGCACACCACATGATGTCTGACTTAGTTTCTCGTGAGAATTGATTCGCCCTCAACAGTTAGATGCCCATCCTACGGCCTGTCAAGCTTCTACTAATGATTCGTTGGAGACTGTCACTGAGGGAGTCCTGGATAAGGGGGTGCTCGGATAGCCGGACTGTACCTTCAGCCGGACTCCTGGACTATGAAGATACAAGATTGAAGACTCCGTCCCGTGTCCGGAAGGGACTTTCCTTGGCGTAGAAGGCAAGCTTGGCGATACGGATATGTAGATCTCCTACCATTGTAACCGACTTTGTGTAACCCTAACCCTCTCCGGTGTCTATATAAATTGGAGGGGTTTAGTCTGTAGGACAACATACACAACAACAATCAGACCATAGGCTAGCTTCTAGGGTTTAGCCTCTCCGATCTCGTGGTAGATCTACTCTTGTACTACCCATATCATCAATATTAATCAAGCAGGACGTAGGGTTTTACCTCCATCGAGAGGGCCTAAACCTGGGTAAAACTTCGTGTCCCTTGCCTCCTGTTACCATCCGGCCTAGACGCACAGTTCGGGACCCCCTACCCGAGATCTGCCGGTTTTGACACCGACATTGGTGCTTTCATTGAGAGTTCCTCTGTGTCGTCACCATCAGGAAGGATGCCTCGCCCCGTCTTTAAAGACGGCACCGTTGCTAAGGGAGCTTT
The DNA here is from genome assembly GCF_056163025.1 of Triticum urartu. NCBI lineage: Eukaryota > Viridiplantae > Streptophyta > Magnoliopsida > Poales > Poaceae > Triticum > Triticum urartu. The sequence continues at coordinate 627,378,079 of NC_141879.1, read as the reverse complement.
GGCGGTCGGCCAAACCCTCCGGCTAGGTGGTTTTCTTATGACCGCCTGTTCGGCTTCTGCGCCGACAATGACTTCTCGAGCCATCGAAAACAATCTTCATGTCAGCTCGGAACTCGACGAGCAGTTAGATCCAATGGAGCTCTCCTCCACAAACGAGCTCTTGGATCGCTTCCCGCCCTGGGAGTCGCTATGGATTACGACCAGATTGGGCCCAAACCCAATCTGAGAGAGATTAACTCTCCCCAAGTCACCCATCACGTTGCCATTGTAGAGGGACAGTGCGGTGACCCTTCATCTATATTTAGGACTCGCTACGTCCGGATCCACGATCCCTCCAAGCCGGATACCCGCGGAGGGGAGGATATCACTCAAGACCTGAACTTAAAGTCAGGCGACGGGCTGGATTCATTGGACAACATCCAGGAATCCAAATGTTCGAGTTCGGAAATTCCTCGGCCTCTGAGCCTCAGATGGGGTGAGGCTTCGGATTTAATTCCACCCACCCACCCCAACATAAGCGATCTATCCAAAATCAGGCAAGAGCCCGATGAAACAGTACATCATTACTGGGCCAGATTCCTCCTGGTTAAGAATAGGCTAAGGGACTGCCGCGAGGAAGACGCAATCTCAATCTTCTGCAATAATTGCACGGACAAGGGAATACTCAACACCATAAGTCGCCGTGATATTACTCGCCTCGCTGACTTGGCGCCCATTGTACGAAAGTACTGTGCGATGGAAAGCGCCTGGAAAACCGAAATAAAATTTGGGGACAATCCGGCCCTGAATACAAACCCAGTCCAAAATAAAAGGGTGCATCATCACTAGACACCCGGGTCAAGCACTAAAAAGCAAAAAACCCTCTACAGGGCATGGAACCGTACTGGAAGGATGGCTTAATGGACCTTGTAAAATTCAAAGTACAGAGGACGCCACACCAACTCACAGCCTTAGAGCATGTTGGATACTCCGGCAGGTGGCCAAAATTGGCGAAAATCTCCTAATTCCGGAGGCCACAGAAAGCCACCCCAGAGACACCAATACGGTATTAACAGTCTTCGAGACTTTTGCATCAAATAATATGCGAAAAAGGACACTCCGCAGCCTTGCCGAAGTCTACCAAGTAGCAACAATAAACCCATGGAGTGACACGGCTATTACCTTTAACGCCAGTGATGATCCTAAATTCCGAACAGCCCGAGCACCAGCCGCATTAGTCCTCAGTCCAATAGTGGACGGCTTTCGTATTACCAAGGTACTCATGGACGGCGGCAGCGGATTGAACCTCATTTATGAGGAAACCCTTCAAAGAATGGAAATAGACTGGAACCGCATTGAGCGAAGCAGCACAACCTTTAGAGGAATAATCCCCAGTCGGGAAGCGTGCTGTACAGGAAAAATCACACTAGATGTGGTGTTCGGCACGCCGGACAATTACAGGTCCGAAGAGATCACGTTCCATGTGGCTCCGTTCAGCAGCGGTTATCACGCTCTGCTAGGGCGGGAAGCGTTTACAATCTTCCAAGCAATACCCCATTACGGGTACATGAAGCTCAAGATGCCCGGGCCTAACGGGATCATCACTCTCGCTAGTGATCCGGACATAGCACTCCGCGCCGAAAACAAGACAGCCACACTGGCCCTCGAGGCACTATCCGAAGCCCTAGCGGCTGAGGAACTGACTGCACTGCGCTCTATGGTGAATAGGGACGATGTGGTACTCGACAAAAGATCCAAGTCCACCTCCTTTAAACCGGCGGACGAAATAGTCAAATTCCAAGTCCATCCAATGGACCCCAATAAAACAGCTTCCATCGGGGCACAGTTAAACCCTGATGTAGACGCCGCACTGCGAGAGTTCCTATGAGAGAACTGGGACATTTTCGCCTGGCACCCTTCAGACATGCTAGGAATCCCACGCAGGCTGGCCGAGCACTGCTTAAATATCCAAACAGGTTTCAAACCTGTCAAACAGGCTCTTTGGCGTTTTTCCGAACCTAAGAGACAGGCCATGGGAGAGGAGCTAGCAAAGCTATTGGAGGCCGGATTCATCAGAGATATAAAACATCCAGACTGGCTAGCAAACCTGGTGATGGTACCAAAGAAGGACAAATCCTGGCGCCTGTGTGTTGATTTTAAAGACCTTAACAAGGCTTGCCCAAAGGATCCCTTCCCCCTCCCCCGCATCGATCAAATTATCGATGCTACCGCAGGACACGATTCGTTGTGTTTCCTCGACGCATATTCCGGCTACCATCAAGTCAAGATGGCAGAACCAGACCAAGCCGCAACGGCATTTATCACACCATACGGCCCATTATGCTTCAACATGATGCCCTTCGGGCTCAAAAACACCGGCGCAACATATCAGCGCATGATTCAGACATGTATGGTAAGCCAGATCGGCAAAACAGTGGAGGCATATGTAGATGATGTGGTCGTCAAAACAAGACATGTCAAATCTCTAGTAGACGACTTGAAGCTCACATTTTATAACCTCCGAACATACGACATCAAGCTCAACCCGGAAAAATGCATTTTCGGCATTCCAGCCGGAAAGCTCTTGGGCTTCATTGTATACGGTAGAGGAATTGAAGCAAATCCACCCAAGATCCAAGCTCTATCGCAACTGGATATCCCAAAGGACCTCAAACAAATACAAAAGTTAACCGGATGCGTGGCGGCTCTAAGCCGCTTTATCTCCCGCTTGGGAGAAAAGGCCCTACCCCTTTACCGCCTCCTTCGGTGCACCAAACACTTCGAATGGACGGATGCAGCCACGGCCGGACTCGACGAAATAAAAGCCATACTGGCAACAAACCCAGTCCTGGCCGCTCCAAACATTGGCGAACCAATGCTATTTTACATTGCAGCAACACATCAGGTTGTAAGCGCAGTGCTCGTCGTCGAACGAGAAGAAGACAGACACAAATTCCCCCTTCAAAAGCCGGTCTATTATGTGTCCACTGTCCTCACTCCCTGCAAATCACGGTACCCGCAGTATTCAAAGATCGCGTACGCGGTATTCATGGCATCCCGGAAGCTACGACACTACTTTCAAGAGTGTTCAATAACAGTAGCCTCGGAAGTACCACTTAATGATATTATAAACAACCGTGACGCAATGGGCCGGATTGCAAAATGGGCCATTGAGCTCCTCCCGTTCGACATAACTTATAAGCCACGGCGAGCCATCAAGTTGCAAGTCTTGGCCGACTTTGTCGCAGAATGGACGGAGGCTGAACTCCCTAAAGAGTATGGCACATATTCAAATTGGATCATGCATTTCGACGGCTCCAAGATGTTGGCCGGACTAAGGGCTGGCGTCGTTTTGACGTCCCCCACAGGAGACACAGTTCATTACGTACTCCAGATTATGTACACGGACTCCAACAATGCAGCTGAATATGAGGCCCTTTTACATGGTCTCCGGATGGCAGTATCCATGGGCATTCAACGCCCAGAGGTGCGCGGGGACTCGAACCTCGCAATATCCCAAATAAATGGAGACTTCGATGCCAAGGATCCAAAAATGGCAGCTTACCACAACGCCTTCCTAAAAATGTCAGCTCGGTTCGAGGGGCTTGAATTTCACCATATAGCCCGGGAAAATAATTAGGCGGCAGATGTCCTGGCACGCATCGGCACAAAACGCGATGTAGTCCCCCCCAACATCTTCTTGGAAAGGCTGTTCAAGCCATCCGTAGAATGGGAAGGGGAGCCGAACAATAACAGCCCGGACCCAACCGCACTGCCCGACACCGAACATTCTGACACAATCGGAGGCTCTGCCAATGAAATAACACCTTCATCCCACATAATAATGGCCATCATCACCCCGTGGACAGAACCATTCCTTGCCTACCTTACTAGGCAGGAACTCCCCGAGGACCAAAATGAGGCATGCTGCATAGTGCGGTGATCCAAAGCCTACAGAGTCCACGAGGGAGAGCTTTATAAGAAAAGCACTACCGGAGTCCTTTAAAGGTGCATCTACGAAGAGGAGGGGAGGAACCTCCTGGCTAAAATTCATGCCGGACCGGGCGGTCATCACGCTGCAGCTCGGTCCCTTGTAAGCAAGGCCTTTCGTACATGCTTTTATTGGCCGACGGCCCGGGCAGACGCTCAGGACTTAGTCCAACGATGCACCGGTTGCCAGCTCTTTGCAAACCAAAGCCTTATGCCACCCACCGCCCTCCAAACTATCCCCATTACTTGGCCCTTCGCGGTCTGGGGGCTTGACATGGTTGGACCCCTTAAAGGCGGAACCCACAAGCAAAAATACTTACTGGTCATGGTGGATAAGTTCACCAAATGGATAGAAGCCAAGCCTATTAAGACGGCCGAATCCGGACCGGTGATAGACTTTATATCCGGGGTTGTACACCGTTACGGCGTCCCCCACAACATCATCACTGATAATGGCACGAACTTCACGGCCGACGAGGTAAAACTCTGGTGCAAAAACATGGGCATCAAGCTCGATTATGCTTCCGTCTATCACCCACAAACTAACGGCCAGGTCAAACATGCAAATGGTCTTATCATGAGCGGCATCAAACCCAGATTAGTGCGGTCCCTCAAGGAATCTAACACGCACTGGGTAGAGGAGCTCGACTCCGTACTCTGGGGGCTGCGGACCATGCCAAATCGCACCACCGGATACACACCATTCTTTATGGTGTATGGCACAAAAGCAGTTTTGCCTTGCGACATAATTCATGATTCACCTCGAGTGCGCATGTACGAAGAAAGAGAAGCCGAGCTCGATCGGCAGGACAGCCTGGACGCATTGGAGGAGGAGCGTGACGTGGCAAAAGCCCGTTCCGCATTCTGTCAACAGCAGGCTCGAAGATACCAAAGCAGAGAAGTACGGGCCAAAAATTACAACATTGGTGAATTAGTTCTATGACTACCAGACAAGAAAAAGGACAAACTCAAGCCCAAGTGGGAAGGTCCCTTCATAATTGACCAAGTCCTGACTGGTGGAGCGTACCGCCTGCGGGATGCATCGAATAACCGACTCGAGCTGAACCCATGGAACGCATCCCGTCTCCGAAGATTCTATGCCTAGCGCCGGACTCTGTGTTCGTCTCCTTCCTCTGTCCATTTTTTATATATTTTCTGTCTTACATTTCTCTTCTTCTCTCTCTCTCTTGTAGCCTTTAAAGGCTCATAGAGTGACGCGCTATCCGCGCTCATTAAACCTGGGGGCTTCTTTAAACAGAAGCTTATTCATACGGGCTTCATGCCCAACACATGTGTCACACTTCCGCATGTACCTTTTATTCACCATTATATGCATCGATATGACTTAAGTTTTGGCAAGCTGGGTTGCCTGGCTCCTGTGCTTACCCCTACGTTCCCGATTGTTCGGCTAGGTGGTAAAGGGAGCACCTCTGCAATTGTTACTGCTGGGTCAGCCGGACATGTACCTCAGACTGGGTGAAGCCGAAAGCCAGCGTTCTTAAGGGAATATTCGGTTGGTGAATTAAAGATGATCTTTTTTATTTTTATCTATACACCCCCAGATGTTTTTCCTGCATTTCTTTTCGCAGCATGGACATGCACCTTAGGGCATGCCTCCCAGGGAAAGGAACCCCTAACGGAACTATTCTCCTGGAAGATGTTTCTTACTAACCATGTAATATAACACAACTAGTTGGGCACTTGTCTGTTCACGCACTAATGACCCCTACGCCTGGTCTCCATGCATTCCCCGGTTCCTATATAACCGCATGGGAATTCGGACATACTCCGGACCATCAGGTCCCGAGGCTGAAGCGAAAAAGTCGGCCATGACAAATGATCTACAATCCGGCTAGAAGGCATTATAAATGTCAATTAAATTACATAGTCATTTTGACTGATTGTATTCCTCCTCAATACCATCTAACAGGCTGTCTAATTTACAGTCCTGCTGGGAATACTTTGCGGCCAACTCTACTTGGTCGTATACTAAGCTTACAGGGATCTCCTTCCCATCGGGCCCTACAGGACCGACCTCAGCCATGTGGTTGGGGTTAGCCTTTGCGTACCGCGTCTTCACCATAGCCCAGGCCTCCCTAGCGCCTTGACGGCAGGCCGATATCTTCCACAATCGGAAGCGCCGCCGTGCTCCCTTTAGCTTCTCCGCAAGCTCTCCAAGACCTTCGGGCATGGAGACGGATGGGCATAGGGCCTGGGCGATGCCTTGCATCACCTGCCGAACTCGATCGAGCAGTTGCGAGAGCTCGGGAAGAAGGTCACCCGTAGAACCGGGCACCTCCTCCGCAGGACGACCTGTTAGCACACCTACAGACATTGCTCTGTTAGTCGACTTCCCCGCCGAACTTTCTTTCAAAGGATCGTTCAAGCACTTACTAAATATGCCGCGTCGAAGCCGTTGATTCTCCTTCACGGAGTCTGACAGCTGGGCACGAACATCTTTCAGCTCGACGCCCAGCTTGGTGTTGGTATCTTGGAGATCGTTCTTCTCCCGCCTCACCTTTGTCAGCACCTTCTCACCAGCCCTTAGCTAGCGTAGGAGGTGTTGCCTTTCCAGATTCAATCCGGCGCCATCTGCAATTTAATTTGTCAGATTCGCACCCATGCCGTGCTTCGCAAAAATACTTATCTTTCAAAGTGTATATTACCAGAGGGGGTCTCCTTGGGCTCCCCTGCCGTGGCTAGTGCGGCCTCAAGTTGGGCTTTGCACTCTTCCAGCTCCTTGGACAGTAGGGAATTCTTTTCTGTAAGAACCTGCATAACAAATGATCCTTAAATCAGTTATTCTAACTGTTTCAAGTCTCGGGGGCTACTGGTATATATATAATTACCAAAATTTTCTTACCCGTATGTCTTTTACATATTGCTCCATGGCTCTAGCTAGACCATTTTGAGCGGCACGGAGGTATGCATCTCCCGACTTGAAGGCATCTAACGCCTCTTGGGAGAAATAAGCGTCGCGAAGAATTGTCCGGCGACGCCTGTGGTTCATGGCACTCTCCACCTCAGAGTTGGTGGCAGACAACCTGTCCACATCCTCCATCGGAGGAGCATCCGGTGCGCGCCTTGTGTTCGGCTCCGCTTCCGGACCAGGCTTTGGAGCCTGGCTGGTGGAGGCGCGATTGGCAGTCTCTCCGAATATAGTTCGGCGAGGTCTCTTTGTCCTAAAGAGAGCACAAGTGTTAATATGCCTCGAAGGTATAACACCTGGGATAAGGGGGCGCATCATACCTTTGCACTGGTGCCACAGACCGGACTGCACCTCTTTTCTGCCCACGGGGCCCTGCGGCCCCTTGTTGGCTTGTCACCGCAGGTTCGGCCTCCCGTTTTTGGGAGGCCAGGATTAGCCCTGGGTAATCAGCCGTAATGGCCACCAAGGCGTTGTCCTTCCTAAATTGATGGAACACTCCATCAATCAGCTCCATAGATACGTACGGATCCTCTTGAGAGGCCGGGTCGAGGCACCGTCCTAGGTCCTCGGGTTGTGGAGGAGGGCTGCTTATTTCTTTAACAGCCTGGCGCACTTCCTGCGTTGAAATCACTAGATTGAATATTTAACAATAGGGATATAAAACGGATGGGCAAGATGTGACCACTCACCCGGCTTGGAGGATTGTACATGGAAAATCCACCCTTTGGGTCGACGTGGAGAAAATCCTCCTCTTCTCCATTGTACAAAGCGGACAAGGTCTTTATTAGAGCCGCAGCCGAATCCGGCCCCTTATGGCCATAGCGGGTGGTGTCGTCCTCCTCGTTGAAGTCCCACATGGGGTGGCCTCTATACTGTAGCGGCTGCACCCCTCGCATGATGCATGCGGCCATGACCCCAATCATGGTCAGTCCGGAATGAGCTAACAATCTTATCCGGCCCATCAGGTAAATAACGTCCCTGTCACTTTTCCCTCTGAGGGCTCCGTGGACGCCAGCTTAGGCGTTTATTTAAGGGAGCACTATCGAATTCAGGGAGGCCGATCCGAACAGGATCCGGCAGCGGGACGTCTTCTATACAAAACCATTCCGATGGCCAGTCTTCGAATGCCTTCTTTGGGGTTCCGGACATATATCCGGTCCCGGCGATGCGCCACACTTCGGCTCCGCCCACTTGATACATTGACCCCTTCTTGGAATGGGGCACGAGGCAGAATAGCTCTTTCCACAGCATGAAATGAGCCTCAACACCCAAGAACAGCTCGCAGAGGGCTACAAAGCCCGCGATATGCAACACGGAGGCGGGCGTGAGATTATGTAGCTGGAGGCCATAGAACTCCAGCAGCCCCCGGAGAAATGGATGGATTGGAAATCCGAGCCCCCTTATTAAATAAGGGACGAGGCACACCCGCTCTCCTTTGGAGGGATTAGGGGCATTCTCCGCTTGCTCTTTGCCGTTATAGACGGCAAGACCGGCTCGAACCGGGACCATATAGGCAGGGGGGAGAAATCTCTTGGTCTGGAGCGTCACTAGCTCGCTATGCGAGATGGAGCATCTCTCCCAGTATCCAGGCTGAGGGCTGGAAGGGCGAGAGGAGGAGTTGCGACGGCTGGCCATGGTGGAATGGACCTTTGTCGGATGCGCTCTAATGAACACTCGTGAAGGGGGGAAGATGTGGTTTGGATCTAAATCCACGTCCCCTTAAGTAGGGCAGCTCATTTACGCGGCTAGGGGTGTGAATGTAAAAACACTCAGACTTTTCATATTCGTTTGACACATGGGAAGCAGCCATTATTGGGCGTAGAAGCCAAGGAGCGCAACATCTACAAACAACCGGACATTATCCAACAGGTACACGGAATTTGGGGGAGAACCCGCCTTGCAATGCTGAAGACAATCTGCGCACCGGACTCATCGTCATTGAAGCCTGGTTCGGGGGCTACTGAGGGAGTCCTGGATAAGGGGGTGCTCGGATAGCCGGACTGTACCTTCAGCCGGACTCCTGGACTATGAAGATACAAGATTGAAGACTTCGTCCCGTGTCCGGAAGGGACTTTCCTTGGCATAGAAGGCAAGCTTGGCGATACGGATATGTAGATCTCCTACCATTGTAACCGACTTTGTGTAACCCTAACCCTCTCCGGTGTCTATATAAAACGGAGGGGTTTAGTCCATAGGACAACATACACAACAACAATCAGACCATAGGCTAGCTTCTAGGGTTTAGCCTCTCCGATCTCGTGGTAGATCTACTCTTGTACTACCCATATCATCAATATTAATCAAGCAGGACGTAGGGTTTTACCTCCATCGAGAGGGCCCGAACCTGGGTTAAACTTCGTGTCCCTTGCCTCCGGTTACCATCCGGCCTAGACGCACAGTTCGGGACCCCCTACCCGAGATCCGCCGGTTTTGACACCGACAGTCATGCTCACGCACCAGGAAAGCCGATCCAAGCACAGGCAGGTTGGAGCAAGTGATAGAAACTTCCCTAAACTAACAATCTCCTTTTGATTTCAAAATACATTAACTCTTTCTCTCGTTTGCGCGCACAAAATCTATTCTAGGATGATTCAGTCATTTTAATGGGCAGCAAGCCCGTTGAAAGAACCCTAAAACGTATGTTTAAGAATTTCTATCGGAGGGTCCAGCTTCAAGAAAGCTCCAGGCATAGTTTTTTTTCTTTCCAAGGGGATCGGAATGGGCTAATTGTTTAAAATGTTGAATTGAATGAAATACGACATTATTGTTAATCTTGAAAAGGCCCTCGCTACCTCCCATGTCGCACCACTTGGGAAACTCGGGGGCAGACCTAGCTTGCCGCCGGCAGCCCCGCTCCAACACCTCCTCTCTTCCACCGCTGTCGCTAGCCCTCGACGTTGTTGTGGCAGATCTTGCCCCATAAGGTGGCATGGGGAGAGCTGGGTGGCTGCATTAGTCCGGTCAGCGGGCGTCATTGCAGGAGATAGTGGTGTGGGCGTGCGTACTTCGCATCTCGACGTGTGGGGGACGTCATGGCCACTGCTCGGCCTGCTCGTCGTCGCTTGGCCACGGTATGTGGCGGCTATTCCCTGGATGGCAGATCTGGCCAGTCTGCCTCGATCCATGTGTGGTCACGTCATGCGCACGTGTGGGTGACCCTGGGTGGTGGTGCCCTATCCTCCTCTGATGGCGACCACAGTTTACATGGTGGAGGGGTCGGGCTCCTCGGATTTGAACCAACGGCTTCAGATTGGCTCGTTGGCAACCGCAGTGGGTCCCTATTTGGTCGGGCTAGCAGCAGTGTGCGGTTGGTGACTTGGGTGAGAAAGTGGTAGGTGGGTGGTGGTGATGTGGTGTGCAGTCACACGAGTGCAAGTGTGTGTGTGATATCTTCTACAGTAGCGAGGTTGGAGGATGGAGGCAAGGAGATGTCGCACTTGGAGGTGATAGCATGGCTAAAAATGGTGGCATGAGGGATCGTGATGGTGTTGTTGGCCGTGTGGGTGGTGGTTGCTGCTGGTGATCTGATAAGCATGCTTGATCGCTGCCGATGGCGGTTTAGCCGGATAGATTGTGGCGATGATGGTTTGGTGAGCTCTGGGTGAAAACCTGGCTCGACCTCGGTCAATGCTAGTGGAGCCCCTCCACCTTCCCTTGTCATCTTGGTCTCGTGCTTTCCTAGTGAAAACCCAAGCTTCGGCCTTGGTTAAACATGCGTCAACAGCGATCCTCGCCACTTCCCCTTCGGGGCGACAACTTCGAGGTTCGGTCTATGGTCAGTTGGTGATGGTTCCTGCAACTTTGTTAGCTTCATCATCGGCTAGGCCAGTGCGCGGCCTAGGGGTCGGTGTGGAACTCGGAGCAGCAGCTCCTCAAGTATCATGTGCTTGGCTTTAGTCGCTTGGGAGGCAATGTCATCGACTAGGATGGTTCGCAACCTTGAGTCCTATGTGGAAGTCGGAGCGGCGGCTCTAGAGATCTCCTTCATGATGGTGTTGGTTTTGGTTGCTAGGGCGACGGAGTCATCGACTAGGTTGGTGCACAACCTTGCGGTCAGTGCGGACATTCAAGGGATGGCTGCGGAAACCGGCGTTGCGTGGTTGGAAGTCGTCTCTTGTCACTTAGGTGGCTGTGTTGTCAGCTTGGTTGGTGCGTAGCATCAGGGCTCCTTGCTCTGGCGTGCTGCTGCTACTCTGAAGAAAAAGGAGGAAGGAAAGAGGAGGAGGAAGGAAGAGGAGACGAGGTGAGGAGATAAGAGAGAGAGAGAGAAGGCACTCAAAGCCTTTCGATATAAGCAGATCTAACAGACACAACATGTGATCCATGGGAGCACTATGCTAGCCAATCAGAACGTAACATCTATAAGCTGAGTACAAAACATATTTTTTTGGGGTTTTCTGTTTTTTAGGTACAACACCTAAAAATACAATGCATTGGGTGGTTGTATCTAATTATTGTTTGCACAACCTAGGATGTGTCATAAGACTAGCCACAGTGGAGATTAACATACACTAGTAACATACACATATTTCTAGATTATGTTACTACCTTCATAGTGGGTAGTAACATAAGTGTGGTAACATGCAAAGCTTCACTTATTATGTTACAGACTCATATTGCATTGAGACATGTGATGTTACAGTAACTAACTAAGTTACTCAAACTACCTCTCTCCTCATTAACTCATTGCCACACAAGCAAATTTGCTGAGTTGGACCCGATGTTACTGCTGAAGTTACTTCCACTGTGGCTAGTCTAAGAGTTGATGCATGTGAGTGCCCTTAAGCCTTTTTTACAAACCAGCATATTAATTTTCTCGATTGTAATACGAAACAATGATTTAGTGACAACTCCCAGTTTAAGGCCACCCCAGCATTGTTAAATTGCATAGACCTACCTAGTTTATAAAAATCTTCCTATGATATCATAGTATATAGCATTGACATTACTAATTCACCAAAAATCTTGCATCAGTAATAAATTTATGCAATACTAGTAAGATACCCATGCTACGCTACAGAATCACAAATGATTAAGTAGACATTGTTTACTCAGGAGCTCCTGGACAAAAAAGATGTATCATGACATTGATCACAGTGATGCTATATTGTTGATAAGTACGCATTGAGCAGAAATCAAATGTATGGTTTCTGATCGATGATCCCCTTGTCCAAGTCAAACATTTTCTTCTCCATTTTTACCTTGCCAAAGATTTGTTGTTCTGGCCACCCAGCTTTCTCATTACTATCCAAATTGACGGGACAGGGCATGTGGCAAATAGAAAATCCATCCACACACATTTGGGAACTATGACAATACTAATATGCTTTTGGTTAACTACAGGCCCCACCTCCAGCCCACACAATTAATATATCCGAATAACATGCATACTATTGCTTGAGAACACACTTTCAAGAACAAACAAGAATGAAGTAGAAGTTTTCGACTGAATACTTCGATAAACATGCACAAGCATGCTGCATACAGTACCACCATGAAGAGAAAAAATATTTTAGATTGATTCATGCATAGTTACATATACCATGGGCATCTATGAGGCCATGGAATCATTTTCCATCTGCAAAGCATAGTATACCCTTCTTTTAGTTATTTGCTCAAAACATTTGTGCCAACAATATTAGCTATCGAGCTCCAACTTAATCTATCTTCTCACCTAGAAGGACATTAGGCAATCAGTACTTCAAATATATAAATGGTTTGTAGTATATTTTGACAAAGAAAAAAAGCAAGGAGCCTGTAGTGGGGCTGTAGTATATTTAGACCAAAGAAAAAGTCATAGACTGCACTTGCACTACATTTACCGAGCAAATAAACAAAAAGAAAAGTAAAAGATGCTTTTTGAATCATATATGTATATAAAAGGGGTGAGTGCACAAGTACATACAATCGAAAATATTAGTATTGGATTACTTGTAACTTCCTTAACCAGGTTTCTGCAAAGAAAAATGCTGATAACAGACAGCAATGAAATAAATATTCAGGTTGTGGCCTAAATAATTGGGGTGGAGAAGTGAAAAAATTGGAGAGCTGCATCCCATATTCTCTATCCCATGAACATACCATGCTGCAAGGTGATCAGATGGCAAACATAATTTTCTCGCATAGAGACTTTAGGTGTTGGAAGTTGGACGACAAGGGGTGTCAACTGTGACCTCACTTGTATGTCGGTTGCCAAGGCGAATGGCTTGTTGTGCCATATGTTCTGAACCTAAGGGCATTCAGATAAGCTTCTCCACATATGCACAATCTAAAGTCAACAGAAGCAATGGACATAGAAAACATAAGATATAACCTTTTTTCTCCTAGCCCCCCGCTCCCCTAGCCCCGCCGCCAGCCACTCCAGCGGCGGCGTCCACCAGCCCGTGCCGTTGGCCACTCCGGCCCCGGCACCCACCGCCTCCCCCGCCGTCGGCCGCTCCGTCCCTGGCGTCCACTCTCGCCCGAGACCCCCTACCGTCTCGGGTCATGGCTAGCCCTCTGCGTTGGGGGGTGTGTCCTCGTCGGAGGATGAAGGTCTTGCTCCACGCGCTCCTACGGCGAGGTACTAAGGAGCTACTCACCGCCGTCTGGTCGCCCTTGCCCCGCCGCTCCTCCCCCGCGCCGGTGCCTCACGCCACCCGTCCTATGCCCCCGCCCTGTCCCAGTGCTCTCTGAGTCCCGCACCGTCCCGGGCCCCGCGCTTGGCCTCCATTGTCATCCGGGAGGTGGATCCCCGTTCGACTTCTCGCAGTGGCTGGAAAATGGTGGGCCACAAGCGGCGCCGGTCGCGGCACTAGCCGGTGCTTGCACCACTCCCCTCCATGAACATCTGCCCTGACCTGCCTTCGGATCTGGCAGGGCTCTGCTTCAACTGTCTCAACGAGGAGCACGTCGCCGGCATGTGCACCAATGCTCAGTTTTGCCTTCGCTGCTGTCTGCCCGGCCACGTAGCCCGAGAATGCCACCTCCCTCACTCTCGTTCGCCTCTGGCTTCTTCAGCTCGGCCAATCCGCGAGCACCTTGGCCCCCGCGACGGGCCGTGTGATGGCTTGGCTTATTAGGGATGATAGACTACTCATATCAATGAGGAATTCCTTCTTTTCCGGGAGCCCATTCGGACAGAACTCCAAAGTTAAGCGTGCTCAGCTTGGAGTAGTGTCAGGATGGGTGACCGTCCGGGAAGTTGCTCCCGGGTGCGCATGAGTGAGGACAAAGTGCACAGAAAAGACTAGTATTGATCTACGGAGCCAGTCTAGATCCCGCCAGGAGTAACGACCACCGGTGGGTGTGTCTGGGGTGTTACAAGTTGGTATCAGAGCCGACCCTCGCGGTTACACAGATGGTTGAGGACAGGTGCGTGGTCATGTTGTTCATGACGTTTGTGACCCATCGTGTCACATGGCATGGTACATGTACCGGACTAGAAGCACAGACGTATGTGCCAAGAGGGAACGTTCCTGTGGCCCGACGAGGACGTCGGTTCCTCTGAGTGGGGGTGTATGTGATGGCCTGGCTTATTAGGGATGATAGACTACTCATATAAATAAGGAATTCCTTCTTTTCCGGGAGCCCATTCGGACAGAACTCCAAAGTTAAGCGTGCTCAGCTTGGAGTAGTGTCAGGATGAGTGACCGACCGGGAAGTTGCTCCCAGGTGCGCACGAGTGAGGACAAAGTGCGCAGAAAAGACTAGTATTGATCTGTGGGTCTAGTCTAGATCCCGCCAGGAGTAACGACCACCGGCGGGTGTGTCCGGGGCGTTACAGGCCGCCCCTCCCTCTCCACCTGCGCTGTCTTTCCCGCGTGCATCCCCCTCCCCTATAGTGAGCCATGCCGGTGCATGCTCGCTTGGGAATTGTGGCCTATGCGGCTGGCAGGGCTCCCTCGAAGTGCGGCGGCTCTGCGGGCGGGGTTGTGCGGCTGCAGCTGCGCGCCCCTTTGGAGCCAGCTCGCCTAGGCCCTGCTGTGCCTCAGGCCGGCACTAGTAGAAAACAGGGCTCTGGTTGGAGCCTGCCAAGCCCATTAGTCCCGGTTCAGTCAAGAACCGGGGCCCATGGTGGGCATACGTCCCTGTTCGTGCACCCAGGGGCCCGGCCGGGCCTCGGGAGGCATTTGTCCCGGTTCATGTGGACGCATTTGTCCCGGTTCTAGGCACGAACCGGGACCAATTGGCCTCGCTCCTAGCCCATAGCCATTTGTCCCAGTTTGTGCCTAGAACCATGACAGAAGGGGTGCCTTTAGTCCCGGTTCCAGCCACGAACCGGGACCAATGTGGTGGCTATATATACTCGCCCGCGAGCAGAGCACTCGACACTGCTCTGTTTTTTCTGTCCGGCGAGGGGAGAGCTTTGTGGTGCTCTAGCTCACCTCCTATGCACACGAGGTGTTCGATGAAATGCCCGAGCCACACTAGTTAAGATTTATCCTCTCGAAGCTCGACCTCCAAGCTCCATTTTCCTCAAGATTTGTCTAGGTTTAGCGGTCCGTCACGTCCCGTCCCCGTCTTCACCGCCGTCGATCGCTCGCGCCGATCTCGTCGCCTACACCACCATGGTGAGCCTCTTGTTCTTATCTTCTTCTGAAAGAAAAAAATTCTTACTTTAGATAGATACTTGTCTAATTTCTTACTTTTATTATTGCTTGTTATTATATAGTGCGATGGTTTTGGTATCCGCCCCCGTCGGCCCTCGTCCTGGCTATGATTCGGATGTGGTATATATTATCTTTTATAACTATTTGGTTCATTTATTGTTTATGACAATTATGCCCATCAAGTTGACATATATTTTATTTATCTAGGAGGTAGTTGAACCAGAAATTCCAACCGACCCTATTGCCAAGAGGTTAAATTTAGTTGAAGAAGAAAACAATTATTTGAAGGAAAAAATAAAAAAAATTGAGGAGGAGAAGATGATATTGGAGTTGCATGTTGCGGATGTTGTCGATGATCACAAGATCAAGATGGATGCAATGCGGTTGAATATTAGAAAGATTAGAAAATTTGACATTCATACCGAGGCTTGGTATCATTATGAAATTGGATCAACTTTTACCTTGGTTGTGATTATGATCGCATTTATTGTTGCATCGGAAGGTTTTACATAGTTTCAATGTATGGTTTAACTAGATGCTCTAGAGAGCTATATGTTGTTCAATGAGAACTATGTATGTACTTTGGTTTTGTTGGAGATATGCCCTAGAGGCAATCATGTATGATGATATTTCCTATGTGTTTATGAATAAAGATAGTCCTTGGACATTATCAATGATGTGTATCAGCAAGTACGTGACTTGTTTGTGGGACTATGCATTGTATGATGAACGTCCTAAAAGGTCCCTAGTTGAAAGGGCTGTGTGGACGCGCAACCAACTAGACTAGCATATGACACGGTCGATGGCTTGGTCTCACTAGCCATGGGGCATTGGATGCTAACCGGATAATATGGACTAGGAAGGATCTGGTCGGATTCGACGTAGTCGGATCCGAGTTGAGATAAGGTCTGAGTCGGACAGACCCAACTATGAGATGCAGCGATATGTCATGTGTGAGTCTCTAGTAAAACATATGTTCTATGTCCTAAGACCTGAGCTAGCGCATGTACTCAGGATGGTAACAGACTTGCTTTGGGCCAACCAAATGCTACTCCGTGACTGGGTAGTAACAAAGGTAGGTTTCGGGCTTGTCCAGACCCATGGTGCGAGACATGGTCGAGCAAGATGGGATTTGCCCCTCTGATAAGGAGAGATATACTCTGGGCCCCTCGTTTGATCCGACCAGGATAAGCATGGCCATGCGACAAGGATTATGAGATAATCTGGTTTGTGGTCGGCGTCACTGGAACGAGATAGAGGTCGAGCTAGCACAAGGATGACAGACTCGCCTTGAGCCTGACAACATATATCGTGTGGCAAAAGGAATGGAAGTGTGATGTACAGGTTCGCCTAACCAGCTTCAACGTCTGCTTGGTGGTCGGCACGCCTTGCTAGAGGCCGCTACCAGCCATGTAGTCCCGAGGTGATCCGAACTGCGACCAAGCAGTCTTGAACCTAAGGGGTCACGCACTTAAGGGATGGAACCTACGAGGTCGGATCCGAGGACACTGGTCGGATGTGATCCGAGCTGTATTCGGATAGTGGCCGAGTAGACTTATGGGCTTTAGGGTCCATGCGAGGGCCAAGTGTTGAGCCCATGACGGACGCCTATATAAAGTGGGGTGCGACACACTCATGCGGTTGATCACTTCAGCGATGCCACTAGGGTTTGCATGTGTTGCGAATAGACACCTCCACTCGCCGCCGGTTGTGTGATCGGACCTAGTAGTTCGCCGCACGATGTTCCTCCTGCACGCGCGGATACTGTTAGAGGCGGTGGACTTGCGCCGCTCCAGCGAACCTGTACTTGGGAACCGACTACCGGCTATACGAGGGAGATCGGACGAGGAGGAGCCGATCCACGCGGACGCGCTGCCCCAACTCTTCTTCCGCTGCATGGTACTACGTGTCTAGTGGTAACGAACTGTGATCCATCTCCCGTAGCATGTTCTTGGTTGTTCTGCGCATAGGAAAATTTTAATTTGCAGTCGACACACCCTACTGTGGAACCCAACAGTGGTATCAGAGCTTCTGTTATAGGATTTGGATTCAGATCATATGCATATTAGATATGTGGAGGCGATAGATGACATCTGTTGTCGTTGATGAGATCTGCTATGTGCACGGTTGATGTGATCAACTGCACATGGGGATCATTGAGGCTATGTTTTTCTGATGATCAGAGTCGATGAGGTCGTGACACAACCTACCCCTACCGGTCGGTATCCGCCATCGGGGTTAACAGTGAAACGTAAATCCGAATCGGGCTCGCGATGATCGATAAGATCGGTCAGAGCGGAAAATTCTGCGTGATCGGAGTTCAGATGTGATCTGTGATTTCCGAAAACGTGTGCGTAGTGCCTTATATTTCGTACACGATCACTCAAACCGGTAGAATGCGATTCTATGTGTAACTTTGTATTGCAGGTTTGATGTGAATAGTATGGCTCATGTGTATGTGATGCATGTCTGTAAATTATACATGGCCTGCGTGTCATGTTTGTCAGCCGACAGGAGCCAAAGTGCTGTCATTATATTGTATAACGACCTGCGTGTAGACTTATGACTCTATGTAAAATTCATTACTAGTTGTAGTAGTTGGATAATAGAGATCAGGTTGGCGGCTTGGCGGCCCGGCGTGACAAACAAGATGGATTTTCTAGATGGTCATCGGAGTTGGAGCCGACCTGGAAGAACACCCATGAAGGAGCCATACTATTTCACAATATATGTTTTACTTGTGATTGTTATGCTTCTTTGTTTCTATGCATGTTAGAATGGTAGAAAGATCCGTCATGAATATCAAGTAAATTGCCATTCCTGATGTTGCACCTTCGCACGTCAAGTACGTCTAGTAGTGGGCTCATAAAATTGTGGTGCTGCTAGGTGTCCTTGAACTGAAGGGTTCGTGTCGGACATGGACATGGACTGCATTAGGTTAACTTGACAAGGCTATCAAAACGGTTTTGGGCCTTGTGGCAAAAGAGGTCGAGAGCCGGGGTATGAGATACCTACCCGACCGACAGGAGTCGTATAGAGATATGATTAGTAAGGAGTTGCTTACCGGATAGTCATGTTGTCCAGCAGTGATGCTAAAGCTCACTAGTCACATGTGTTAGTCGGATCCTGAATCACTGAGAGTGTGCGGAGGGATGCTGACTTCAGTGGGAGTATTTCTGTTTAAGGCTAGAATCACTCTACATAAACACATTGCTTAGTGTTTGCATATTTTTCTGTTGTAGATCAATGGCACCACCTGCTCAACCCAACTTTGCATTGAAATCAATTCTGGAAAAGGATAAACTGAATGGAACAAAATTTACTACCTAATATAGAAATTTGAGAATTGTTCTCAAGCATGATAAAAAGGAACATGTTCTAGAGGATCCGCTTCCAGAGGAACCTGCCGATAATGCTAGTACCACAACCAAGAATGCCTACCAGAAACTCGTTGATGAATCAAACGAGACCAGCTGCCTCATGCTGGCTTGTATGGAGCCCGATTTGCAGCAGCATTTCGAAGACGTTGGGGCTTCCGATATGATCGAGAGTCTCAAGAGCATGTTTCAGGTGCAGGCTAGGACCGAAAGGTTCAACGTCTGGCGATCCTTGATGGATTGTAAGCTGAAGGAAGGTGAACCACTGAGCCCGCATGTGATCAAGATGATCGGATATGTGCAAGCTTTGGATCGGTTGGGCTTCCCGCTCTTGAATGAGCTGGCTACTGATGTAGTTCTGGGTTCTCTTCCACCTAGCTATGGGACGTTCATCTCGAACTATCATATGCATGGCATGGATAAGAAGCTCACTGAATTGCATGGGATGCTCAAAGTGGCAGAGCAGGATATTAAGAAAGGCACGCATCAAGTGTTGATGGTGCGGAAATTAGCTAAGTTCAAGAAGAGTTGGTCCAAAAAAGGCTAAGGCAAAGGGCGCGGAGACGGTAACCTCCGCCACTGCACCGAAGTCTGGACCGGACTCAAAGAACATTTGCTATCATTGCAAGGAAACTAGTCACTGGAAGAGGAACTGTAGTAAGTGGCTTGCAGAGCATGGCAAGATGGCAGGGAATGCTGCTTCGGGCAAAGGTACACTTGTTGCATATGTTATAGACATTTACCTTGCTGACATACCTAGCAGCTCTTGGGTATTTGATACCGGATCGGTTGTTCACATTTGCAACTCGATGCAGGTGCTGGTAAGAACTCGGCGTGTGGCACAAGGGGAGATTGACATCAGGGTCGGCAATAAAGCTAGAGTTGCTGCGTTGGAGGTCGGCATGATGCAGCTCCAGCTTCCTTCTGGATTTATTTTGGAATTGAATAATTGTTATTACATTCCTGCACTTAGTCGGAACATTATTTCTGCCTCATGCTTGATGAGTCAGGGTTATGAATTCAACTTAAAGGACAATGGTTGTTCGATTTATTTGAATGGTATGTTCCACGACTATGCACCCATTGTTGATGGGTTATTTATATTGAATCTAGAACAGGAACCGGTTTATAACGTGAATGTCAAGAGGCATAATCCTAATGAGATAAATCCGACATACTTCTGGCATTGCCGGCTTGGACACATTAGTCTAAAACGCATGAAGAAGCTCCATGATGATGGACTCCTAACTTCGATAGACTTTGGGTCGTTCGAGACATGCGAATCATGCTTGCTTGGCAAGATGACTAGGTCTCCTTTTGCAAAGAGTTGTGAGAGGGCATTCGAGGTGTTGGAACTGATACACAGTGATGTGTGTGGACCAATGAGCACAACTGCCAGAGGTGGCTATCATTACTTTGTAACTTTTACCGATGACTTGAGTAGATATGGATATATCTATTTGATGAGGCACAAGTCGGAAACTTTTGAAAAGTTCAAAGAGTTTCAAAACGAGGTTGAGAATCAGCTCGGCAAGACTATAAAACTTCTACGATCTGATCGTGGAGGTGAGTACATGAGCAAGGAGTTTGATGATCATCTGAAAAGAAGAGGTATAGTACCTCAACTCACACCTCCGGGTACGCCATACAGAAATGGTGTATCAGAACGGAGGAATCTTACCTTGTTGGACATGGTTCGATCTATGATGAGCAAATCAGATTTACCCTTGTCATTCTGGGGATATGCTCTAGAAACAACAGCTTTCAGACTTAACAGGGTACCATCAAAATCCGTAGATAATACACCACATGAGATGTGGACCGGGAAGACTCTTAGTTGTCTTTTCTAAAGATTTGGGGTTGTGAAGCATTTGTCAAGCGACTTATGTCAGACAAGCTTACACCAAAGTCGGACAAATGCATATTCGTGGGATATCCGAGGGAAACCTTGGGATATAGATTCTACAACCGGGAAGAGAACAAAGTGTTTGTTGCTATGAACGGGGTTTTCATTGAGAAAGAGTTTCTCAGTCGGGAGGCCAGTGGGAGGACGGTCCGACTCGAAGAAATTCGAGTACCACTCAGGGATGGCTCGGTAGGTGATGAGATCATACCAGAGCCAGTCAGGGAACCCGTAGTGGAAGCGGCACCAGAACCACGGAGGTCGGAAAGATTGCGCAGAGTGCGTGATGTATTGTTGCTAGAAAGCGATGAGCCGACCACGTATGCGGAAGCGATGGTGAGCCAGAATTCCGAGGCATGGTTAGAGGCCACGAGATCCGAGTTAAAGTACATGGATGAAAAATCTAGTTTGGGACTTGGTTGATCCGCCGCCTGGCGTAAAGACCATTGGCTGCAAATGGGTCTTTAAGTAGAAAACCGATGTGGATGGAAATGTTCAGATCCACAAAGCTCGGCTTGTCGCTAAAGGTTATGGACAAGTTCAAGGAATTGACTACGACGAGACATACTCGCCGGTAGCGAAGCTGAATTCGGTAAGGATCGTACTAGCTATAGCTGCATATTTCAATTACGAGATATGGCAGATGGATGTCAAAACGGCTTTCCTTCACGGAATTATCCAAGGACGTGTATATGATACAACCCGAGGGTTTTCTCAATCCAACTAGCACTAGTAAGGTATGCAAGCTTAAGAAATCCATTTATGGGTTGAGGAAAGCATCTCGGAGTTGGAACATTCGTTTTGATGAGGTCGTCACTGGTCTCGGTTTCATCAAAAGCGATGAGGATGCTTGTTTATACAAGTAGTTAAGTGGGAGCTCGATTGTGTTTTTGATCTTGTATATGGATGACATACTACTGATCGGAAATGATATTTCGATGTTGAACTCAGTCAAGGAATCATTGAATGGCGATTTTCAATGAAGGACCTTGGTGAGGTAGTGTATATTTTAGGCATCAAGATCTATAGAGATAGATCGAGGAGGCTGCTCGGCTTGAGCCAAAGCACGTACATAGATAAAGTGTTGAAGCGGTTCAACATGAGTGAGGCCAAGAAAGGGTTCTTGCCTGTCTCACATGGTATAAGGCTAAGCGAGACTCAGAGTCCTTCGACATATGATGAGCGAAGCAGGATGAGTCGAGATTCCGTATGCCTCGGCAATTGGATCCATCATCTATGCCATGATATGTACATGGCCTGATGTTACTTTTGCAATAAGCCTAACAAGTAGATACCAGGGCAACCCAGGTGAGAGTCACTGGGCAGCGGTAAAGACTATTTTAAAGTACCTGAAAAGGACTAAAGAGATGTTCCTAGTTTATGGAGGTGAGGAAAATCTCGTCGTAAGTGGTTATGCCGATGCTAGTTTCCAAACAGACAGAGAAGATTGTGATCACAATCCAAATTCGTGTATGTCATGAACGAAGGAGCAGTGAGCTGGATGAGTTCCAAGCAAGATACGGTGGCCGATTCTACCACAGAAGCCGAATGCATTGCGGCTTGTGAAGCTTCAAAGGAAGGTGTTTGGATCCGGAACTTTCTGGATGATCTTGGTATTTTCCCAACCTCGGTAAAACCGTTGGACCCTTATTGTGATAATTCTAGTGCCATCGCACAAGCCAAGGAGCCGAGGGATCACCACAAGACCAGACACATAGATCGGCAATATCACCTGATATGAAAGATCGTAAAGAATGGTGATGTTGAGTTATGCAAAATTCACACGGATGCAAATGTTGCAGATCCGTTGACTAAGCCGCTTCCACAGTCCAAGCATGAGGGGCACATTAGAGCTATGGGCATTCGATGTCTATTTGATTGACTCTAGTGCAAGTGGGAGACTGTTGGAGATATGCCCTAGAGGCAATCATGTATGATGATATTTCCTACGTGTTTATGAATAAAGATAGTCCTTGGACATTATCAATGATGTGTATGAGCAAGTACATGACTTGTTTGTGGGACTATGCATTGTATGATGAACGTCCTAAAAGGTCCCTAGTCGAAAGGGCTGTGTGGACGCACCAACTAGACTAGCATATGACACGGTCGATGGCTTGGTCTCACTAGCAATGGGGCATTGGATGCTAACCGGATAATATGGAATCAGAAGGATCTGGTCAGATTCAACGTAGTCGGATCCGAGTTGAGATAAGGTCCAAGTCGGACAGACCCAACTATGAGACGCAACGATATGACATCTGTGAGTTTCTAGTACAACATACATTCTATGTCCTAAGACCTGAGCTGGAGCATGTACTCGGGATGGTAACAGACTTGCTTTGGGCCATCCAAATGCTACTCCGTGACTGGGTAGTTACAAAGGTAGGTTTCGGGCTTGTCCAGACCCATGCTGCGAGACATGGTCGAGCAAGATGGGATTTGCCCCTCTGATAAGGAGAGAGATACTCTGGGCCCCTCATGTGATCCGACCAGGATAAGCATGGAGATGTGACAAGGATTATGAGATAATCTGGTTTGTTGTCGGCATCATTGGAATGAGAGAGAGGTCGGGCTAGCACAAGGATGACAGACTCGCCTTGATCCCAACAACATATATCGTGTGGCAAAAGGAATGGAAGTGTGATGTACAGGTTTGCCTAACCAGCTTCAACGTCTGCTTGGTGGTCGGCATGCCTTGGTAGAGGCTGCTACCCGCCATGTAGTCCGGAGGTGATCCGAACTGCGACCAAGCTGGCTTGAACCTAAGGGGTCACGCGCTTAAGGGAAGGAACCTGCGAGGTCGGATCTGAGGACACTGGTCGGATGTGATCCGAGCTATATTTGGATTGTGGCCGAGTAGACTTATGGGCTTTTGGGTCCGTGCGAGGCCCAAGTGTTGAGCCCACAACGGACGCCTATATAAAGTGGGGTGCGGCACACTCATGTAGTTGATCGCTTCGGCGATGTCACTAGGGTTTGCATGTGTTGCTCATAGACACCTCTACTCGCCGCCGGTTGTGTGATCGGACATTGTAGTCCGCCGCACGATGTTCCTCCTGCACACGCAAATACCGTTAAAGGCGGTGCACTTGCGCCGCTTCGGCGAACCTGTACGTGGGAACCGACTACCGGCTGACAAGGGAGATCGGATGAGGAGGAGACGATCCACGCGGACGCGCTGCCCCAACTCTTCTTCCGCTACACGGCACTGCGCGTCTAGTGATAACGAACTGTGATCCATCTCCCGTAGCATGTTCTTGGTTGTTCTGCGCATAGGAAAATTTTAATTTGCAGTCGACGCACCCTACCATAGAACCCAACAGGTTTTAATCTGATGATGGACTTCTATTAATTTGATCACTTATCTATCCATGTGAATCTGTAATGGTTTTTGACAAACATAATTATATATAATGCACGTAGATGAACCGGCAATGGATGTACGGTGACAGACACACCTCCGAGTACATTAAGGGCCTGCATAATTTTCTCAAAGTGGCCGAGGCAAACAAGAAGAATGGTTTTATGTGTTGTCCATTCCCTAATTGTGGGAATACGAAGTCTTACTCTGACCGGAAAATCCTTCACACCCACCTGCTTTATAAGGGTTTCATGCCACACTATAATGTTTGGACGAAGCATGGAGAAATAGGTGTTATGTTGGAAGACAGCGAAGAAGAAGAGGACGATGACAACTATGTGCCCCCTGAATACAGTGATGCTGCAACGGGGGAAGCTGCTGAAGATCAAGAGGAACCAGACGATGTGCTCGATAATGATGATCTCCGCCAGGTCATTGTTGATGCAAGACACAGTGCGAAAGTCAAAAGGAGAAGCTGAAGTTCGATCGCATGTTAGAGGATCACAAAAAAGGGTTGTACCCCAATTGTGAAGATGGCAACACAAAGCTCGGTACCGTACTAGAATTGCTGCCGTGGAAGGCAGAGAATTCTGTGTCTGACAAAGTATTTGAGAAGCTATTGAAAATATTGAAGAAGAAGCTTCCAAACGATAATGAATTGCCCAACAGTACATACGCAGCAAAGAAGGTCGTATGCCCTCTAGGATTGGAGGTGCAGAAGATACATGCATGCCCTAATGACTGCATCCTTTACCGTGGTGCGTACGAGGATTTGAACGCATGCCCGATATGCGGTGCATTGCGGTATAAGATCAGATGAGATGGCCCTGGTGATGCTGATGGCGAGCCCCCCAGGAAGAGGGTTCCTATGAAGGTGATGTGGTATGCTCCTATAATACCACGGTTGAAACGTCTGTTCGGAAACGAAGAGCATGCCAAGTTGATGTAATGGCACAGAGAGGACCGTAAGAAAGACGGGAAGTTGAGAGCACCCGCTGACGGGTCGCAGTGGAGAAAAATCGAGACAAAGCACTAGGCTGAGTTTGCAGGTGACCCAAGGAATGTATGGTTTGGTTTAAGCGCGGATGGCATTAATCCTTTCGGGAAGCAGAGCATCAATGACAGCACCTGGCCCATGACTCTATGTATGTATAACCTTCCTCCTTGGATGTGCATGAAGCAGAAGTTCATTATGATGCCAGTTCTCATCCAAGGCCCTAAGCAAGCTGGCAACGACATTGATGTGTACCTAAGGCCATTAGTTGAAGAACTTTTACAACTGTGGAATGGAAACGGTGTACGTGTGTGGGATGAGCACAAACAGGAGGAATTTAACCTGCACGCGTTGCTGTTTGTAACCATCAACTATTGGCCCGCTCTTACTAACCTTTCAGGACAGACAAACAAGGGATACCACGCATGCACACACTGTTTAGCTGACACCAAAGGTATATACCTGGACAAATGCAGGAAGAATGTGTACTTGGGCCATCGTCGATTTCTTTCGACCAACCATCAATGTCGAAAGAAAGGCAAGCATTTCAATGGCGAGGCAGATCACCGGAAGAAGCCCGCCATGCGTACCAGTGATCACGTACTTGCTATGGTCAATGATTTACACGTAATCTTTGGAAAGGGTCCCGGCGGACTATCTGTTCCGAATGACACTGAGGGACGCGCACCCATGTGGAAGAAGAAATCTATATTTTGGGACCTACCCTACTAGAAAGAGCTAGAGGTCCGCTCTTCAATTGACGTGATGCACGTGACAAAGAACCTTTGCGTGAGCCTGCTAGGCTTCTTGGGTGTGTATGGGAAGACAAAAGATACACCGGAGGCACGGGAGAACTTGCAATGTTTGCACGAAAAAGACGGCATGCCTCCAAAGCAGTATGAAGGTCCTGCCAGCTACGCTCTTACCAAAGAAGAGAAGGAAATCTTCTTTGAATGCCTGCTTAGTATGAAGGTCCTGTCTGGCTTCTCATCGAATATAAAGGGAATAATAAATATGCCAGAGAAAAAGTTCTAGAACCTAAAGTCTCATGAATTTCACGTGATTATGACGCAACTACTTCCGGTTGCATTGAGGGGGCTTCCACCAGAAAACGTCTGATTATACATTGTGAAGCTATGTGCATTCCTCAATGCAATCTCTCAGAAGGTAATCGATCCAGAAATCATACCAAGGCTAAGGAGTGATGTGGCGCAATGTCTTGTCAGTTTCGAGCTAGTGTTCCCACCATCCTTCTTCAATATCATGACGCACGTCCTAGTTCATCTAGTCGACGAGATTGTCATTCTGGGCCCCGTCTTTCTACACAATATGCTCCCTTTGAGAGGTTCATGGGAGTCCTAAAGAAATATGCCCATAACCGCGCTAGGCCAGAAGGAAGCATCTCCATGGGCCATCAAACAGAGGATGTCATTGGGTTTTGTGTTGACTTCATTCCTGGCCTTAAGAAGATAGGTCTCCCTAAATCGCGGTATGAGGGGAGACTGACTGGAAAATGCACACTTGGAGGGAACTCAATAATATGCAGGGACGAGCATTCTTGGTCTCAAGCACACTACACAGTTCTACAGAACTCTACCTTGGTGACCCCGTATGTCGATGAACACAAGAACAGTCTGCGCTCCAAACACCCGGAGCAGTGTGATGACTAGATTACATGTGAACACCACAAGACTTTCAGGAGTTGGTTGGAAATATGTCTCGGAGGTGACAACACTGTTTGTGATGAGTTGTACTCGTTGTCCAGGGGACCATCTTCGACTGTATTGACTTACAAAGGATACGAGATAAATGGGAATACATTTTACACGATCGCCCAAAATCAAAAGAGCACCAACCAAAACAGTGGTGTCCGCTTTGATGCAGCAACCAAGAGGGGAAAGGACACATATTATGGTTACATAGTGGACATATGGGAACTTGACTACGGGCATGATTTTAAGATCCCTTTGTTTAAGTGTAAATAGGTCAATCTGTTAGGAGGCGGGGTACAGGTAGACCCATAGTATGGAATGACAATAGTGGATCTAAACAATCTTGGGTACACTGACGAACCATTCGTCCTAGCCAATGATGTGGCGCAGGTTTTCTGTGTGAAGGACATGTCTACCAAACCGAGAAAAAGAAAAGATAAGGAAGCGAATACATCATATGATGAGCCAAAGCGCCACATAGTTCTTTCAGGAAAAAGAGACATTGTGGGAGTGGAGGGTAAGACAGACATGTCTGAAGATTATGAAAAGTTTCATGAAATTCCTCCATTCAAAGTCATGGCTGACCCAAGCACCCTGTTAAACGAAGATTATCCATGGTTACGGCGCAATAAGCAAAGGACACAAGTGAAGAAAAAGTGAAGACTTTCTCTCCATAACTATTATGATGATTCCTTTGATCTAGAATATCCATGTAATAGATGACTTTCCGTATGAAACCCTGATACTTCGAAAGAGATTGTTTGTTTTGTACACGAAGTGCATCCAGTTTTTGCCGTAACCCTCTCAACTTTTTAGGACATGCTATGTGGGTGAAATGATGATACCATGCCAAATTTCAACCTTGTCAGAGTTCATTTGTAGTGCTTTTCATTTTTAGGGCCATATAGCCCAAAAAAATCAGTAAATGCATGAAAAATAACAAATGAAGTCAGAAAGGGTTGAAAATTGATGATGTGGCTTTGAATGGTGCATTTTGAACACACAAAAAGTTTGGAGTTCAAATAAGTTCAAAAAATGAAATCCCTTTGTAACAGATGAGCTTTCATCCGGAACCCTGATACATCGAAAGAGATTGTCCGTTTTGTACAGGAAGTGCATCCATTTTTTCCCGTAACCCTCTCAACTTTTTAGCACATGGTATGTGGGTGAAATGATGATACCATGCCAATTTTCAACCTCTTCAGAGATCATCTGAAGTGCTGATACGTCCATTTTGCATCATGCTTTTATATCGATATTTATTGCATTATGGGCTGTTATTACACATTATTTCACAATACTTATGCCTATTCTCTCTTATTTTACAAGGTTTACATAAGGAGGGAGAATGCCGGCAGCTGGAATTCTGGGCTGGAAAAGGAGCAAATATTAGAGACTTATTCTGCACAACTCCAAAAGTCCTGAAACTCCACAGAAGTTATTTTTGGAAATAATAAAAAATACTGAGCGAAGAAAATACCAAAGGGGGCCCACACCCTGGCCACGAGGGTGGGGGCGGGCCCTACCCCCCTGGGTGCGCCCCCTGCCTTGTGGGCCCCCTTGTGGCCCTCCGATGCCCATCATCTGGTATATGGAGTCTTTCGTTGAGGAAAAAATCATAAACTTTCGGGACGAGACTCCGCTGCCACGAGGCGGAACCAATCTAGGGCTCTAGCGGAGCTGTTCTGCCGGGGACACTTCCCTCCGGGAGGGGGAAATCATCGCCATCGTCATCACCAACGCTCCTCTCATCGGGAGGGGGCCAATCTCCATCAACATCTTCACCAGCACCATCTCCTCTCAAACCCTAGTTCATCTCTTGTATCCAATTCTTGTCTCTATGTCTGGGATTGGTACCTGTAGGTTGCTAGTAGTGTTGATTACTCCTAGTAGTTGATGCTAGCCGGTTTATTTGGTGGAAGATCATATGTTCAGATCCTATATGCATATTAATACCCCTCTGATTATGAACATGAATATGCTTTATGAGTAGTTACGTTTGTTCCTGAGGACATGGGAGAAGTCTTGCTATTAGTAGTCATGTGAATTTGGTATTCGTTCGATATTTTGATGAGATGTATGTTGTCTCTCCTCTAGTGGTGTTATGTGAACGTCGACTACATCACACTTCACCATTATTTGGGCCTAGAGGAAGGCATTGAGAAGTAATAAGTAGATGATGGGTTGCTAGAGTGACAGAAGCTTAAACCCTAGTTTATGTGTTGCTTCGTAAGGGGCTGATTTGGATCCATATGTTTCATGGTATGGTTAGGTTTGCCTTAATACTTCTTTCGTAGTTGCAGATGCTTGCAATAGGAGTTAATCATAAGTGGGATGCTTGTCCAAGTAAGGACAACACCCAAGCACCGGTCCACCCACATATCAAATTATCAAAGTACCGAACGCGAATCATATGAATGTGATGAAAACTAGCTTGATGATAATTCCCATGTGTCCTCGGGAGCGCTTTGTTCTATATAAGAGTTTGTCCAGGCTTGTCCTTTGCTACAAAAAGGATTGGGCCACCTTGCTGCACTTTATTTACTTTTGTTACTTGTTGCTCATTACAAATTATCTTATCACAAAACTATCTATTACCTATAATTTCAGTGCTTGCAGAGAATACCTTGCTGAAAACCGCTTATCATTTCCTTCTGCTCCTCGTTGGGTTCGACACTCTTACTTATCGAAAGGACTACGATAGATCCCCTATACTTGTGGGTCATCAAGACTCTTTTCTAGTGTCGTTGTCGGGGAGTGAAGCGCCTTTGTTAGGTGGAATTTGGTAAGGAAAATTTTATATAGTGCGCTGAAATTTACTGTCACTTGTTACTATGGAAAGTAATCCCCTGAGGGGCTTGTTCGGGATATCTTCACCCCGACCACTAAAGAGTTGCTCCTCAACCCATTGAACCTACTGAACCTACTGAACATGAAAATGTCTACTTTGAAATTACTTCGGGTATGATAGAAAAACTGCTAGCTAATCCTTTTGCAGGAGATGGAACATTACATCCTGATGAGCACCTAATATATGTGGATGAAGTTTGTGGATTATTTAATCTGGCAGGTATGCCTGATGATGTTATCAAGAAGAATGTCTTCCCTTTATCTTTGAAGGGAGATGCATTGACATGGTATAGGCTATGTGATGATATGGGATCATGGAACTACAAACGATTGAAATTGGAATTTCATCAGAAGTTTTATCCTATGCATCTTGTTCATCGTGATCGCAATTATATATATAATTTTTGGCCTCGCGAAGGAGAAAGCATCGCTCAAGCTTGGGGGAGGCTTAAATCAATGTTATATTCATGCCCCAATCATGAGCTCTCAAGAGAAATGATTATCCAAAAAATTATGCTCGGCTTTTTGATAACAATCGCACCATGCTCGATACTTCTTGTGCTGGCTCTTTTATGATGAAGACTATTGAATTCAAATGGGATTTACACTACAGGAAACAGGTAATTTGCCGTCTGTGGATCACAGACGGCAAAGACCTAATTCCAGACGGCAAAGACTTTGCCGTTAGGAAGCAGATGGCAAAGTCAGACGACAAAGATAAGTCGGCAAAGAATTCTTTGTCGTCTGCTGTTTGTCGGGATGACGGCAAAGAGTTTGCCGTCTGTCAATATGGTTTGCCGTCAGCAGACTAGCCAGATGGCAAAATATGCCAACAGATGGAGCGGTGGCGTTGACGAACGGCATCAAGTACTTTGCCGTCAGTTACGCTATGTCTTTGCTGTCTTCCTTTTATGCACAGACGGCAAAGCAAATATTTTTATTAAAGAAACAAAACAACAGTACAAGTGCAGAGGCCATAGATGGCCGAAGCCATATGGAAAATCTTTCATAGCAATGACGAATGAACGGATTTTTACAAGACAGAAATATTCTAGTTACATAATATATCCATCATCACAGTAGTTACACAATATAATGTTCTCCATTTATAAGAAGAACGAACAAACCAAACAACAACAAAACGATTACAAAACGGACGAACTGGCCCTTGCCAGCATCTAGATCCGATCACGGGCGTCGAGCTAGAGGAGGTGAATGGTGGTCTTCCGGCAGAGTTGACCATGGCGCCATGGAGCCCCTGGATTGGACAAGTACAGGTCAGAGTTAAACCAATATCAGATCCAGGGTAAGACGAACTTCTCGCACACAGGAAGCCTACTAGATCTCGTCGCCCGCCACCTCAAACCTGATCCGGGTGCCACGAGGAAGGAGAGCAGCCCCTGGGCCTTCTTCTTCATGCCTGTCGCGTCACTCATCATCTCTGGGATGCTCGTCAGCGGCGCCATCGTCGCCGTCCACGGCGCCCACCGCATGCCATAGGACCTGCCATGTTGAAGGGTGGCGGCGGTTGACGAGCACGAGAGGAGGCTCCCGCGCCAGCGAGGCGGGGTCGACCAGCGGCGGTTGAGGAGCAAGGGAGGAGGAGAAGGCGTCGGGTCGCGGGCGCGGAGGACGAGGAAGATCCCGCATTGGCCTCCGGCTTACGCGAGGGAGAGGCGGGGTCGAGCGGCGGCGGTTGAAGAGCAGGGGAGGAGGAGGGAGATCCCGCACCGGCCTCTACTCAGGCGACGGTGAGGCGGGTCGATCGGCGGCGGTTGACGAGCAGGGGACCAGGCGGAGTGTGTGCGGCAGAGAAGGGATTGAGGGAGAGATGGGGTCGGGCGTGGGAGAGAGATTGTGGTGGGGCTTAGGGATAAGGGAGAGAGGGACTGGTGGGATGGGTGGGTGGGGCGTGCGTGGTGAGAAACGGATGCGGGTGGGGGCGCCCTAGATTGTGCCACCTCATCGATCAGTGGGATCGATCCGTGTGCTGTTCTTTTTCTTTGCCGTCTGCGATTTATTTTACAGACGGCAAAGAGTCTCTTTGCCGTCTATAAAATAAATCGCAGATGGCAAAGTCTTTGCTGTTTGTGATTTTTTTATAGACGGCAAAAAGAGTTCTTTGCCGTCTGTAAAAAAGTATCCCAGACGGCAAAGAATCTTTGCCGTCTGTGTTTTTTACAGATGGCAAAGTATGGATTTGCTGTCGGTTGTTCTTTGCCATCAGCCGCTGTTGGCAAAGTTTATCTTTGCCGTCTGGCCCGATGAAATGCTGACGGCAAAGAACAGTACTGACGGCAAATCTCTAGCTTCCCGTAGTGTTATTGGAAAGAATTAAACGCAACTCTAAAGATTGGGATCTCGATGAAGGTAAGGAGTCAGGTATGACACCTATAAGTTTGATTGTGTTAAATCTTTTATGGATACCGATGTTTTCCGTAAATTTAGCACTAAATATGGATCTGACTCTGAGATAGTAGCTTCTTTCTATGAATCTTTTGCTACTCATGTTGATCTCCCTAAGGAGAAGTGGTTTAAAAATCATCCTCCCATAGAAGTAAAAGTAGCTGCACCTATTAAAGTTGAAGAAAAGACTATCACTTATAATGATCCTATTATTCCTACTACTTATGTTGAGAAACCACCTTTTCCTGTTAGGATAAAAGATCATGCTAAAGCTTCAACTGTGGTACGTAAAAGAAATATTAGATCCTATAAACCTCCTAAGCAAGTTAAAGTTGAACCTAACACTACTAGGGAAAACCTTATACACAGAGGTATAGCAGTAGCGTTGGTCAAAACTCGGCGCTAGCACTACTTAGTAGTAGCGCTTGTTACAAAACCACGCTACAACCATTGTTTTAGCAGTAGCGCGTCTCCACAGAAAAGGGCTACTACTAAAATTCCCTCACTAATGTCGGTAGGCTAGGAATAGTAGTAGCGGTTCACCCAGAAGCACGCTACTGCTAAAAACTTTGTAGCAGCGCGTTTATGCTGTAGAGCGCTACTGCTATGAAAAAGAAAATAAATAGAAAAATAAGTAGAAAAGTAAATGAAAATGAAAGAAATAGAAAAAGGAGAAATGAAAAAAAGAAAAAAAGAAAATGTAAATAAAACAAAAGAAAAAGAAAAAGAAAACAGAAAGGAATAGCTGTAGCGCGTTTCTCTGGAACACGCTATAGCGATCTTAGCTATAGCGCGTTTCGGCAAAACGCGCTACTGCTAGTTTGACTGAAATCCCGGCAGCCCGGGCTCAAAATTTCGCTAAGTCCTTTCCCCCCTCTGTACTCTCGGCCCCCCTGTCCCCCAACTGCTCCATCGCCGTCGTTGCCCTGCCGCCTTCGACCACACCGCCACCGCCCGAGGCCGCCTTCGACCACACCGCCGCCGCCCATCGCCTTCGACCACAATGCCGCCGCCCGAGGCCACCCTCGACCTCACAGCTGCCACCCGAGGCCATCGTCGACCTCACCGTCGCCTCCCTCGACCTCACCGCCGCCGCCCGAGCCAGAACCTGCCCTCGCTGCCGACCGTAAGGCTCTGCCTCTCCTGTCCCCTACCCTCCTCTCTCTCTCTGCTAGGGCAATTCATATATATGTTCATACTGTGTTCATATGAACCCTCGGTGTTCATATGAACCCTAGATTTTTTTAGGGCAGTAGGCATTTTATAGCATTTAGGAAAAATGATTAGCAATTTTTTTAGGAAATTAGCTAGGGCAATTTTTATGAAAATGCCTAAACAGTAATTCCATTTAGCTTTAAACTAATAGAGGGTATATAAATAATAGTAGCATTTAGATTTAAATTAACAGAGCCTATAAACAAAAAACACTTAGCTATAAAAAATATTTGGACTACGGACCTGAATTTGTTCCAAATTTCATTCAAATGGAATTTGAATTATTTGGACTATGGACCTGAATATTTTTGAAGAAATTGGGTGTAGGTACTAAGGTCTTCCTGTGGAAATTTTGATGAGGTCAGAAGGGTTAGGGAAAATGGAGTTCCTAGACTTTTAGCTTTAGACAAAAAACAAAAGTATTTAGCTATAAATAAAAAACAGTAGCTATGGCATTTAGCTATAAAAAAACAGAATTGTTTTTCTTTTCAAAAACTTGGTCAAACTAATTGTTGCTATGTAAAAAAAAGACTGTTTTTATATGATATATGTCATTGATGTTCATTTGCATATTCCATTATTGTTGATTATATCTTTTCATTGAAGTGGCCATGTTATATGCAAATTCCTCAATAGTGTTTGCTCATGTTATATCTTTTCATTGAAGTTGTTCGATTGTGCCCAAGTGGCTTTGTTGTTTCTAGGGAATGATGCTGAGTGGCCTATATTTTGCCGGAATGTTGATTCATTTCTGTTCCGGCAAATTTCAGGTTCTCGATTTGTCCACTTTTTAGCAAAGGTCATGCCGAAATTTTCCATGAATTTCGGCTTGACTTGTGCTACAAACTAGGACATATCGAGTGCCCGGGATTTGCCGCACCAGGAAGGAGTCAACATTCCTGCAAAACAATAGGCCTTCTTTATGTCATTATTCATTTTATTAGGTCTAGAATTAATTGACTAGATTTAATTATAGGAAACATGGCTAGCGACGATGAAGGACAGGGTTCTGGTGATTGCGACGACGTCTACCGGGCGGCAGACGAATTTTTTAGCCTTGCCGACGATCAACCAATGTTGTTGCTAGGCCCACCGGTGGCATCAAGGACTGAGACCGACACGTAGACCGGTGCCGAGACTAAGATCGGCGCTAAGACTCAGACCGACATTGAGACCGGCGCTGCCTCGGGGAGCGGAGCCGGTGTAGAACCAAAAGCAAAGAGGCAACGACTTCCTAACAAACTCAGGACTACTAGACTGGTGGTCACGGAGGTGGACGACGGCAAATTTGAGCCAAAGGCGCCCGAGGAAGCGCGTCGACGCTATGGCAATCAAATAGGCTGCATCGTACAGACAACCGCCACCATCAATGATGAGAAACTACAGAAGATAGAAAATATGAGGAGCTCCCTCCTAAAGAAGTTTGACCAGATATTCTTGTTCCCGGGCTGGAATGAGAAGGATTATGAAGATCCAGATGAGGACCCGGCAATGAAGAAGATAAACAAACACGCCATGACCAAGTTTAGCGATGCGTTGGCCGCCTGGAAAAATCAAGTGAAAGCAAAGATCGTCGAAAAGAAGGAACCCTACTCCGAGATTGTAAAGGATAATCTGACAATCACAGAAGAGCAGTTTCAAATATTCAAGGAGGCTTGCGAGGCCGAAGCTGCCAAAAAAAGTCTAAGTACATGAAGGGGCTTCAAGAGAGGAACATTGGGAGCCACCACCTCGGAAGCCGTGGTTACGGCGGAAAGAGGTCCAAATGGGCCAAGGAGGACGCGGAAGCCGCGAGTCTGGGCATCCCAGACCCCTTGGCGGATTTCACCGTCCCGCAGGAGCATGACGTCCTCAGGGCCCGGCACCGTTGGGACCCAGTGAAGAAGGTTTACGAGACAAAACTGGTCATTACGGAGTTCATGAGACTGCTGGTAATTTTAGTTTTTGATCAATTCGACTGCACACGTTAGTCATATTTGTAAACGATCCTTGTGCCTTTTGCAGAGAGAGGAGCACCGGATTGCGGCTGAAAGCGACTCGCCGTCTGAGGCATTGGCGAGGCCCAAGTGGGACACTCCATTCAACCGGGCATTGAACATATTGAAACGACAACCGTTGGATACTCGACCGTCGTATGGACGCGTGCACGGTGTCGGAGACGGCGCCACGTGGAAGAAGTACTACCGTGAGACCACGAAAGAGGGAAAGGAAAGACGGAGGTTAACTGAAGAAAACATCGACAAGAAGGTTGAGATTGCGGTTGAGAAGAAATCATCTCAGACAGTCGCAACAGCAGTAGCTGCCGCAAAACAGGTGGTTGCAGATTTGTCTACTTCATTGGTGACAGGCGTTTTCACTTGTACAAGGCAAAATCCAGAAAAATATGCAGAGGACTTTCCCCTTGCTGACTTCTTGGGGAGCAGCTCGACTAGCGTTGCACCAGCACCTGCTCCCGCATCGGCTCCTGCACCGGACGTGCTCGGTGGTGCTTCATCTTTGGCTGAGCTCGACGCCCTCACAGTATCTGTCACACCGGCCCCCTTCAATATAAATGTATAATCTCCCGTTTTCGTTGCCTTTCGTATGTCTCACGTCGTAGACTTTTTTTGCAGGCCGACGAAACCCCGTGCACCATATTGTACACCATCGGCGACCAGAAGGTGGACGTGGGGAAGGCGACGATAATGGAGCCGAAGGAACCATTGTTCCACAGCCGGCCGATCCCCCTGAACGTCTTCAAGGTTTCCGTGGCCAGTGTCAAACCGGGCCACGACAATTTGCCTCCTCCAATACTAGTGGGGGATGACGACGAGACACCGCGACGGCTTGGTGATTGTTGCAATGGGTGGGTCCTATCGTGGCCAAAGAGTCGGCTTCGTTTGGAGGCGGTCGGGAGCACACCCACGAGCATGCAGCCTCAGCAAGGTATGAACATCAACACCCACCTACCCAATTAGCGTCGGGTGTCGGATTGGGTGATAGCGGACGGGGTAAGGAGGAGGCTCCTTTGGTCGTTGATGACATCGGCATGGATGAGTATGAGGACGACGATGGCGCTGAACAGTATGTCTATACTGGCGCCTCCTCAGGGTTTGAGCGTCATGACTCGGTGCCTGAATTGCCGACTCAACGTATTATGGACGACCTCCCGGTAGTAAAGAAGTCTAGGAAGAGAGCGAGGAAACGCAAAAAAGCTGATTCTATGATCCAGCCGCCTCAGCAGCCTCGGCTTCAGGACCGTATAGATATCCCCGATGCGGGTAAATGGCATATCCCCTGTCAACCAATCCTACCTGCAACAACGCTACGGGTCAGATTCGGCGATCTAAGGATACTTCATGACGATGTGCTGCGGGTAGAGAAAGGCCTCATCGCCTCGAAAGATCTAGGATACCCACTCTACGTGGTTAACGTTCCGCGGCAAATGTCGTACGTCGACAGCTTCCCCGCGGATAAGTTCTTCCTCTGATTCGATTACATATTCGACATGTTTCACGTGAAGAAGCTGGATTTTATGTTTGTCCGCCTATATGCCTTGCACATGAACTACATCATCGGGGATGAGTAGATATCTCATATCTGTGTCGCTGACCCATACTACATGCATGAGGGCTTCTTGGGAGTCTGCACAAAGCACTATGAATACGCGAGGGATTACATCGTTAGTTTCATGCTCGCCAATAAGGACAAGGAGGCGATTCTCATGCCTTATCATCACGTGTAAGTCATCCGCGTTGCTGTCCTTCCTTCGAATTCAATAATTCATTTGCATGGTGCAGGCTAATTAATTTGAGGTGTACTTATTTTGTGCAGCGGCGGGCACGCCATCCTCATCATCCTCTACCCCCTATTCTCCCACGCACTTTACTTGGACTCGTCGAAGAACATTCACAAAAAGGATTACACCCACATCAAGGATGTTCTCGACAATGCTATGTTTTACTACCGAGCAAGGGGTGGAGAGGTTAGGGACAAGAAGATAAGGGGCGGCAGGGTCGCCTTCGGCCATAAGACCGACTTCTGCTGCATCCAGCAACCAAACGATTCTCTTAATGATGGATTCTATGTCCTACACCACATGATGGAGTACAGACGGGATCACCAGAACCTTCGCATGTCACCTAGATCCGGCGATGCCCATATTCTGCAATGGGTAAAGGACATAGGAGAAATCGAGGATCATCGACTTCGAGCTGAGTTCTATAACATCCAGCGCGAACTTGCCCAAATCATCATGAAGGAGGTCGTCGGAAAAACAGGGATGTTCTACGGAGATGGAAAAATGTCGCGGGAAGACGTCCGAACATGGATAGCCTCTCAGCATCTCGACATGAAGCCTTTCACTAAGCTTGAGGACTATCTCCCTGACTTGGATGGATGGAACGACATGTTGGAGTGATTGTCGATATATGACAGTGTGTCTGTTTAGTCCATACTTTCTATATGACAAAACTTTGAGTTATGCACGGTGAAACTTTATTGGTGATGTAATTAAACCGTCCTCCTCGTCAACTAGCGAAAATCACTCTAGTTAGGGCATTTTGGGGTACGATGAACTTTGTTATTTATGCTTATGATATGTTGTTTCTATTTGTGCCAAGTCTGTCTTTTTTCTGTTGCTCAACTATATATGTTGCATATCATCGACTCATGTGACGATGCAGGTGCATAGATCATAGATGGCGAAGAAGTGCTACGCCAGGAGTATATATACAACAAGTGGACGGAGTGTCAGGCCCAGGTGTACCGGTTTCCGGTTTCCGAGTGACAGGCAGTAGTTAGTTTAGGTTCACGCTAATGCGAGAGAGGGATACGAACTGATGTACTCAAAGTGATAGCTCTTCTCGCATATATCATTGTTTAGATGGATGACGACGTATTTGCAAGTAATCGAGACTTGTATCGCTATTTTCGAGATGATGACGAGAGACCACTTTGTGTTGGATGATGATTATGATGATGACATGATTTGATGAGACTAATTGTATGTATATGCTATGATTACATGTGTATGTGTATGATATGCTAAAGATTATTGTATAAAGCCTATTCAAATGCAAAACAAATACAAAACAAATATGGAGGGAAAAAACTAATAAAACTAGTAGTAGCGAGGGGGAAAATTTAGCAGTAGCGCCGCCTTACCAGTAGCGCTTCCCAGTAAACAGCGCTGCAGATAATATCAGCAGCGCCCTTTTCTAAAGAGCGCTACAGCTATTCATTTATAGCAGTAGCGTGGGACAACAGGCTCTACTGCTATACGTTAGCTGTAGCGCCTTATTAGTAGCGCCGGTCCCCGCGCTACTGAGAGGCCCAAAACCCGCGGTGCTGCTAGGCTTTTCCCTAGTAGTGTAATATTGCTATTGTTAAGGATCTCTTGGCTGATAACATTGATGGGCATGTTATTTATTTTTGTGATGAAAATGCTAGAATTCCTAAACCTTGTGCTAAAGATAAACATAGACCTGTGGTAGGCATGCCTGTTATTTCTGTTAAACTAGGAGGTCATTGTTATCATGGCTTGTGTGATATGGGTGCTAGTTCTAGTGCAATACCTATTGACTTATACAAAGAAATTATGCATGATATTGCACCTCCTGAGTTAGAAGATTTTGATGTCACAATTAAACTTGCCAATAGAGATACTATTTCACCAATTGGGATTGTTAGAGATATTGAAGTCTGCTACCTCTTGAGCACTGCGTTGGATTTCCCCGAAGAGGAGAGGATGATGCAGCAAAGTAGCATAAATATTTCCCTCAGTTTTTGAGAACCAAGGTATCAATCCAGTAGGAGGCTACAAGCGAGTCCCTCGTACCTACACAAAAAAAATAGCTCAATGCAACCAATGCTCTTAGGGGTTGTCAATCCCTTCACGGTCACTTAC
The DNA here is from genome assembly GCF_056163025.1 of Triticum urartu. Lineage (NCBI taxonomy): Eukaryota > Viridiplantae > Streptophyta > Magnoliopsida > Poales > Poaceae > Triticum > Triticum urartu. The sequence goes on along the minus strand of NC_141879.1, from coordinate 627,338,882 downwards.
GAAAGTGAGATCTGATACAGATGATAAATAATATTTTGGTATTTTTGGTATAGAGATGCAAAGTAAAAAGTAAAAGCGAAGTAAAAGCAAAGCAATAATAAAGTGATGGAGATTAATATGATAAGAAAGAGACCCGGGGCCATAGGTTTCACTAGTGGCTTCTCTCAAGAGCGCAAGTATTCTACGGTGGGTGAACAAATTACTGTTGAGCAATTGACAGAATTGAGCATAGTTATGAGAATATCTAGGTATGATCATGTATATAGGCATCACGTCCAAGACAAGTAGACCGACTCCTGCCCGCATCTACTACTATTACTCCACTCATCGACTGCTATCCAGCATGCATCTAGAGTATTAAGTTAAAAACAGAGTAACGCCTTAAGCAAGATGACATGATGTAGAGGGACAGTTTCATGCAATATGATAAAAACCCCATCTTGTTATCCTTGATGCCAACGATAGAATACGTGCCTTGCTGCCCCTTCTGTCACTGGGAAAGGACACCGCAAGATCAAACCCAAAGCTAAGCACTTCTCCCATGGCAAGAACAACCAATCTAGTAGGCCAAACCAAACTGATAATTCGAAGAGACTTGCAAAGATAACCAATCATACATAAAAGAATTCAGAGAAGATTCAAATATTATTCATAGATAGACTTGATCATAAACCCACAATTCATCGGTCTCAACAAACACACCACAAAAAGAAGATTACATCAAATAGATCTCCACGAGAGAGGGGGAGAACATTGTATTGAGATCCAAAAAAGAGAACAAGCCATCTAGCTACTAACTATGGACCCGTAGGTCTGAAGTAAACTACTCACACTTCATGGGAAGGGCTTGGATGATGATGTAGAAGCCCTCCGTGATCGATGCCCCCTCTAGCGGAGCTCCGGAATAGGCCCCAAGATGGGATCTCGTGGATACAGAAAGTTGCGGCAGTGGAATTAGGTTTTTGGCTCCGTATCTGATCGTTTGGGGGTACGTGGATACATATAGGAGGAAGAAGTACGTCGGTGGAGCAACAGGGGGCCCACGAAGGTGGCGGCGCGCCTGGTAGGGTACGCCCCCCTACCTCGTGGCCTCTTGTTACGTGCCTTGACGTAGGGTCCAAGTCTCCTGAGTTGTATTCGGTGAGAAAATCACGTTCCCGAAGGTTTCATTCCGTTTGGACTCCGTTTCATATTCCTTTTCTTTGAAACCCTAAAACAGGCAAAAAACAACAATTAGTGCAAAATTCATGGACTCAACATTAGTCATAAAGAACTCATATACTTATTGCAAAAACCTAGAAGTTATCAAAGCAAAGTATTATGTGCATGCTCCTAGGGGGATAGATTGGTAGTAAAAGACCATCGCTCGTCCCCGACCGCCACTCATAAGGAAGACAATCAATAAATAAATCATGCTCCGACTTCATCACATAACGGTTCACCATATGCGCATGCTACGAGAATCACAAACTTTAACACAAGCATTTCTCAAATTCACAACTACTCAACTAGCATGACTCTAATATCACCATCCTCGTATCTCAAAACAATTATCAAGCATCAATTTTTTCTTAGTATTCAACGCACTCAAAAGAAAGTTTTACAAATCTTGAATACCAAGCATATTATTATTAAGCAAATTACCATGATATTAAGACTCTCAAAATAATCTAAGTGAAGCATGAGAGATCAATAGTTTCTATAAAACAAATCCACCACCATGCTCTAAAAGATATAAGTGAAGCACTAGAGCAAAATTATATAACTCAAAAGATATAAGTGAAGCACATAGAGTATTCTATAAAATTCCAAATTATGTATGGCTCTCTCAAAAGGTGTGTACAGCAAGGATGATTGTGGTAGACTAACAAGCAAAGACTCAAATCATAAAATACGCTCCAAGCAAAACACATATCATGTGGTGAATAAAAATATAGCACCAAATAAAGTTACCGATAGAAGTAGACGAAAGAGGGGATGCCTTCCGGGGCATCCCCAAGCTTTGGCTTTTAGGTGTCCTTAGATTATCTTGGGGGTGCCATGGGCATACCAAAGCTTAGTCTCTTGCCACTCCTTGTTCCATAATCCATCAAATCTTTACCCAAAACTTGAAAACTTCACAACACAAAACTCAAAGTAGAAAATCTCGTGAGCTCCGTTAGCGAAAGAAAACAAAATACCACTTCAATGTACTTTAATGAACTCATTATTTATTTATATGGGTGTTATACCTACTGTATTCCAACTTCTCTATGGATTATAAACTATTTTACTAGCCATAGATTCATCAAAATAAGCAAACAACACACGAAAAACGGAATCTGTCAAAAACAGAACAGTCTTTAGTAATCTGTAGCTAGCGCAAGAACTGGAACCCCAAAAATTCTAAAATAAATTTATGGACGTGAGCCATTTATGTATTAATCATCTGCAAAAATAATTAACTAAATATCACTCTCCAAATAAAAATGACAGCAGTTATCGTGAGCGCTAAAGTTTCTGTTTTTTACAGCAAGTTCAACAAGACTTTCCCGAAGTCTTCCCAATGGTTCTACTTGGCACAAACACTAATTAAACACAAAAAACACAACCAAAACAAAGGCTAAATAATTTATTTACTAAATAACAGCAAGGATAAATATTGGGTTGACTCCCAACAAGTGCTTTTCTTTAAAGCCTTATAGCTAGGCATAATATTTCAATGATGCTCACATGAAAGACAAGAATTGAAGCACAAAGAGAGCATCATAAAACACATGACAAACACATTTAAGTCTAACATACTTCCTATGAATAGGCATCTTATAGGCAAACAAATTATCAAGGCAAGCAAAAACTAGCATATGCAAGGGAGGGGAATGAAACAATAGCAATCTCAACATAACGAGAGGTAATTTAGTAACATGAAAATTTCTACCACCATATTTTCTTCTCTCATAATAATTATATGTAGTATCATAAGCAAATTCAAAAAAATATCTATCACATAAAATATTTTCAACACGATCCACATGCATGCAAAGTTGACACTCTTCCAAAATAGTGGGATTAACATTAACTAAAGTCATGACCTTTCCAAACCCACTTTTATCAAAAACTTCATAAGATTGAACATTCTCCAAATATGTGGGATCTAAAGTTGACATTCTTCCAAACCCACTTTAAATATTATTGGAAACATTATAATCAATCTCATATTCATCATGGGGTTTAAATAAATTTTCAAGATCAAAAGAAGAATCACCCCAATCATGATCATTGCAACAAGTAGAGGACATAGCAAAACTAGCATCCCCATGCTTAGGGTTTTGCATATTATTAGCACAATTGACATTAATATAATTTATAATAGAATCATTGCAATCATGCTTTCTATTCAAAGATCTACCGTGAATCGCTTCATGAGGTAATTTATCGCACTTTTCAGATTCACGAATTTCAGGCAAAACTTCATAAAGATAATCTAGTGCACAAAACTCACTAGAAATTGGTTTATCATAATTGGACTTCTTAAAAATATTAGCAAGTTGATGAGGATCCATAGATCTTAGGTTCTCTGTTTAGTAATAAATAAACAAATATTCTAACCATACGAGCAAACAAGAAGCAAGCGGGCAAGAAGAGGCAAATAGAGAAAGAGAGGGAGGATAGAGAGAGAGAGGGCGAATAAAACGGCAAGGGTGAAGTGGGGGAGAGGAAAACGAGAGGCAAATGGCAAATAATGTAATGCGGGAGATAGGGATTGTGATGGGTACTTGGTATTTTGACTTTTGCGCAGACTCCCCGGCAACGGCGCCAGAAATTCTTCTTGCTACCTCTTGAGCACTGCGTTGGATTTCCCCGAAGAGGAGAGGATGATGCAGCAAAGTAGCGTAAGTATTTCCCTCAGTTTTTGAGAACCAAGGTATCAATCCAGTAGGAGACTACGCGCGAGTCCCTCGTACCTACACAAAAACAATAGCTCAACGCAACCAACGCGCTTAGGGCTTGTTAATCCCTTCACGGTCACTTACGAAAGTGAGATCTGATAGAGATGATAAATAATATTTTTGGTATTTTTGGTATAGATATGCAAAGTAAAAAGTAAAAGCAAAGAAATAATAAAGTGATGGAGATTAATATGATGAGAAAGAAACCCGAGGGCCATAGGTTTCACTAGTGGCTTCTCACAAGAGCATAAGTATTCTACGGTGGGTGAACAAATTACTGTCGAGCAATTGACAGAATTGAGCATAGTTATGAGAATATCTAGGTATGATCATGTATATAGGCATCACGTCCGAGACAAGTAGACCGACTCCTGCCTGCATCTACTACTATTACACCACTCATCGACCGCTATCCAGCATGCATCTAGAGTATTAAGTTAAAAACAGAGTAACGCCTTAAGCAAGATGACATGATGTAGAGGGATAGTTTCATGCAATATGATAAAACCCCATCTTGTTATCCTCGATGGCAATGATACAATACGTGTCTTGCTGCCCCTTCTGTCACTGGGAAAGGACACCGCAAGATCGAACCCAAAGCTAAGCACTTCTCCCATGGCAAGAACATCCAATCTAGTAGGCCAAACCAAATTGATAATTCGAAGAGACTTGCAAAGATAACCAATCATACATAAAAGAATTCAGAGAAGATTCAAATATTATTCATAGATAGACTTGATCATAAACCCACAATTCATCGGTCTCAACAAACACACCACAAAAAGAAGATTACATCGAATAGATCTCCACGAGAGAGGGGGAGAACATTGTATTGAGATCCAAAAAAAGAGAAGAAGCCATATAGCTACTAACTATGGACCCGTAGGTCTGAAGTAAACTACTCACACTTCATCGGAAGGGCTTGGATGATGATGTAGAAGCCCTCCGTGATCAATGCCCCCTCCGGCAGAGCTCCGGAACAGGCCCCAAGATGGTATCTCGTGGATACAGAAAGTTGCGGCGGTGGAATTAGTTTTTTGGCTCCGTATCTGGTCGTTTGGGGGTACGTGGATACATATAGGAGGAAGAAGTACGTCGGTGGAGCAACAGGGGGCCCACGAGGGGGGGCCTGGTAGGGTAGGGCGCGCCCCCTACCTCGTGGCCTCCTGTTACGTGCCTTGACGTAGGGTCCAAGTCTCCCGAGTTGTATTCGATGAGAAAATCACGTTCCCGAAGATTTCATTCCGTTTGGACTCCGTTTGACATTCCTTTTCTCCGAAACCCTAAAACAGGCAAAAAACAGCAATTCTGGGCTGGGCCTCCGGTTAATAGGTTAGTCCCAAAAATAATATAAAAGTGGATAATAAAGCCCAGTAATGTCCAAAACAATAGATAATATAGCATGGAGCAATAAAAAATTATAGATACGTTGGAGACGTATCAAAGTCTTGTGTGGGAAAACTAAATATCCTGCTGATTTTCTTGTTCTTGGTTCCCCACAAGATTGCTTTTGTCCCATTATATTTGGTAGACCCTTCTTAAACATTGTTAATGCCAGGATAGACTGCGAAAAGGATGTTGTTACTATTGGTTTAGGTGATATGTCTCATGAGTTCAACTTTTCTAAATTTCGTAGACAACACCATGAAGAGGAATTGCCTAGTAAAGATGAAATTATTGGTATTGCTTCTATTGCCGTACCTCCTAGTTATCCTTTAGAACAATATTTGCTAGACCATGAAAATGATATATTTATGAATTAAAGAAGGGAAATAGATGAAGTGTTCTTTAAGCAGGGACCTATTCTAGAACACAACTTGCCTGTTGAAATCTTAGGGGATCCTCCTCCACCCAAGGGTGATCCCGTGTTTGAGCTTAAACCACTGTCTGATACTCTTAAATATGCTTATCTTGGTGAAAAGAAGATATATCCTATTATTATTAGTGCTAACCTTTAGAGAAGGAGGAAGAAAAATTATTGAAAACTCTGAAGAAGCATCGTGCTGCTATTGGATATACTCTTGATGATCTTACAGGCATTAGTCCCACTCTATGTCAACACAAAATAAATCTAGAGAAAGATGCCAAACCAGTTATTGGTCACCAACGATGGCTGAATCCTAAGATGAAAGAAGTGGTAAGAAAAGAAATACTAAAGCTCCTTGAGGCAGGTATAATTTATCCCGTTGCTGATAGTCAGTGGGTAAGTCCTATCCATTGTGTTCCTAAGAAGGGAGGTATTACTGTCGTTCCTAATGATAAAGATGAATTGATTCCACAAAGAATTATTACAGGTTATAGGATGGTAATTGATTTCCGCAAATTAAATAAGGCTACTAAAAAAGATCATTACCACTTACCTTTCATCGATCAAATGCTAGAAAGATTATCCAAACATACACATTTTTTCTTTCTAGATGGTTATTATGGTTTCTCACAAATACCTATGTCAGCTGATGATCAATCAAAGACCACTTATACTTGCCCTTTCGGTACTTTTGCTTATAGATGTATGCCTTTTGGTTTATGTAATGCACCTGCTACCTTTCAAAGATGCATGATGGCTATATTCTCTAACTTTTGTGAAAAGATTTGTGAGGTTTTCATGGACGATTTCTCCGTTTATGGATCCTCTTTTGATGATTGCTTAAGCAACCTTGATCGAGTTTTGCAGAGATGTGAAGAAACTAACCTTGTCTTGAATTGGGAGAAGTGCCACTTTATGGTTAATGAAGGTATTGTCTTGGGGCACAAAATTTATGAAAGGGGCATTGAAGTTGATAATGCGAAAGTTGATGCTATTGAAAATATGTCATGTCCCAAGGACATCAAAGGTATAAGAAGTTTCCTTGGTCATGCTGGCTTTTATAGGAGGTTCATTAAGGACTTCTCAAAAATTTCTCGGCCTCTGACTAATTTATTACAAAAAGATATACCATTCGTCTTTGATGATGATTGTGTAGAAGCATTTGAAATACTTAATAAAGCATTAATCTCTGCACCTATCGTTCAGCCACCTGATTGGAATTTACCTTTTGAAATTATGTGTGATGCTAGTGATTATGCTGTAGGTGCTATTCTAGGGCAAAGATTTGATAAGAAATTAAATGTTATTCAATATGCTAGTAAAACTCTAGACAATGCCCAGAGAAATTATGCCACTACTGAAAAAGAATTTTTAGCAGTTGTATTTGCTTGTGATAAGTTCAGACCTTATATTGTTGATTCTAAAGTAACTATTCACACTGATCATTGATACGTCTCCAACGTATCTATAATTTTTGATTGCTCCATGCTATATTATCTTCTATTTTGGACATTATTGGGCTTTATTATTCACTTTTATATTATTTTTGGGACTAACCTATTAACCGGAGGCCTAGCCCAGAATTGCTGTTTTTTGCCAATTTTAGGGCTTTGAAGAAAAGGAATATCAAACGGAGTCCAAACGGAATGAAACCTTCGGGAACATGATTTTTGGAAAGAACAAGATCCAGGAGACTTGGACCCTACGTCAAGCAACCAACAGGGAAGCCACGAGGTAGGGGGCGCGCCTACCCCACCCCCCTGGCCTCAGGCGCGCCCTCGACCCTCGTGGGCCCCCTGTTGCTCCACCGACGTACTCCTTCCTCCTATATATACCTACGTACCCCCAAACGATCAGATACGGAGCCAAAACCCTAATTCCACCGCCATAACTTTCTGTATCCACGAGATCCCATCTTGGGGCCTGTTCCGGAGCTCCGCCGGAGGGGGCATCGATCACAGAGGGCTTCTACATCAACACCATAGCCTCTCCGATGAATTTTGAGTAGTTTACCTCAGACCTTCGGGTCCATAGTTATTAGCTAGATGGATTCTTCTCTCTTTTTGGATCTCAATACAAAGTTCTCCCCCTCTCTTGTGGAGATCTATTCGATGTAATCTTCTTCTGCGGTTTGATTGTTGAGGCCGATGAATTGTGGGTTTATGATCAAGTTTATCTATGAACAATATTTGAATCTTCTCTGAATTCTTTTATGTATGATTGGTTATCTTTGCAAGTATCTTCGAATTATTAGTTTGGTTTGGCCTACTAGATTGATCTTTCTTGCAATAGGAGAAGTGCTTAGCTTTGGGTTCAATCTTGCGGTGTCCTTTCCCAGTGACAGTAGGGGCAGAAAGGCACGTATTGTATTGTTGCCATCGAGGATAACAAGATGGGATTTTTATCATATTGCATGAATTTATCCCTCTACAACATGTCATCTTGCTTAAAGCGTTACTTTGTTCTTATGAACTTAATACTCTAGATGCATGCTGGATAGCGGTCGATGTGTGGAGTAATAGTAGTAGATGCAGGCAGGAGTCGGTCTACTTGTCTCGGACGTGATGCCTATATACATGATCATACCTAGATATTCTCATAATATGCTCAATTCTGTCAATTGCTGAATAGTAATTTGTTCACCCACCGTAAAATACTTATGCTCTTGAGAGAAGCCACTAGTGAAACCTATGGCCCCCGGGTCTATCTTCTATCATATTAATCTTCCAACACTTAGTTATTTTTATTGCCTTTTATTTAACTTTGCATCTTTATCATAAAAATACAAAAAATATTATCTTATCATATCTATCAGATCTCACTCTCGTAAGTGACCGTGTAGGGATTGACAACCCCTTATCACGTTGGTTGCGAGGATTTATTTGTTTTGTGTACGTGCGAGGGACTGGCGTGTAGCCTCCTACTAGATTGATACCTTGGTTCTCAAAAATTGAGGGAAATACTTACGCTACTTGCTGCATCACCCTTTCCTCTTCAAGGGAAAACCAACGCAGTGCTCAAGAGGTAGCAAGAAGGATTTTTGGCACCGTTGCCGGGGAGGTCTACGCAAAAGTCAACATACCAAGTACCCATCACAAACCCTTATCTCCCGCATTACATTATTTTCCATTTGCCTCTCGTTTTCCTCTCCCCCACTTCACCCTTGCTGTTCTATTCGCCCTCTCTCTCTCTCTTTCTCTATCCTCCCTCTCTTTTCCGTTCGCCTCTTTTTTGCCCGTTCCTCGTTTGCTTGTGTGTTGGATTGCTTGCTTGTCACGATGGCTAAAGATGACACTAAATTGTGTGACTTTACCAATACCAACAACAATGATTTTATTAGCACTCCGATTGCTCCTCTTACCGATGCTGAATCTTGTGAAATTAATGCTGCCTTGCTGAATCTTGTCATGAAAGATTCGTTTTCTGACCTTCCTAGTGAAGATGCTGCTACCCATCTAAATACCTTCGTTGATTTGTGTGATATGCAAAATAAGAAATATGTGGACAATGATATTGTTAAATTGAAGCTATTTTCTTTTTCGCTTAGAGATCGTGCTAAAGCTTGGTTCTCGTCTTTGCCTAAAAATAGTATTGATTCTTGGAATAAGTGCAAAGATGCTTTTATCTCTAAGTATTTTCCTGCCGCTAAGATCATCTCTCTTAGAAACGATATTATGAATTTTAAGCAACTTGATCATGAACATGTTGCACAAGCTTGGGAGAGGATGAAATTAATGATACGTAATTGCCCAACACATGGTTTGAATTTGTGGATGATTATACAAAAATTTTATGCCGGATTGAATTTTGCTTCTAGAAATCTTTTAGATTCGGCCACGCGAGGCACTTTTATGGAAATCACTTTAGGAGAAGCTACTAAACTCCTAGATAATATTATGGTTAATTATTCTCAATGGCACACTGAAAGATCTACTAATAAAAAAGTGCATGCGATAGAAGAAATTAATGTTGTGAGTGGAAAGTTGGATGAACTTATGAAATTATTTGCTACTAAGAGTGTCTCTTCTGATCCTAATGATATGCCTTTTGTCTACTTTGATTGAGAATAATAATGAATCTATGGATGTGAATTTTGTTGGTAGGAATAATTTTTGTAACAACACGTATAGAGGAAACTTTAATCCTAGGCCTTATCCTAGTAATTCCTCTAATAATTATGGTAATTCCTACAAAAATTCTTATGGAAATTTTAATAATATGCCCTCTGAATTTGAGACTAGTGTTAAGTAATTTATGAATTCACAAAAGAATTTCAATGCTTTGCTTGAAGAGAAATTACTTAAAGTTGATGATTTGGCTAGGAACGTTGATAGAATTTCTTTTGACATTGATTCTTTAAAACTTAGATCTATTCCTCCTAAGAATGATATCAATGAGTCTCTCAAAGCAATGAGAATTTCCATTGATGAGTGCAAAGAAAGAACCGCTAGGATGCGTGCTAAGAAAGATTCCTTTATAAGAGCGTGTTCTTCTAGTTTCCATGATAATAAAGATGAAAATCTAAAAGTTATTGATGTGTCCCCTATTAAATGTTTGTTTTGCAATATGAATCTTGATAATGATGGGAGTGAATATAATCCACCTTGAGCTAGAACGCGTTCCAAAAATTCTGAGTTTTTAGATCTTGATGCAAAATTTGATGAAAGTGGGATAGAAGAGATCAAAACTCTAGATGTTAATGAACCTACTATTTTGGGTTTCAAGGTATTTAATTATGATAATTTCTCTTTGATAGATTGTATTTACTTGTTGCAATCCGTGCTAAATTCTCCTCATGCTTATAGTCAAAATAAAGCTTTTACCAAACATATCGTTGATGCTTTGATGCAATCTTATGAAGAAAAACTTGAGTTGGAAGTTTCTATCCCTAGAAAACTTTATGATGAGTGGGACCCTACTATTAAAATTAAAATTAAAGATCATGAATGCTATGCTTTGTGTGATTTGGGTGCTAGTGTTTCCATGATTCCAAAGACTTTGTGTGATTTGTTAGGTTTCCGTGATTTTGATGATTTCTCTTTAAACTTGCACCTTGCGGATTCCACTATTAAGAAACCTATGGGAAGAATTAATGATGTTCTTATTTTTGCAAATAGGAACTATGTGCCCATAGATTTTATTGTTCTTGACATAGATTGCAACCCTTCATGTCCTATTATTCTTGGTAGACCTTTCCTTAGAACGATTGGTGCAATTATTGATATGAAGGAAGGAAATATTAGATTCCAATTTCCGTTAAGGAAAGGCATGAACACTTTCCTAGAAATAAAAATAAATTACCTTATGAATCTATTATGAGAGCCACTTATGGACTGCCTACCAAAGATGGCAATACCTAGATCTATCCTTGCTGTTTATGCCTAGCTAGGGGCGTTAAACGATAGCGCTTGTTGGGAGGCAACCCAATTTTATTTTTATTACTTGTTTGTTGATCTTGTTTAGTAATAAATAATTTATCTAGCGTCTGTTTTGGTTGTGTTTTTTGTGTTTAATTAGTGTTTGTGCCAAGTAGAACCATTGGGAAGACTTGGGGAAAGTCTTGTTAATCTTGCTGTAAAAAACAGAAACTATAGTGCTCACAAGAACTGCTGCCATTTTTATTTGGAAAGTTCTATTTAGTTAATTCTTTTTTAAGATGATTAATAGATAGATTCCTCACGTCCATAAATTTATTTTTAGAATTTTTGGGACTCCATATTTTGCGTTAGATACAGATTACTACAGACTATTCAGTTTTTGACAAATTCTGTTTTTGTGTGTTGTTTGCTTATTTTGATGAATCTATGGCAAGTAAAATAGTTTATAAACCATAGATAAGTTGGAATACAGTAGGTTTAACACAAATATAAATAAAGAATGATTTCATTACAGTACCTTGAAGTGGCCTTTTGTTTTCTTTCGCTAACGGAGCTCACGAGATTTTCTACTTTAAGTTTTGTGTTGTGAAGATTTCAAGTTTTGGGTAAGGATTTGATGGATTGTGGAACAAGGAGTGGCAAGAGCCTAAGTTTGGGGATGCCCATGGCACCCCCAAGATAATCTAAGGACACCTAAAAGCCAAATCTTGGGGATGCCCTGGAAGGCATCCCCTCTTTCATCTACTTCTATCGGTAACATTACTTGGAGCTATATTTTTATTCACCACATGATATGTGTTTTGCTTGGAGCGTCTTGTATGATTTGAGTCTTTGCTTTTTAGTTTACCACAATCATCTTTTCTGTACACACCTTTTGAGAGAGACACACATGATTCGGAAATTGTTAGAATACTATATGTGCTTCACTTATATCTTTTGAGTTATATAGTTTTTGCTCTAGTGCTTCACTTATATCTTTTAGAGCACGGTGGTGGATTTGTTTTATAGAAACTATTGATCTCTTATGCTTCACTTAGATTGTTTTGAGAGTCTTAAATAGCATGGTAATTTTCTTAAATAATCCTAATATGCTAGGTATACAAGATTAATAATAAAATTCTCTTATGAGTGTGTTGAATAATATGAGAAGTTTGATACTTGATAATTGTTTTGAGATACGGAGATGGTGATATTAGAGTCATGCTAGTTGAGTAGTTGTGAATTTGAGAAATACTTGTGTTAAAGTTTGTGATTCCCGTAGCATGCACGTATGGTGAACCGTTATGTGATGAAGTCGGAGCATGATTTATTTATTGATTGTCTTCCTTATGAGTGGCGGTCGGGGACGAGCGATGGTCTTTTCCTACCAATCTATCCCCCTAGGAGCATGCGCGTAATACTTTACTATGATAACTTGTAGATTTTTGCAATAAGTATATGAGTTCTTTATGACTAATGTTGAGTCCATGGATCATACGCACTCTCACCCTTCCACCATTGGTAGCCTCTCTAATACCGCGCACCTTTCACCGGTATCATACACCCACCATATACCTTCCTCAAAACAGCCACCATACCTAGCTATCATGGCATTTCCATAGCCATTCCGAGATATATTCCATGCAACTTTCCACCGTTCCGTTTACTATGACACACTCCATCATTGTCATATTGATTTGCATGATCATGTAGTTGACATTATATTTGTGGCAAAGCCACTATTCGTAATTCTTTCATACATGTCACTCTTGATTCATTGCATATCCCAGTACACCGCCGGAGGCATTCACATAGAGTCATATTTTTTCTAAGTATCGAGTTGTAATTGTTGAGTTGTAAGTAAATAGAAGTGTGATGATCATCATTTTTAGAGCATTGTCCCAGGTGAGGAAAGGATGATGGAGACTATGATTCCCCCACAAGTCGGGATGAGACTGCGGACAAAATAATAATAATAAAAGAGGCCATAAAAAATAGAAAAGGCCCAAATAAAAGAATGAGAGAAAAAGAGAGAAGGGACAATGCTACTATCCTTTTACCACACTTGTGCTTCAAAGTAGCACCATGATCTTCATAATAGAGAGTCTCCTATGTTATCAATTTCATATACTAGTGGGAATTTTTCATTTTAGAACATGGCTTGTATATTCCAATGATGGGCTTCCTAAAAATGCCCTAGGTCTTCGTCAGCAAGCAAGTTGGATGGACACCCACTTAGTTTCTTTTTGAGCTTTCATATACTTATAGCTCTAGTGCATCCGTTGCATGGCAATCCCTACTCACTCACATTGGTATCTATTGATGGGCATCTCCATAGCCCGTTGATATGCCTAGTTCATGTGAGACTATCTTCTCCCTTTAGTCTCCTCCACAACCACCATTCAATTCCACCAAAAGTGATATGTCCATGGCTCACGCTCATGTATTGCGTGAAAACTGAAAAAGTTTGAGAACACCAAAAGTATGAAAAAATTGCTTGGATTGTCATCGGGGTTGTGCATGATTTAAATACTTTGTGTGGTGAAGATAGAGCATAGCCAGACTATATGATTTTGTAGGGATAACTTTCTTTGGCCATGTTATTTTGAGAAGACATAATTGCTTAGTTAGTATGCTTGAAGTATTATTATTTCTATGTAAACATTGAACTTTTGTCTTGAATCTTTCGGATCTGAATATTCATACCACAATTAAGAAGAATTACATTGAAATTATGCCTAGTAGCATTCCACATCAAAAATTCTGTTTTTATCATTTATCTACTCGAGGACGAGCAGGAATTAAGCTTGGTGATGCTTGATACGTCTCCAACGTATCTATAATTTTTGATTGCTCCATGCTATATTATCTTCTGTTTTGGACATTATTGGGCTTTATTATTCACTTTTATATTATTTTTGGGACTAACCTATTAACCGGAGGCCTAGCCCAGAATTGCTGTTTTTTTGCCTATTTTAGGGTTTCGAAGAAAAGGAATATCAAACGGAGTCCAAACGGAATGAAACCTTCGGGAACGTGAATTTTGGAACGAGCAAGATCCAGGAGACATGGACCCTATGTCAAGCAACCAACAGGGAAGCCACAAGGTAGGGGCGCACGCCTACCCCCCCCCCCCCCCCCCCGGCGCGCCCTCCACCCTCATCGGCCCTTGTTGCTCCACCGACGTACTCCTTCCTCCTATGTATACCTACGTACCACCAAACGATCAGATACGGAGCCAAAACCCTAATTCCACCGCCATAACTTTCTGTATCCACGAGATCCCATCTTGGGGCATGTTCCGGAGCTCTGCCGGAGGGGGCATCGATCACGGAGGGCTTCTACATCAACACCATAGCCTCTCCGATGAAGTGTGAGTAGTTTACCTCAGACCTTCGGGTCCATAGTTATTAGCTAGATGGATTCTTCTCTCTTTTTGGATCTCAATACAAAGTTCTCCCCCTCTCTTGTGGAGATCTATTCGATGTAATCTTCTTTTGCGGTTTATTTGTTGAGACCGATGAATTGTGGGTTTATGATCAAGTTTATCTATGAGCAATATTTGAATCTTCTCTGAATTCTTTTATGTATGATTGGTTATCTTTGCAAGTCTCTTCGAATTATCAGTTTGGTTTGGCCTACTAGATTGACCTTTCTTGCAATAGGAGAAGTGCTTAGCTTTGGGTTCAATCTTGCGGTGTCCTTTCCCAGTGACAGTAGGGGCAGCAAGGCACATATTTTATTATTGCCATCGAGGATAACAAGATGGGGTTTTTATCATATTGCATGAATTTATCCCTCTACATCATGTCATCTTGCTTAAAGCGTTACTCTGTTCTTATGAACTTAATACTCTAGATGCATGCTGGATAGCGGTCGATGTGTGGAGTAATAGTAGTAGATGCAGGCATGAGTCGGTCTACTTGTCTCGGACGTGATGCCTATATACATGATCATACCTAGATATTCTCATAACTATGCTCAATTCTGTCCATTGCTCAACAGTAATTGGTTCACCCACCGTAAAATACTTATGCTCTTGAGAGAGCCACTAGTGAAACCTATGGCCCCCGGGTCTATCTTCTATCATATTAATCTTCCAACACTTAGTTATTTTCATTGCCTTTTATTTTACTTTGCATCTTTATCTTAAAAATACCAAAAATATTATCTTATCATATCTATCAGATCTCACTCTCGTAAGTGACCGTGTAGGGATTGACAACCCCTTATCGCGTTGGTTGTGAGGATTTATTTGTTTCGTGTAGGTGTGAGGGACTGGCGCGTAGCTTCCTACTGGATTGATACCTTGGTTCTCAAAAACTGAGGGAAATACTTACGCTACTTTGCTGCATTACCCTTTCCTCTTCAAGGTAAAACCAACGCAGTGCTCAAGAGGTAGCAATCATGGTCCTATTAAATATCTTATGGAAAAGAAAGATGCTAAACCTAGACTTATTAGATGGGTTCTCTTGCTACAAGAATTTGATTTGCATATTATTGATAGAAAGGGAGCTGAGAACCCTGTTGCAGATAACTTGTCTAGGTTAGAAAATGTTCTTGATGACCCACTACCTATTGATGATAGCTTTCCTGATGAACAATTAAATGTCATAAACGCTTCTCATACTGCTCCATGGTATGCTGATTATGCTAATTACATTGTTGCTAAATTTATACCACCTAGTTTCACATACCAGCAAAAGAAAAAGTTTTTCTATGATTTAAGACATTACTTTTGGGATGACCCACGTCTCTATAAAGAAGGAGTACATGGTGTTATTAGACGTTGTGTACCTGAGCATGAACAGGAACAGATCCTACGCAAGTGTGACTCCAAAGCTTATGGAGGACACCACGCTGGAGATAGAACTGCTGAAAGTGCAACTATCCCTAGGTGGTTTTGGTAATTCATAACAACATATAGCTCATTGAGCTAATACTATTCCAAGATAATTATTTCAGGAAAGCTCAATGATTGGCATGGCATGGATGTGAAAGTGGAACCCTCAAAATGCTAAGGACAATGGATTGGCTCAAGCTCAAAAGCTCAAGACTCTTCATTTTATATTTTAGTGATCCAAGATCACATTGAGTCCATAGGAAAAGCCAATACTATTAAGGAGGGATGAGGTGTTGCTTAATGAGCCTCTTGCTTCATGTGCTTAGTGATATGCTCCAAAAACCCTCAACTACTTTCCCATATCCACATATGACCTAAACCCTAAGCCAAACTCGGTCCTACCGATTCTTCCTATCCGGCGCCACCGAGTTTCACTTGTCATTAGCCACTGCCAAACCCTAGAAATTCGGTTCTACCGATAAGGATCTCGGTCCCACCGAGATGGGGTTGCAAACTCTCTGTTTCCCTTTCGTAACTTTTCGGTCCCACCGAAAGAGCGAATCGGTCCCACCGAGATTGCAATGTAAACTCAGTGTTTCCCCTTTGTAACTTTTCGGTCTCACCGAGTTCCACTCGGTCTCACCGAAAGAGCAAATCAGTCCCACCGAGTTTGCCTGACCAACTCTCTGGTTAGCTAATTACCAAATTCGGTCTCACCGAGTTTGTGTAATCGGTCTCACCGAGATTACGTTATGCCCAAACCCTAACCAAATCGGTCCTGCCAAGTTTCATGTCAGTCCCACCGAAATTCCTAACGGTCACTAGGTTTACTATTTCGGTCAGACCGAGTTTTCTGATTCGGTCCCACCGAGATTAGTAAATTGTGTGTAACGGTTGGATTTTGTGTGGAGGCTATATATACCCCTCCACCTCTTTCTCATTTAGTGAGAGAGCCATCAGAACACACACATCATTCCAACTCATATGTTCTGAGAGAGAACCACCTACTCATGTGTTGAGATCAAGACATTCCATTCCTACCATATGAATCTTGATCTCTAGCCTTCCCAAGTTGCTTTCCACTCAAATCTTCTTTCCACCAAATCCAAATCCTATGAGAGAGAGTTGAGTGTTGGGGAGACTATCATTTGAAGCACAAGAGCAAGGAGTTCATTACCTACACACCATTTGTTACTTCTTGGAGAGTGGTGTCTCCTAGATTGGCTAGGTGTCACTTGGGAGCCTCCGTCAAGATTGTGGAGTTGAACCAAGGAGTTTGTAAGGTCAAGGAGATCGCCTACTTCGTGAAGATCTACCACTAGTGAGGCAAGTCCTTCGTGGGCGATGGCCATGGTGGGATAGACAAGGTTGCTTCTTCGTGGACCCTTTGTGGGTGGTTGCTTCTTCATGGACCCTTCGTGGGTGGAGCCCTTCGTGGACTCGCGCAACCGTTGCCCTTGGGTGGAGCCCTATGTGGACTCGCGCAACCGTTACCCTTCGTGGGTTGAAGTCTCCATCAACGTGGATGTAGGATAGCACCACCTATCCGAACCACGGGAAAAACATCCGTGTCTCCAATAGCGTTTGAATTCTCCAAACCCTTCCCTTTATATTCTTGCAAGTTGCATGCTTTACTTTCCGCTGCCAATATACTCTTTGCATGCTTGCTTGAATTGTGTGATGATTGCTTGACTTGTCCTAAAATAGCTAAAATCTGCCAAGAACTAAAATTGGGAAAAGGTTAAGTTTTTATTTGGTCAAGTAGTCTAATCACCCCCCCCCTCTAGACATACTTTCGATCCTACAAGTGGTATCAGAGCTTTGGTCTCCATTTGCTAGATCTCCATAGCTTTTGGTGGTCATAGCCTTGGTTTCACAACCTAGGAGAGTATGGCGTCTAGCGAGGGAAATTATCACCGTACAGGTCCTTACTTTGATGGTACTAATTTTGCTAGTTGGAAGCATAAAATTAAAATGCATATTCTTGGACATAACCCCGCTGTTTGGGCTATTGTGTGTGTTGGTTTGCAAGGTGACTTCTTTGATGGGAGAGAACCAAACCGTGAAGCTACCGTGGATGAGTTGAATATGTTGCAATACAATGCTCAAGCTTGTGATATTCTCTTCAACGGATTGTGCCCCGAAGAATTCAACAAAATCAGCCGCCTTGAGAATGCAAAGGAAATTTGGGACACTTTGATTGATATGCACGAAGGTACCGACTCCGTCAAGGAATCCAAGTTGGATGTGCTTCAAAGCCAACTTGACAAGTTCAAGATGAAGGATGGTGAAGGTGTCGCTGAAATGTACTCTAGGCTTGCTCTCATCACAAATGAGATTGCCGGCTTAGGAAGTGAAGAGATGACCGATAAATTCATCATCAAGAAGATCCTAAGAGCCTTGGATGGAAAATATGATACCGTGTGCACATTGATCCAAATGATGCCCAATTACAAAGATCTCAAGCCAACGGAGGTGATTGGAAGAATTGTTGCTCATGAGATGTCACTTAAGGATAAAGAGGAACTTCACAACAAAGCAAGTGGTGCCTATAAAGCCTCATGTGAAGCCCCTACATCATCAAGTGAGAAACAAGACTTCAATGAAGAATTGAGCTTAATGGTGAAGAACTTCAACAAGTTCTACAAGAGTAGAAGCAAAGATAGAAGCTCCAAATCAAGGTCCTACAATGACAAAAGATCTTCTAGTCGAGAGTGAAACTGTTACAATTGTGGAAGACCCGGACACTACTCCAATGAGTGTACGGCTCCCTACAAGAGAAGAGAAGATTCTCCAAAAAGAAGAAGCAAAGGATCACCACCAAGAGAGAGAAGGAATAGAGATGATCGTTATGAACGAAGATACTCACGGAGAAGCAAGGATTCGGAAAGGAAGGAAAAATCATCAAGGAGCTACACAAGACGAAGACATCAAGATCATGTTGGTGAATGGGTATCCGGCTCCGACTCCGACAGCCACTCCGAGAGAAGTTATCACTCCGACTCCGAAGATACTCAAGATGAAGGTGTTGCCGGTCTAGCACTTGTCTCAACCAACTCCTACGACATATTTGACTCACCAAATGAAGGAATTGGAAGATGCTTCATGGCCAAAGTTCCTAAGGTAACACACCCCGAATATGTTAATTTCAATAGTGATGAAGATGACTTGTTAGGTGATGATTTTCTTGGTGACAACTCTAGTGATGAATACTATGATGAAAGACCAACTAATCATGCTAATCAAGATAAAACGAATGACAATGATAAGGAGAAGATTGAGGCTCTAACTAAAGAACTAAAAACTCTTAAGTTAGCTCATGACACTATCTTCGAAGATCATCGAGAACTTTTAAGAGCTCATGAGAAACTACGCTTTGAAAAGCTCAATCTTGAGCAAGAGCATGAGTTCTTAAAAGCAATCAATGATGATCTCCGCAAGAAAAGTTCTTCTTACATTGCCAAGCGTTTACTCTTATCCACTTACATGCCTCAAGTCAAGTCTAACAAGAAAGATTCTTCCTCTAGTTGTAACAATGATCATGCTAAATTCAATATTGTTGCTTCTAGTAGTTCTTTTGATTCCACTAATGATTCTCTTAGCCAAGTTACACTTGAGAAGAAAATAGCTTATTGAAGGGAATTATAGAGAAAGGAGTGTATAAAAGCCTTGCCGGGAGTAAGCAATTTGAGGAAATTGTGCGCAAGCAAGGAATGCACCGGAAGAATCAAGGTGTTGGTTTTGAACGAAAGTTCAATGCCAATGGAGTTGAATGGGAAGAAGATCAATACCCCAAGACAAAGTTTGTCCCTCAACAAGAGAAGTATACTTCTTTCAAGGGGACACAAGCTCAAGATGATCTTCCACCACAAGACTACGAGCAAAAAGGCAAGGACAAGCTTCAAAAGGAAATTGATGCATTTGAAGAAGCTCCTAAGACCTTAGTCAAGTGGATTCCCAAGACTACTTCAAGTTCCACTTCATCAAGTACGACTACAACTCCAAGGATTCCCATCAAGATGATGTGGATCCAAAAGAAGAAGAACTAGAGAGTTCTTGAGGGTGACTCCGCCAACATACTTCACTCTTATCATTTTGGCAAGAACAAGTGCAATCAACTTCCACATCTTGCACTAGTTCAAGGAGTCACAAACCCTCTTGTTGGTAAGACAAGGGACAAGGTAACCTAAAAGTTTTCATGGACATCATCTTTTGTGTGCATCACTCTATGTCTATGGATATCCTTGTTTGTTCCTTGTGGGACTAACCCATGTAGGTATTGAAAGTGCAATTCACTCAAATGGATAGCTCCAAGAGAGCTACATCAACATTGAGCATCCACATCTTCAATATCTACATGAAGTCATCATCGACAAAACCCAAGGTTAGTTCATCCCTCTTAGGGGGGATATCACATCTAGGGGGAGCTTTACTCTAAGACTGAGCTAAAGCAACTCTAAAGATGTGAACAAAACAATGCTTTATGTAAAAGTGGTAACTCCACTTGAGCTTAAACGATGAGTATGACCTACGATCAAGTGTTCTCACTTGACTCCTAAGTCAATATACTCATATATAGATGACCTAGTCATCGCAAATTGCTTGATAGATGCTAGAATTGGTTGTGCATGCCTTGCCACATATTTCATTTGCCATCTTATTGTGTGAGCATGCCGATTGCATATTTTACTCATTCGAGGACATCCACTTGTTGCTTTGATTGTTCGTTTTTATTTCTTTTTGCCAAGTGGATGGACAAGAATGCCTAAGAACCTCCTCTAGCTATCTATGCTTTTCTCGTCTCAAACTCTATTCATGCTGCATCACAAAATTTGATCAAGTCAGATTCGAACCACTCTGTGTGAGGAGCGCTCGGAGTCCCCGATTCGTCATAGACTTAAACTTCCAAAACCTCTTTATGATTCTCGGTCTGACCGATACTCCACTTTCGGTCCTACCGAGATCATTAAGTTGATCTAGGTTTTCGATCTCGGTGCAACCGATTTGAACCTTTCGGTCTCACCGAGTTTCAGTAACTGCACGCAGTTATGAATCTCGGTGCCACCGAGTTGTTCAACTCGGTCACACCGACAGGGTTGGGCTATATATAGTCACAGGCAAAATTTGGAAATTTCTCCGAACCCCTTCGCCCGCGCGATAGCCTGCTCTGCCCCCGAGGTCTCCGGATTGTCTTCTCGCCGCCAGCAGCCTCCAGTCGCTGGTCTCCGTCGCCGTCAATGGGATTTCTGCCCTGCCGTTGCCGCCATAGCAAGTCCCCGCCGAACTAGGGTATGGACTTGATCTTTGTGCTATTCCTCAATCTGATTCCTAGCACATTGTGATCACATTGTTTCTGGCCACGTTTGATAAACTTCTATCCAGTCAAAATGCTCATAGATTAGGTTTGATTCGAAAATTCTAGGTTTAGGTTTCCGCCGAAACCATCTCGGACCCACCGAGTTGAAAAACTCGGTCCCACCGATTTGGCTTATGCCATTGCACAAGTAAAACTCGGTCTGACCGAGAATTACTATCGGTGTGACCGATTTTTGAACTCAGTGAAACCCTAGCAGTCTCGGTGCCACCGAACTGTGTCTCGGTCTGACCGAGTTCACTAGTTTAGGTTCCAAAACTGCTTCGGTATCACCGAGTTTGAAAATCGGTAGATCTGAGATGATTTTAGTGGGAAACTAAAACTAAGTTTTTGGATCATTCTTTTTGCAAAAATCTCTGCATTTTGTGATGCTCATCCACTCTATCTCCTCTATAATCTATTCACAGGGTCAGCAGTCAGTTTGCAACATGTCAGCCCAGAGTGACAGCCAAAACTTGTCAGAGCAGCAAGTGCAGTTGAGTGAGGGCACTAGCCCCTCAAGTTCCTCAGATGATGGCAGCAGGAGCACACCCAGCAACCTGCCTAAAGCTGCCACGAGACAAAGGAAGAAGAAAACCTCAGATTCTGAAGATGAGGACTATGTGGCAGAGGAGGAGGCCACCTCCAAGAGAGTTGAGCCAGCTCAAGGCTCAAAGCCAGGCCTGAAAATCAAAAGGCCAGCAGGCAGGCAGCCCATGTCAAAGGCTAGAGCCTCAACTGAGAAGCCTGCTCCCATTGAGCCCGTTGCAGCTGAGGGCAAGAAGAGGAAAGAAAGAGTGAAGAAGACTGCAGCCAGAGTGCTTGGGAAAGCCTCCATCATGGTAGAAGAGGAGGAGGAAGAAGAGGCAGCTGCACCAGCGCCCAAGGCAGCCAAACTTATGGGAGATGCCATAAGGTCAGGGGGAGCTGCATCCAAGCCCAAGGAAGCACCTAAGGCTGCATCTAAGCCTAAGAGTGCACCAAAGAGAAACACAAGAAGCATCCCAGCCACTGAGAAGAACAAGGCCCCAGTGCCTGAGACTGTTGCAGAGGAAGAGGAAGAGAGTGTCCTTCGGAAGCTCAAGCCCAAGATCCCAGACCACAACGATGCTCATCCTGTGGCTGAGGATATGAATCTAAGGAGAGACTCAGGGCTCAGGAAATGGAGAGAAGCAGATCCATATAGGAGAAGGACTGCAGTGGACTACAGGTTTCATACAAAGGAGCAACAGGATTTCTATGAGACAGTGCTACTTGACAAGAAGCCAATTGTATGTGACATGAGATGGGTCGACTGGACCTATATCAAGGATAATGAAGAGTACTACCCAGGAGTTCAGGACAGCTTTAAGGCATGTGGAGTAGAGGACTTTGTTGGGCAAAATATCACAAAGTGGAACGAGGAACTCATCATGCAGTTCTACTCCACAGCTCACTTTTATCCAGATGGGAGGATTACATGGATGTCTGAGGGTACGAGGTACCACTCTATTGTTGAGGAATGGGCGAAGCTGATCAATGCCCCAGAGGAGCAAGCAGATGACTTGGACATTTATACCAAGAAAAAGATGGACCACAACTCCATGTCCAACATGTACAAGGAGATTCCGAATGAAGCACTTGACACGTTCAAGTTTGGCTCAGTGCATTATCTGCTCTCAGGATTGCCTACGATCAACTGGATCCTTAGGCACACCCTTCTGACCAAGTCTGGAGATCACAAGATGATCAGAGGTCATGCGATCAATTTGCTTCATGTTTTTGACGTGCCTCAAAAATTCAAAATTATGAGCCTTATAGTGGAAACAATCAAAAGGACTGCGGCAGATCAAAAGAGGAGCTGTGGGTATGCCCCTCAGATTCAGGAGCTCATCAACTCCAAGATGGGCACGGGAGTATATTTGTTGGATAAGGAACACCTGCCCATCCGTCCAGATTTTGAGAACAATGAAGTTGTGATGACAGAGAATGAACCATCATCTGCCCATGCACAAGCTCAGAAGGAGAAGGCGAAGAAGGAGAAAGCTGCCAGGATGCCTACTCAAGCGGAGGCATCTGATTACTTCCTGAAAACCAAACAAGAGCAGCTCAGTTACTTGATTGCGTCCACCCTGCGGATTGAGCAGAGTATAGCCACCCTGACTCAGAACCAGGCGAGTTTAGAGAGGATCATGGAACAGAGGTTCTATGACTTGGACATCAAGGTAACAGAAGTTCAATCTACAGTGGAGCAGCTCCAGGAGGACATGAATGAGAGGAGAGGCAGGACCACGACTCATGCGTTTGCGAGGGTGCCACGAGGTCCGAGGTCGTCTGCACTGCCAGTTGCTGACACCAGAGCTACAACGTCTACACCAGCCACAGCCTCAGTTCCACCAGCTCCAGCATCCACTTCAGCTTCCACTCCGACCACGTCTACCGAAGGCTTCGTCCTTGGAGTGATCCGGGCTCCACCACCACCTGAAGATCAAGCCTGAGCGTCGATCTAGTGCTATGCATTTTCTAGGAACTTTTTGGTAACTTGTTGCCAAAGGGGGAGAAGATGTATAGATCATAGGCTTCGAGAGAGAGAGAGAGTTGCTTTTCTCTCTTGCTTTATTTGGTGGTTTTTCGAACCTTGTTTGCTTGTGTGTGAGATACTACGTCCTTATGCTTGTGAGACATCGATGATCATGTGCTTGATCATAAGCTACACTTAATGCTTGCTTAATGCTTGCTTAAATATTATCATTCTATCTATCGTTTGTGATCATTCACTATTCTTGGTGATGAGTGCATGCATTTCAATCTTATCATCTTGAGCGCTCCACCAAGATGTATGTGACATGGAAGAGTAACCCATGACTCTAACTCTTTGTGCATTTGCAGTCCAAAGCAAATTTTAAATATGCACAAATTTAGGGGGAGCTCTTACTTATCACATACTTCTCAAAGCGACGATATATTTCATGCTTATTATCTTTTGTCGAAGCTTTGATCTATATGTTGTCATGAATTACCAAAAAGGGGGAGATTGAAAGTGCAACTATCCCTAGGTGGTTTTGGTAATTCATAACAACATATAGCTCATTGAGCTAATACTATTCCAAGATAATTATTTCAGGAAAGCTCAATGATTGGCATGGCATGGATGTGAAAGTGGAACCCTCAAAATGCTAAGGACAATGGATTGGCTCAAGCTCAAAAGCTCAAGACTCTTCATTTTATATTTTAGTGATCCAAGATAACATTGAGTCCATAGGAAAAGCCAATACTATTAAGGAGGGATGAGGTGTTGCTTAATGAGCCTCTTGCTTCATGTGCTTAGTGATATGCTCCAGAAACCCTCAACTACTTTCCCATATTCACATATGACCTAAACCCTAAGCCAAACTCGGTCCTACCGATTCTTCCTATCCGGCACCACCGAGTTTCACTTGTCATTAGCCACTGCCAAACCCTAGCAATTCGGTTCTACCGATAAGGATCTCGGTCCCACCGAGATGGGGTTGCAAACTCTCTGTTTCCCTTTCGTAACTTTTCGGTCCCACCGAAAGAGCGAATCGGTCCCACCGAGATTGCAATGTAAACTCAGTGTTTCCCCTTTGTAACTTTTCGGTCTCACCGAGTTCCACTCGGTCTCACCGAAAGAGCAAATCGGTCCCACCGAGTTTGCCTGACCAACTCTCCGGTTAGCTAATTACCAAATTCGGTCTCACCGAGTTTGTGTAATCGGTCTCACCGAGATTATGTTATGCCCAAACCCTAACCGAATCGGTCCTACCGAGTTGCATGTCAGTCCCACCGAAATTCCTAACGGTCACTAGGTTTACTATTTCGGTCAGACCGAGTTTTCTGATTCGGTCCCACCGAGATTGGTAAATTGTGTGTAACGGTTGGATTTTGTGTGGAGGCTATATATACCCCTCCACCTCTTTCTCATTTAGTGAGAGAGCCATCAGAACACACACATCATTCCAACTCATATGTTCTGAGAGAGAACCACCTACTCATGTGTTGAGACCAAGACATTCCATTCCTACCATATGAATCTTGATCTCTAGCCTTCCCAAGTTGCTTTCCACTCAAATCTTCTTTCCACCAAATCCAAATCCTATGAGGGAGAGTTGAGTGTTGGGGAGACTGTCATTTGAAGGACAAGAGCAAGGAGTTCATTACCTACACACCATTTGTTACTTCTTGGAGAGTGGTGTCTCCTAGATTGGCTAGGTGTCACTTGGGAGCCTCCGTCAAGATTGTGGAGTTGAACCAAGGAGTTTGTAAGGGCAAGGAGATCGCCTACTTCGTGAAGATCTACCGCTAGTGAGGCAAGTCCTTCGTGGGCGATGGCCATGGTGGGATAGACAAGGTTGCTTCTTCGTGGACCCTTTGTGGGTGGTTGCTTCTTCGTGGACCCCTTCGTGGGTGGAGCCCTTCGTGGACTCGCGCAACCGTTGCCCTTGGGTGGAGCCCTGTGTGGACTCGCACAACCGTTACCCTTGGTGGGTTGAAGTCTCCATCAACGTGGATGTAGGATAGCACCACCTATCCGAACCACGGGAAAAACATCCGTGTCTCCAATAGCGTTTGAATTCTCCAAACCCTTCCCTTTATATTCTTGCAAGTTGCATGCTTTACTTTCCGCTGCCAATATACTCTTTGCATGCTTGCTTGAATTGTGTGATGATTGCTTGACTTGCCCTAAAATAGCTAAAATCTGCCAAGAACTAAAATTGGGAAAAGGTTAAGTTTTTATTTGGTCAAGTAGTCTAATCACCCCCCCTCTAGACATACTTTCGATCCTACAACTGCACATAAGGTATTGCAATCCGGTTTCTATTTGCCTACTCTCTTCAAGGATGCCCGTAAGTTTGTCTTATCTTGTGATGAATGTTAAAGAATTGGTAATATTAGTAGACGTCAAGAAATGCCTATGAATTATTCACTTGTTATTGAACCGTTTGATGTTTGGGGCTTTGATTATATGGGACCTTTTCCTGCCTCTAATGGATATACACATATTTTAGTTGTTGTTGATTACATTACTAAGTGGGTAGAAGCTATTCCAACTAGTAGTGCTGATCATAACACCTCTATTAAGATGCTTTAAGAAGTTATTTTTCCGAGGTTTGGGGTCCGTAGATATTTAATGACTGATGGTGGTTCACATTTTATTCATGGTGCTTTCCGTAAAATACTTGCTAAGTATGATGTTAATCATATAATTGCATCTCCTTATCACCCACAGTCTAGTGGTCAAGTAGAATTGAGTAATAGAGAACTCAAATTAATTTTGCAAAAGACTGTTAATAGATGTAGAAAGAATTGGTCCAAGAAACTTGATGATGCATTATGGGCCTATAGAACTGCATATAAAAATCCTCTGGGTATATCTCCGTATAAAATGGTTTATGGAAAAGCATGTCACTTACCTCTCGAACTAGAACATAAGGCTTATTGGGGTATTAAAGGGCTCAATTATGATTTCAAACTTGCCGGTGAGAAAAGGTTATTTGACATTAGCTCACTTGATGAATGGAGAACCCAAGCCTATGAGAATGCCAAATTGTTTAAAGAAAAAGTTAAAAGATGGCATGACAAAAGGATACAAAAGCGTGAGTTTAATGTAGGTGATTATGTATTGCTATACAACTCTCGTTTTAGATTTTTTGCAGGAAAACTTATCTCAAAATGGGAAGGTCCTTACGTTATCGAGGTGGTCTATCATTCCGGTGCCATAAAAATCAACAACTTCGAAGGCACAAATCCGAAGGTGGTGAACGGTCAAAGAATTAAACATTATATCTCAGGTAATCCTATAAATGTTGAAACCAATGTTATTGAAACTGTAACCCCTACAGAATACATAAGGGACACTTTCCGGAACGTTTCAGACTCCGAAAAGGAATAGGTATGTGGTACGGTAAGTAAACCGACTCCAAAATAGTTCTAATGGCAATTTTTCTCTGTTTTAGAATATTTAGAAAAATAGAAAAATAAGAAGCAGTCCGGGAAGGACACAAGGGCTCCACGAGGGTGGAGGGCGCGCCCTACCCCCCTGGGCGCGCCCCCTACCTCGTTGGCACCTCATGTGCTCTCCGGACTCCGTGTTCTTGCACGTTACGTATTTCAGTCGGTAAAAATTCATTATATAATCTCCCGAAGGTTTTGACTCCTGTATCACGCAATTGTCCTCTGTATGTGTTCCGAGATGTTGCTGCTGCAGATTAGAGCAAGATGTCCTCTCAAGAGTCAGTCGAGGAGAGCCGGGTGTCTCATCCGGCATCGAGATCAAGGACAAACAGCGATGCTGACCACTTTGGGCCAGCAACGGAGGAAGAGATGGAGGCTAATTTGAAGAGGATAGATGCCATGGAGGAGGATCAAGAAGTCACTTCTCACTTCCGAGATGGATTCACGATGAGGGAACTACAAAGCTCGACTATTCCAAATTCGGTTATCCCTTCCAATGTTAGATTTCTTTCTCATGAAAATATGAAGAAGAGTGTCACTTGTTCTCCCGCAGCTATGCAACACCCTTGGGTGCAAGGAGCTTTAGCCATCACAGGAAAGCTTTGTAAGGAAATAATGGACCTCAAGCAGCAAGTCAATAAGCTCTAGGAGGAGAATCGTATCCTGAGGGGCATCATCGCCAAGAATATCACATCACCACCTCCGAAGAAAGAGATATAATCACATGGGTATGGGCACTCTCCTTGGCAACAACCAAGCTTAGGGGAGGTGCCCCGGTATCGTATCACCATCACACTCCTATTTTTACAATTTTTCTTAGTTTGATCCTTTTAGTAATATCTTTATCTAATGGAATAAAGCTTTAGTATGATCTAGTTTTGAGTTTTGCTTTATGATCCCTTTATGTAATCGAGTCCGTGAGCTATATAATAAAGATTAGTGTTGAGTCAAGGGTTTGATTATTTTGCCATGATCTTGAGTGAATAAAATAAAAGAGAAGAAACAAAGAGATCATATGGATCTTATGGAGAGTAATGAGCTCACATATAAAGAGTATGATGGATAAAAGTTGTTGAGAGTTGACAAACATAGTTTTGGTCATCGTTGCAATTAATAGGAAGTAATAAAGAAAGAGAGGTCTTCACATATAAATACACTATCTTGGACATCTTTTATGATTGTGAGCACTCATTAAAATATGACATGCCAAAGAGTTGACGTTGGACAAGGAAGACAACGTAATGGGTTATGTTTTCTTACATCTGAGATAAATTATATTGTCATGGATCATCCAACATGATTGAGCTTTCCTTTCCCCCTCATGCTAGCCAAATTCTTTGCACCAAGTAGAGATACTACTTGTTCTTCCAAATACCGTTAAACCCAGTTTTGCCATGGGAGTCCACCATATCTACCTATGGATTGAGTAAGATCCTTCAAGTAAGTTGTCATCGGTGCAAGCAATAAAAATTGCTCTCTAAATATGTATGATTGATTGGTGTGGTGTAAATAAGCTTTATACGATCTTGTGATGTGGAAGAAATAAAAGTGACGGACTGCATAATAAAGGTCCATATCACAAGTGGCAATATAAAGAGACGTTCTTTCGCATTAAGATTTTGTGCATCCAACTATAAAAGCGCATGACAACTTCTGCTTCCCTCTGCGAAGGGCCTATCTTTTACTTTTATCTTTTACCTTATATAAGAGTCATGGTGATCTTCACCTTTCCTTTTACATTTTATCCTTTGGCAATCACAATATGTTGGAAAGATCCTGGTATATATGGCTAATTGGATGTGAGTTTTCATGAACTACTATTGTTGACATTACCCTTGAGGTAAAATGTTTTGAGGCAAAACTATAAGCCCCTATCTTTCTCTATGTCCGATTAAAACTCCATACCCATAAGTATTGCGTGAGTGTTAGCAATTGTGAAAGACTATATGATAGTTGAGTATGTGGACTTGCTGAAAAGCTCTCATATTGACTCTTTCCTATGTTATGATAAATTGCAATTGCTTCAATGACTGAGATTATAGTTTGTTAGTTTTCAATGAAGTTTATGATTCATACTTGAAATTGTGATTGAATTGTTACTCTAGCATAAGAGATCATATGACAATAATTATATAAGCTGTTGTTCTAAGAATGATCATGATGCCCTCATGTCCGTATTTTATTTTTATTGACACCTCTATCTCTAAACATGTGGACATATTTTTCGATTTCGGCTTTCGCTTGAGGACAAGCGAGGTCTAAGCTTGGGGGAGTTGATACGTCCATTTCGCATCATGCTTTTATATCGATATTTATTGCATTATGGGTTGTTATTACACATTATGTCACAATACTTATGTCTATTCTCTCTTATTTTACAAGGTTTACGTAAGGAGGGAGAATGTCGGCAGCTGGAATTCTGGGCTGGAAAAGGAGCAAATATTAGAGAGACTTATTTTGCACAACTCCAAAAGTCCTGAAACTCCATGGAAGTTATTTTTGGAAATAATAAAAGAT
The DNA here is from genome assembly GCF_056163025.1 of Triticum urartu. Taxonomy (NCBI): domain Eukaryota; kingdom Viridiplantae; phylum Streptophyta; class Magnoliopsida; order Poales; family Poaceae; genus Triticum; species Triticum urartu. Next base: position 627,309,124 of record NC_141879.1, on the reverse strand, counting down.
ATTGAGTGAAGAAAATACCAGAGGGGGCCCACACCCTGGCCACGAGGGTGGGGGCGCACCCTACCCCCCTAGGCGCGCCCCCTGCCTCATGGGCGCCCTGGTGGCCATCCGATGCCCATCTTCTGCTATATGGAGTCTTTCGTTGAGGAAAAAATCATAAGCAAGCTTTCGGGACAAGACTCCACCGCCATGAGGCGGAACCTTGACGGAACCAATCTAGGGCTCTGGCGGAGCTGTTCTGTCGGTGCCACTTCCCTTCGGGAGGGGAAATCATCGCCATCGTCATCACCAACGCTCCTCTCAGCGGGAGGGGGCCAATCTCCATCAACATCTTCACCAGCACCATCTTCTCTCAAATCCTAGTTCATCTCTTGTATCCAATTCTTGTCTCTAAGTCTGGGATTGGTACTTGTAGGTTGCTAGTAGTGTTGATTACTCCTTGTAGTTGATGCTAGCCGGTTTATTTGGTGGAAGATCATATGTTCAGATCCTATATGCATATTAATACCCCTCTGATTATGAACATGTATATGCTTTGTGAGTAGTTACGTTTGTTCCTGAGGACATGGGAGAAGTCTTGCTATTAGTAGTCATGTGAATTTGGTATTCGTTCGATATTTTGATGAGATGTATGTTGTCTCTCCTCTAGTGGTGTTATGTGAACGTCGACTACATGACACTTCACCATTATTTGGGCCTAGAGGAAGGCATTGGGAAGTAATAAGTAGATGATGGGTTGCTAGAGTGACAGAAGCTTAAACCCTAGTTTATGCGTTGCTTTCTAAGGGGCTGATTTGGATCCATATGTTTCATGCTATGGTTAGGTTTACCTTAATACTTCTTTTGTAGTTGTGGATGCTTGCAATAGGAGTTAATCATAAGTGGGATGCTTGTCCAAGTAAGGATAGCACCCAAGCACCAGTCCACCCACATATCAAATTACCAAAGTACAGAACGTGAATCATATGAACGTGATGAAAACTAGCTTGACGATAATTCCCATGTGTCCTCGGGCGCGCTTTCTTCTATATAGGAGTTTGTCTGGGCTTGTCCTTTGCTACAAAAAGGATTGGGCCACCTTACTGCACTTTATTTACTTTTGTTACTTGTTGCTTGTTACAAATTATCTTATCACAAAACTATCTATTACCTATAATTTCAGTGCTTGTAGAGAATACCTTGCTGAAAACAGCTTATCATTTCCTTCTGCTCCTCGTTGGGTTCGACACTCTTATTTATCTAAAGGACTACGATAGATCCCCTATACTTGTGGGTCATCAAGTGCTTTTCAATTTCAGGGTCATTTAGCTCAAAGAATGAACTAATATAAAAAAAGAATGATCTGGAAAACTTTTATGAAAATCTAATAGCAAAAATAATAAACTAAAAGAATGAACTAGAAAACTTTATGCAACTAAAATTGTCAAAGTATTTTCTGTTCAAAACATTAAAAGCAAATAGGATTTTCATAAAATAAATATAAAATAAAATAAATAAGTAGAAACAAAATAAACTTTAATAAATAAGTAGAAACAAAATAAAATAAAATAAACTTTAAAAAATAAGTAGAAACAAAATAAAATAAAATAAAATAAGTAGAAACAAAATAAAATAAAATAAAATAAATAGAAATAGCAACAGAAGTATTTTGTTGTAAGTAGAAAAAAAATTAAAAAATAAAGCAACAAAGAAAAACTGGAAAAAAAATAAAAAATGCCACCTGCTGGGACACCACGGCCTGAATACGATTAGAGCCCCACCCATGGGCAAGGATTCAGGCCCGCAGAAGGCCCGGTAGGCCCATAGGCGGATACAGTGTGTTTAGACCCGTAAGCCTGTAGTTCAGAGGAGTTCGAAAGGGAAGGCAGACCCACGCATATAAATCGGTGCGGAAGCCTCTCAGCTAGGGAGGTGGGACTAAAGTTTTGGCCGTGGCAGCAGCACCCCCTTTCGTCCCGGTTGGTGGCACCAACCGGGACCAATACCCGCCTTTGGTCTCGGTTGGTGCCACCAACCGGGACCAAAGGTCTCTGCTTCCCGCCCTTTGCGCTGCTGAAAAGAGACCTTTGGTCCCGGTTGGTGGCACCAACCGGGACTAAAGGGGTGCTTTGGTCCCGGTTGGTTCTACGAACCGGGACCAAAGGGCTGGCTATATAAGCAACACTTTGCAAATTTTCAGCAGTTTCTCCCCGACGCCCAACGCCGTCCTCTGCCCCGACGCCCTGCTCCTCGTCGCCGTTGCCCGCGCCCGTCGTCGCGCCGCCCTGCCCCCGACGTCGCCCGCCGCTCGCCGCCCCCGCCGTCACCGTCATTGTCGCCCGCGCCCGTTGTCGCCATCGCCCGCGCCCCTCGCCCGATGCTAGGGATGGCAATGGGTCGGGTTTGGGGCGGGTGGAGCTGGTCCAAATCCAACCCATGACCCATCTTCCTACCCTCTGCCCATCCACCAAATTATCCATGGACAAAACTTGTGCCCATGTCCAAACCCACTGGATACCCACATACCCATGGAGCTCTATGGGCATAGAAAAGTCAGCATGAAGCCTTCCCAAAGAGCAAATTAACTCATCATCATTCACTCACAAATGACAACATAAGCTACATGCATAAGTAGGCAACAAGTAATACGATGAGTCCTTAAGTGTGACATACCAGAGGTTGATTCTCCAGCATATAGCTCATGGAACAAGTTGCATATTTCCTGCCATTTCCTATTGATTCGCTCTTTCTACTATCACTGGCATATGGCCCCACATGTCATACGGGTATCCATTCGATATCCATGGAGCACAAACTATAACCATGCCCAACCTGGCTGTTCATGGGTATCCATATCCATGGGCGAAAATGTGCTCCATACCCTTGCCCAACCGGGTCGGGTATCCATGGATATCCAGATCCGTGGATAAAATTGCCATCCCTACCCGACGCCATCGCCGCTCGCCACCCCGGCCCTGCCGCGACGCGCGCCGCCCCGACCCGCCCCAGTCCTCGCCGTCGCCATGCCCCGCCCCCTTTGTCGCCGTCGCCCCCTACCCCGTCGATGTCATCGCCGTCGCCATCCTCGCCGCCGACCCCGCGCCCCTCCTCACCTTGGTCCGGCCGGCGCCCTCCCTGTCCTTGTTTTTTTCATATCTATGATGATATATATGCTTGTTTTTTCATATATATGCTTGTTTTTTCATATATATGATGATATATATGCTTGTTATCATAATTGTTTTTGTTCATATATATGATGATTTTTTATAGAATATGATGTTTTTTGTTCATAGATGATGTATGCATGGATGTGGATGAAATATGATGTTTTTTGTTCATAGAATATGAATTTTTTTTATTCATATTTTTTTTTTGTTCATGAGAGAGGCGGGGACGTTGAGGAAGTTGTACTGTTTAGGGTTAGGGTCATTGAGGAAGAAGGAAAATAAGGAAAAGGAAGAAAAGGGAAAGAAGGAAGAAGGAGAAGAAGAAGGAGAAGAAGAGGAGAAAAAATAAGAAGAGGAAGTAGAAGAAAAAAAGGAGAAGAAGAAAGAATAGAGGAGAAGAAGAAAAAAATAGACTCCTCTTTTTTTTCTCCTCTTTTTCTTCTTCTTCTTCTTCTTCTTCTTTTTTTTATCGGGAACGAGGGTGTCGAGGGTCACCGAGGGGCCAAACCCACAGCAAGATCTCCTTCGTGTAGACCTGACGTGTCCGTGTCCCCTCTCCAGGTGTCGGTGGCGGTGCCGTCCGTGAAGGGGCACACCTCGAAGACGTGTGTCGCCTCTTCAGACATGCCACCACACCTCCCCGCATGTATGAGGGCCCGATGCTACGCTCCGGTGGAATTGCTGCGCCCCCCCCCTCCCCCCCCCCCTCCCGAGGGCCTCCGTCCCGCCTAACCCTGGAGCGGTTGACCACGAGATCTAGCCCTTTGACTTTCCACGAATGGGCTTTGACCAGTGGACCTCTCCACCCGGTCGTGTTAGGTCAGCCCATAGAAACACCTGGGAGCAACATCTATATCGACGGCAAGGTCATTGGCATAGCTACGGACATGGCAGATGGACGGCGCGCCGCGGATCGATGACGTGTCATCTATGCCGACGGCAGCCGTCAGCATAGGTCTTGGTCGGTGCGCTTAGGATCGATGATGTGGCACCTGTATCTATGCCATCGGCATAGATACAGCGCCATTAGACGCCCGCAGCTATGGCGACGGCCCGTGTATGCCGACAGCAGTTGTAGGCGTATCCTGGGTTAAGCCGACGGCCATTCTTTGCCGACGGGGGCCGTCGGCGTAGCCGGGGATAGCCCGACGGCCATTGTACGCCAACGGCCTGGACCCAGTTGTCGGCATAGCATGGAGTAGGCCGACGGGGGCCGTCGGCATACGTTTGGCCGTCAGCATCGAGCCCTGTTCTGGTAGTGGTTGTAGCACAATTTAACAAAATTGTGTTCTCGGCAAACTTGCTACCACGGGAGGCTTGCAAACTTTCCAACGAGGACAAATACAACATGAGTACAAAATGAGGATATTTCAGATGCGTCTTCTGTTGTTGCATCTCTTCTTTTGATTTACAGGTGGATTTTCCTCCCAAACACTGTCGTGGTCATCCGCTGTCTCCTTGTGGCCGTGACGGTGGCTGGGTCGTGGTTGTCTTGGTGATCAAGATTCCGATGGTTCTTTGCTTGCTGTGCGGTCGCGTAGGGTATACCAGCCAGCCTAGCTACCGCAGCTGGGGGACTGTTGCGAGGCGGTTGCCACCGCGTGGAATTTTTTTGCTCTCCAAGCAGTTGTGCTCTACAAATTATTTGGATGCATCCTCTTTCTTTGGTATCCTGCTCTTTTGGTCCACAAGTTAACGCCCTCTACATAGAAACTCACCCACATGATGCTTCTTCCCTTTCCCTCAACTCATAGGATATGTTCTTATCAATAGCAATCCTTGCAAACACACACAACTCTATTTACCAGTTAATGGTCGTTTCATCTGATTTTTCCTCTCTTTTTTACTAATAATCATGCTTTGAACTCAACGTCATCTAATTGATAAGTGGCTAATCTGTTTGTACTTTTTCCTATATAAATGATGCTTTGGATTGAATGGTAACACTAATACTTCTTGAATAAGTAGTTTGACCATAGTTTGACCAGATTTAATGAAAATTTAAAAAAAAACTAAAATTTGAGCATAACTTTTTTTCTTTTGGAATTTGAGGATTCTACAAATTTGCAAACAGGCCGTAGGCGGTCTCCATCGGATGTAACTTTTCGAGTAGATGATTTTTCATATAAAAAACTTTTTAATCCGAGTTCGTATGTAAAAGTTATGCCCATTTTACAAATTCCAGAGAGGTACTAATGCCTCAAAGGCCATTAGTCCCGGTTGGTGGCACCAACCGGTACTAAAGGTTAGACCTTTAGTCCCGGTTGGTGGCACCAACCGGGACTAATGGGCATCGCACACTTTAGTCCCGGTTCGTGGCATGTACAAAGAAATAACAGTGATTGACCAGTAATATAGAGTTCAAATCTGTCTTTTCTAACGTATAGGTACACACTATAAACCATCCTAAACTTGATATCCAGATGGGCTGCGAACAGCTTCACACATCCCACGAATATACACTAGAATACTACCAGAAGATAGTTTTTAGGGTACTCTTAGTACTGTAGAGGGAGAATGAGTATACCATTAACCTAATAACTGAATTTGTATGGTATAATGGGTAAATTACAATCGGCCATTTTCTTTTGGTAATCGCTGTCCAGGCCCTTACAGCCACAACGATCGACTGCCGCACCTTGTAGTCCTAGGTCGGACATACAAAGCTATTGCTACTACCAAGCTATTCTTCATTACCTCATTTCTTCTTGATCGACATTCATTTTGGAGTGGACTTTCTAAACCCTGGTGTATTATTTGCAAAAAGAAACATGGTGTATGTACAACCCTCTCTGTGTATTAACCAGTTTCAAATCAAGATTTGTGTGCTATCTCACTATCCTCACTACATACCTCTCATTTCAGTTTCTGTCAAACAACATAATCTATAATCTTCAGAATTTGATATTCAACAAAACTTTAAGACTGCAATGTGCAGAATTTTTTTATTTTATTTTTTGGTGCATCTCATAAAATATATTAAATGAGACTTTTCCGAATAAGCCATATCATTTTGAGTATTTATTTTGCAAGAAAACCTTTCCGAATTGTTGTTTACATATTGTGGTTTGAATGTATTTTTGACTTGCAAAGTTTAAAGTTCAGGTATTGTTTTATTTAAGAAATAAAAATGGAAAATTGTGCTAGATGGGGGCGGAGCTATACTCGGGTTCAGCCGATTTTCATATTCATCATAGATCTATAGTTATATCGAACATTGTACTAAAGCAGCGACAATTAATTCGGATTTGAGGGTGTAGCATTTTCTCTCTATCTTTACATTTTCAGCAAGAAATATTGCGAAAAAATTATTTGAGGGAAGAAATATTACATATCTATTGTGAAGTGTACAAACAAAATACTTATTATGCCCTAGTAATATCGATTTCGAATGTTTCTCTTCTAACTTGAAACTACACATTGTGACGCATCCTAAGTTTCATATGAGCAGCTTAACATAATATATGCATCGTCTCCTTCTACTTGAGTATCTTTGAAAACTCCTAAACTTCACTCCTAGCATAATCCAAACATCCAGAAAATCTATATAACAGTATGAAAATAATTGCCAAGAAAACCAAATTATCCAGATACAATGGCAATTATCTTGGCTAAGCCTATCTATGTTCACATTTCTTGTGTCCTTCAGACTGTAAAAGTCATCCGTACTTCCAACATCTTCAGTATGATTCTTATTTTGTGCCACTGATTCAGATGAGGTTCTCGCTGGAAAATCATAAAGGCTTAGGAAAGGCCTGGCGAATTGGGCCGCAATCAAACATAGAGAGAATCACATGTCCTCTCTAAACAAGGACAAATTCAGGATGATCATTAGACTAAAACTGCAATTCTTTTGAGGGCATTCAAAGAAAGGACGGGTGCTTCTCAACCTACTAATATGCTCTTTGTTTTTATCCCTAATTCAAGGATGTGAAGATATCTATTGCTTGCAAGAGCCTTTAACAACGAGAAAATTGATAACTTTTGTGGGGCTTTCATTAAAGCATGTTGGAGTGTCAATTGTGGACTTTTATTATGGCAAAGTCACTCTTCAGAGTATTAATTCACCCATGATTACTCTTCTCTAAAGAAGGACAATGAAGAATGCGACAATGACTTTAGACCAATGATCTTACATATGATTAATGTATATCCAATTTGATTGTTCAAGCAGACATATTAGATAACTGCGCAAAGGTCATGCTCTTTAGGCATTGAGAGATACCCAAACCACAATAACTTACCGTTGTGTCCTCATTTCTTGTGGGTTGCTCTTTAGGCATAGAGACGCGCTATCATCGCCGGACAAAAACCATAATGGGTCAGCACTGCCAGTACATACGTGAAGGAAATATGCCCTAGAGGCAATAATAAAGTTTATTTATTTCCTTATTTCATGATAAATGTTTATTATTCATGCTAGAATTCTATTATTCGGAAACATAATACTTGTGTGAATACATAGACAAATTAAAAGTCACTAGTATGCCTCTACTTGACTAGCTCGTTAATCAAAGATGGTTATGTTTCCTAACCATAGACATGTGCTGTTATTTGATTAACGAGATCACATCATTAGGAGAATGATATGATTGACATGACCCATTCCATTAGCTTAGCACCCGATCGTTTAGTATGTTGCTATTGCTTTCTTCATGACTTATACATGTTCCTATGACTATGAGATTATGCAATTCCCGTTTGCCGGAGGAACACTTTGTGTGCTACCAAACGTCACAAGTAACTGGGTGATTATAAAGGAGCTCTACAGGTGTCTCCAAAGGTACATGTTGGGTTGGCGTATTTCGAGATTAGGATTTGTCACTTCGATTGTCGGAGAGGTATCTCTGGGCCCTCTCGGTAATGCACATCACATAAGCCTTGCAAGCATTGCAACTAATGAGTTGATTGCGAGATGATGTATTACGAAATGAGTAAAGAGACTTGCTGGTAATGAGATTGAACTAGGTATTGAGATACCGACGATAGAATCTCGGGCAAGTAACATACCGATGACCAAGGGAACAACGTATGTTGTTATGCGGCCTGACCGATAAAGATCTTCATAGAATATGTGGGAGCCAATATGAGCATCCAGGTTCCGCTATTGGTTATTGACCGGAGACGTGTCTCGGTCATGTCTACATTATTCTCGAACCCGTAGGGTCCGCATGCTTAAGGTTTCGATGACAGTTATATTATGAGTTTATGAGTTTTGATGTACCGAAGTTAGTTCGGAGTCCCGGATGTGATCACGGACATGATGAGGAGTCTCGAAATGGTCGAGACATAAAGATTGATATATTGGACGGCTATATTCGGACACCGGAAGTGTTCCGGGTGATTTCGGAGAAAACCAGAGAGCCGGAGGGTTACCGGAACCCCCCTGGGAGAAGCAATGGGCCATAAGGGCCTTAGTGGAGAGAGAGAGGGGCAGCCAAAGGTGGGCCGCACGCCTCCTCCCCCCTGGTCCGAATTGGACTAGGAGAGGGGGGGCGGCGCCCCCCTTTCCTTCTCCCTCCCCACTTCTTTCCCCCTCCTAGTAGGAGTCCTACTCCTACTAGGAGGAGGACTCCTCCTTGGCGCGCCATAGGGGCCGGCCGGCCTCCTCCCCTTGATCCTTTATATGGGGGCAGGGGGCACCCCGAGACACACAAGTTGATCCACGTGATCGTTTTCTTAGCCGTGTGCGGTGCCCCCTTCCACCATAATCCTCGATAATATTGTAGCGGTGCTTAGGCGAAGCCCTGCGACGGTAGAACATCAAGATCGTCACCACGCCGTCGTGCTGACGGAACTCTTCCCCGACGCTTTGCTGGATCGGAGTCCGGGGATCGTCATCGAGCTGAACGTGTGCTAAAACTCGGAGGTGCCGTAGTTTCGGTGCTTGATCGGTCGGGCCATGAAGACGTACGACTACATCAACCGCGTTGTCATAACGCTTCCACTGTCGGTCTACAAGGGTACGTAGATCGCACTCTCCCCTCATTGCTATTCATTACCATGATCTTGCATGTGCGTAGGTAATTTTTGAAATTACTACGTTCCCTAACAGTGGCATCCGAGCCTAGGTTTTATGTGTTGATATTATATGCACGAGTAGAACACAAGTGAGTTGTGGGCGATATAAGTCATACTGCTTACCAGCATGTCATACTTTGGTTCGGCGGTATTGTTGGACGAAGCGGCCCGGGCCGACATTACGCGTACGCTTACGCGAGACCGGTTCTCCCGACGTGCTTTGCACAAAGGTGGCTAGCGGGTGACAGTTTCTCCAACATTAGTTGAACCGAGTGTGGCTACGCCCGGTCCTTGCGAAGGTTAAAATAGCACCAACTTGACAAACTATCGTTGTGGTTTTGATGCGTATGTAAGATTGGTTCTTGCTTAAGCCCGTACCAGCCACGTAAAACTTGCAAAAACAAAGTAGAGGACGTCAAACTTGTTTTTGCAGGGCATGTTGTGATGTGATATGGTCAAGACATGATACTAAATTTTATTGTATGAGATGATCATGTTTTGTAACCAAGTTATCGGCAACTGGCAGGAGCCATATGGTTGCCGCTTTATTGTATGCAATGCAATTGCGCTGTAATGCTTTACTTTATCACTAAGCGGTAGCGATAGTCGTGGAAGCATAAGATTGGCGAGACGACAACGATGCTACGATGGTGATCAAGGTGTCGCGCCGGTGACGATGGTGATCACGACGGTGCTTCGAAGATGGAGATCACAAGCACAAGATGATGGCCATATCATATCACTTATATTGATTGCATGTGATGTTTATCTTTTATGCATCTTATCTTGCTTTGATTGACGGTAGCATTTTAAGATGATCTCTCACCAATTATCAAGAAGTGTTCTCCCTGAGTATGCACCGTTGCGAAAGTTCTTCATGCTGAGACACCACGTGATGATCGGGTGTGATAGGCTCTACGTTCAAATACAACGGGTGCAAAACAGTTGCACACGCGGAATACTCAGGTTATACTTGACGAGCCAAGCATATAGAGATATGGCCTCGAAACACGGAGACCGAAAGGTCGAGCGTGAATCATATAGTAGATATGATCAACATAGAGATGTTCACCAATGAAACTACTCCATCTCACGTGATGATCGGACATGGTTTAGTTGATTTGGATCACGTGATCACTTAGAGGATTAGAGGGATGTCTATCTAAGTGGGAGTTCTTAAAGTAATATGATTAATTGAACTTAAATTTATCATGAACTTAGTCCTGGTAGTATTAGCATATCTATGTTGTAGATCAATAGCTCTCGTTGTTGCTTTCATATGTTTATTTTGATATGTTCCTAGAGAAAATTGTGTTGAAAAATGTTAGTAGCAAAGATGCGGATTGGATCCGTGATCTGAGGTTTATCCTCATTGCTGCACAGGAGAATTATGTCCTTGATGCACCGCTAGGTGACGGACCTATTGTAGGAGCAGATGCAGATGTTATGAACGTTTGGCTAGCTCAATATGATGACTACTTGATAGTTTAGTGCACCATGCTTAACAGCTTAGAATCGGGACTTCAAAGACGTTTTTGAACGTCATGGACCATATGAGATGTTCCAGGAGTTGAAGTTAATATTTCAAGCAAATACCCGAGTTGAGAGATATGAAGTCTCCAACAAGTTCTATAGCTAAAAGATGGAGGAGAATCGCTCAACTAGTGAGCATGTGCTCAGATTTTTTGGGTACTACAATCGCTTGAATCAAGTGGGAGTTAATCTTCCAGATAAAATAGTGATTGACAGAATTCTCTAGTCACCATCACCAAGTTAGTAGAACTTCATGATGAACTATATTATGCAAGGGATGACGAAAACGACTCTCGAGCTTTTTATGATGATGAAATCAATGAAGGTAGAAATCAAGAAAGAGCATCAAGTCTTGATGGTTGACAAGACCACTAGTTTCAAGAAAAAGGGCAAAGGGAAGAAGGGGAACTTCAAGAAGAACGGCAAGCAAGTTGCTACTCAAGTGAAGAAGCCCAAGTCTGATCGTAAGCCTGAGACTAAGTGCTTCTACTACAAAGGAACTGGTCATTGGAAGCGGAACTACCCCAAGTGATTAGCGGATAAGAAGGATGGCAAAGTGAACATAAGTATATTTGATATACATGTTATTGATGTGTACTTTACTAGAGTTTATAGCAACCCCTCAGTATTTGATACTAGTTCAGTTACTAAGATTAGTAACTCGAAACAGGAGTTGCAGAATAAACAGAGACTAGTTAAGGGTGAAGTGACGATGTGTGTTGGAGGTGGTTCCAAGATTGATATGATCATCATCGCACACTCTCTATACTTTCGGGATTAGTGTTGAACCTAAATAAGTGTTATTTGGTGTTTGCGTTGAGCATGAATATGATTTGATCATGTTTATTGTAATACGGTTATTCATTTAAGTAAGAGAATAAATTGTTGTTCTGTTTACATGAATAAAACCTTATATGGTTACACACCCAGTGAAAATGGTTCATTGGATCTCGATCGTAGCGATACTCATATTCATAATATTGAAACCAAAAAGATGCAAAGTTAATAATGATAGTGCAACTTATTTGTGGCACTGCCGTTTAGGTCATATTGGTGTAAAGCGCATGAAGAAAATCCATGCTGATGGGCTTTTGGAATCACTTGATTATGAATCAGTTGATGCTTGCGAACCATGCCTCATAGGCAAGATGACTAAGACTCCGTTCTCCGGAACAATGGAGCGAGCAACAGATTTGTTGGAAATCAAACATACTGATGTATGTGGTCCGATGAATATTGAGGCTCATGGCAGGTATCATTATTTTCTGATCTTCACAGATGATTTGAGCAGATATGAGTATATCTACTTGATGAAACACAAGTTTGAAACATTTGAAAAGTTCAAAGGATTTCAGAGTGAAGTGGAGAATCATCGTAACAAAAATAAAAGTTTCTACGATATGATCGCAGAAGATGAATATTTGAGTTACGAGTTTGGTCTTCAATTAAAACAATGTGGAATAGTTTCACAAATTCATGCCACCTGGAACACCACAGCATAATGGTGTGTCCAAACATCATAACCGTACTTTATTGGATATAGTGCAATCTGTGATGTTTCTTACCGGTTTACCACTAAAGTTTTGGGGTTATGCATTAGAGACAGCTGCATTCACGTTAAGAAAAAAGGGGCACCATCTAAATCCGTTGAGACGACACCGTATGAACTGTGGTTTGGCAAGAAACCAAAGTTGTCGTTTTTTAAAGTTTGAGGTTGCGATGCTTATATGAAAAAGTTTCATCCTGATAAGCTCAAACCCAAATCAGAGAAGTGCGTCTTCATAGGATACCCAAAAGAAAATGTTGGGTACACCTTCTATCACAGATCCAAAGGCAAGATATTTGTTGTTGAGAATGGATCCTTTCCAGAGAAGGAGTTTCTCTCGAAAGAAGTGAGTGGGAGGAAAGTAGAACTTAATGAGGTAACTGTACCTGCTCCCTTATTGGAAAGTAGTTCATCACAGAAATCTGTTCCTGTGACTACTACACCAATTAGTGAGGAAGCTAATGATGATGATCATGTAACTTCAGATCAAGTTACTACCAAAACTCGTAGGTAAACCAGAGTGAGATCCGCACCAGAGTGGTACGGTAATCCTGTTCTAGAGGTTATGTTACTTGACCATGACGAACCTACGAACTATGAGGAAGCGATGATGAGCCCAGATTCCGCGAAATGGTTTGAGGCCATGAAATCTGAGATATGATCCATGTATGAGAGCAAAGTATGGACTTTGATGGATTTACCCGATGATCGGCAAGCCATAAAAAATAAATGGATCTTTAAGAAGAAGACGGACGCTGATAGTAGTATTACTATCTACAAAGCTAGACTTGTCGAAAAAGGTTTTTTGACAAAGTTCAAGGTGTTGACTACGATGAGATTTTCTCACTCGTATCGATGCTTAAAGTCTGTCCGAATCATGTTAGCAATTGCCGCATTTTATGAAATCTGGCAAATGGATAACAAAACTGCAATCCTTAATGGATTTCTTAAAGAAGAGTTGTATATGATGCAACCAGAAGGTTTTATCAATCCTAAAGGTGTTAACAAAATGTGCAAGCTCCAGCGATCCATCTATGGACTGGTGCAAGCATCTCAGAGTTGGAATATACGCTTTGATGAGTTGATCAAAGCATATAGTTTTATACAGACTTGTGGTGAAGCCTGTATTTACAAGAAAGTGAGTGGGAGCACTACAACATTTCTGATAAGTATATGTGAATGACATATTGTTGATCGGAAATAATGTAGAATTATTCTACAAAGCATAAAGGAGTGTTTGAAAGGAGTTTTTTTCAAAGAAAGACCTCGGTGAAGCTGCTTACATATTGAGCATCAAGATCTATAGAAATAGATCAAGACGCTTGATAAGTTTTTTTCAATGAGTACATACCTTGACAAGATTTTGAAGTAAGTTCAAAATGGAACAATCAAAGAAAGAGTTCTTGCCTGTGTTACAAGGTGTGAAATTGAGTAAGATTCAAAGCCCGACAACGACAGAAGATAGAAAGAGAATGAAAGTCATTCCCTATGCCTCAACCATAGGTTCTATAAAGTATGCCATGCTGTGTACCAGACCTATTGTATACCCTACACTGTTTTTAGTAAGGGAGTACAATAGTGATCTAGGAGTAGATCACTGGACAGCGGTCAAAATTATCCTTAGTGGAATAAGGATATGTTTCTCGATTATGGAGGTGACAAAAGATTCATCGTAAAAGGGCTACGTTGATACAAGTTTTGGCACTGATCCGGATGACTCTAAGTCTTCATCTGGATACATATTGAAAGTGGGAGCAATTAACTAAAGTAGCTCCGTGCAGAGCATTGTAGACATAGAAATTTGCAAAATACTTACGGATCTGAATATGACAGACCCGTTGACTAAAATTATCTCACAAGCAAAACATGATCACACCTTAGTACTCTTTGGGTGTTAATCACATAGCGATGTGAACTAGAATACTGACTCTAGTAAACCCTTTGGGTGTTGGTCACATGTCGATGTGAACTATGGGTGTTAACCACATAATGATGTGAACTATTGATGTTAAATCACATGGCGATGTGAACTAGATTATTGACTCTAGTGCAAGTGGGAGACTGAAGGAAATATGCCCTAGAGGCAATAATAAAGTTATTATTTATTTCTTTATTTCATGATAAATGTTTATTATTCATGCTAGAATTGTATTATCCGGAAACACAATACTTGTGTGAATACATAGACAAACTAAAAGTCACTAGTATGCCTCTACTTGACTAGCTCGTTAATCAAAGATGGTTATGTTTCCTAACCATAGACATGTGTTGTTATTTGATTAACGGGATCACATCATTAGGAGAATGATATGATTGACATGACCCATTCCATTAGCTTAGCACCCGATCATTTAGTATGTTGCTATTGCTTTCTTCATGACTTATACATGTTCCTATGACTATGAGATTATGCAACTCCCGTTTGTCGGAGGAACACTTTGTGTGCTACCAAACGTCACAACGTAACTGGGTGATTATAAAGGAGCTCTACAGGTGTCTCCAAAGGTACATGTTGGGTTGGCGTATTTCGAGATTAGGATTTGTCACTCCGATTGTCGGAGAGGTATCTCTGGGCCCTCTCGGTAATGCACATCACATAAGCCTTGCAAGCATTGCAACTAATGAGTTGGTTGTGAGATGATGTATTACGAAACGAGTAAAGAGACTTGCTGGTAACGAGATTGAACTAGGTATTGAGATACCGACGATCGAATCTCGGGCAAGTAACATACCGATGACAAAGGGAACAACGTATGTTGTTATGCGGTCTGACCGATAAAGATCTTCGTAGAATATGTGGGAGCCAATATGAGCATCCAGGTTCCGCTATTGGTTATTGACCGGAGACGTGTCTCGGTCATGTCTACATTGTTCTCGAACCCGTAGGGTCCGCATGCTTAAGGTTTTGATGACAGTTATATTATGAGTTTATGTGTTTTGATGTACCGAAGTTAGTTCGGAGTTCCGGATGTGATCACGGACATGATGAGGAGTCTCGAAATGGTCGAGACATAAAGATTGATATATTGGACGGCTATATTCGGACACCGGAAGTGTTCCGGGTGATTTCGGAGAAAACCGGAGAGCCGGAGGGTTACCGGAACCCCCCTGGGAGAAGTAATGGGCCATATGGGCCTTAGTGGAGAGAGAGAGGGGCAGCCAAAGGTGGGCCGCGCGCCTCCTCCCCCCCATGGTCTGAATTGGACTAGGAGAGGGGGGGCGGCGCCCCCCTTTCCTTCTCCCTCCCCACTTCTTTCCCCCTCCTAGTAGGAGTCACATATGAGCTACATGTCACAAAATTATACCAAACCCTCTTCCGAATACAAATCCAATAGTATAATTTTATAGCATATACCTCATATTTGTTAGTGGCATAGATGGTTGCAATATGAGGCCTTTTTCACTATTCTGACCCTTTGAACAAACTTTGTCACAAAATGAACTCGACATGAAAGTATTTCACGATCTGACCCTTTTAGCAACGCCACAGCCCGCGGCGTTTCTGCCCAACATAGAAACGCCGAGGTAGTTAGCGTTTCTGATCAAAAAAGAAACGCCGAGGTAGCTAGTGTTGCGGACCAGGTAAGAAACGCCGAAGGCGCTGGCGTTGCTGCCCATCATTGAAACGCCAATGACCATGGCGTTGCTGCCCTTTTTCATGTGCTCGTGGAATCTGGATGAACAGCCTAATTAATAAGGCTAATTAATTATGACCAAAGAGGGCAGCAACGCCATGGCTCCTTGGCGTTTTTATGATGGCCAGAAACGCCAGCTCCTTCGGCGTTTCTTACCTGGTCCGCAACGCTAGCTATCTCGGCGTTTATTCTTTGATCAGAAAACGCTAGCTACCTCGGCGTTTCTATGTTGGGCAGAAACGCCGCGGGCTATGTCGTTCCTAAAAGGGTCGGATCGTGAAATACTTTCACGTCGAGTTCATTTTATGGCAAAGTTCGTTCAAAGGGTCAGAATAGTGATTTCGGCCAAAATATGAGGAGGCCCAGTAAACCCGAACGGAGGAAGTAGTGTACGCTAACAATTTTGGTTCATTTATTAGATAACTTTGCAAGGTCATGCTTTTTAGACATAGAGAGTTTGCCAAGGGTCGCACATGAACTTTTTCTTCTCTTTGATTGGGCAAATTATCATACCGCAAGAACATAAAAAATAGTACTACAATGCACAGCTAGCTTAAATCTAACGGATGTGTACACATGCATGTTTGACTGATCATATGATAATGATAGATAATATCATAGGGAGTTTGTTTTAATATGAAATTTCTCGTATAAAATGAAGTCCAAATTGAAATCTCCATTTCATATATATGGACTAAAAATCCTAGCGGTTATAAACACTGTTAACGTATTTTACGAGAATTATACATATAATTATTAAATATCCAATGTAAATTTTGAAGACTGATTAGATAACTTTGCAAAGCTCATGATGAGTTTTAGACATAGGGAGATTCCCAAATCACAGTAACAGAAAACGAAAAGCATAGGAGTACGGTCTGATTGCTACTTAAATCAACCTTATTTTGTGGCCTGTTTGACTAATAATTGATATGAAAATGAAAGAAAAATTCTGTGGAGTTGGTTCTCATGAAATTCCTCGTATGAAGTGGAGTGCAAAGAAATTCTTAGGAATCAAATAAAATGGATTGCAAATTCTACAAACCATACATTCCACACACGGGATAAATCATAAGGATTACAAATCGGGCTAAACTAAAATGGATTTAGTTGTACATATATATTATCAATATCTCCGCAGCCGCTAGATATAACATGATGGATTGCATTTTTTTCGAAAAGGATGATGGATTGCTTTCCTGCTGAGAAACTAACATTGGATTGGACAAGCTATGCTATATAGGTTGAGGCAAAATAGAATAGTCCATCCAACAGAAATTCGAGGCACACTATATATAGCCATGAATATGGTCATGCGAGCACTTTTGGGCCCAATCACAATCAGTACTCCTTTACTGCGTACCGAGCGTCAACCAGCGGTGGAAAATGCTCCGATTGCCAATGTCCTTCTGGTCCTGCAGTAGGGTTAGTGTGCCCTCTGCGAGGTTCACCTGGAACACATGGTTCTCGAACCTACGAACCACCAGCAGCATCCCTGCGTCGACAGACGGGACCAGGTAGGACCTCAGGTGGTGTAAGTGTAGGTGACTAGCCTGAGTAGCCTCCTGCCTGGCCGCGTACACGAAGTGAGGCTGCGGCTCGAGCTCCAACTTGAGGACGTCCCCTGTGAGGGACGGGACGTAGAAGCGGCCGCCTAGGGAGAGGCCGCCCTCGCCGTAGAACAACGGAAGCTCGCCGTCCTCATTTGGGGCGAAGTATCGCCACTGCCACACGGCGTCGCTGGGCCTGGCGTACTTGACCATGTCAATGGAAAACAGCGTCACGAGGAGCACCACCGTGGGAGTGGGAACAGCGTCGCCCTCGGCGTCGCCGTCGTAGATGATTGCTGCGGCCTTGATATCCCCTGTTACCGTTACGCCGTTCGCCCTAATCCAGAAGAAGGGAATGGGCAGGTTGGCGGCGGCTCCGGTCACCGGGTTGAACAGGCACACCTTGTGCGTGCCCGAGGCTAAGAGCAGGCAGCCCTCGGCGCTGGCGATGACTTGACCGTGCTCCTGAGGGATCTTGACCCGGATGGAGGCGCCAGTGAGGATGTTCACGAACCTGGCTTGCTCACCTGGGATCTGCAGCATCTTCCAATGACGCGGGAAGAAGCGCGGATTCATGCCCATGAGCTTCGGGTCCGTGACGGCGCCCCTCCATGGCTTAACGGTTCTCAGGCGGACGAAGTCCGTCACGTCGCAGCGCAGCAGGATCTTGGCGACCTTGGATACGAGCTTGTGCGGGAGGTCGTCCCAGTTCCCCTCATCGGTCGTTGGGATGATACTGCAAATCGATTCAGCGGATCTACGTTTAGCTTAACTGGAGCATAATTTGGAACCAAACACGCGTGCATACAACATATTCACGAGATGAGATCTAACGAATTGGAATCAGCCGAATTATATCAACAAGGCAACTAGAAAATAGATCCGCAAGCAAGAACATCTAATTAAGTTACGGACCTTTCGTGGCCACCATCGTCGGCGCCGGGAATGAAGCCATAGAATGGCCGGCAAATCGCTGGTTCCATGGAGGAAGCGGCGGCGGCTACAGGGAGCTCGTCAACCAGTCCCTTGGATGGTTGCGGCGGCTAGGGTTTGGGGCTGGCGGTTGGAGAGGGCCAAGGATGGATTGGATCAACTTATACGGTGCCGGCCATGTAGAAATGGAAAGGAGCAATGGTGGTACGAACAGCTAGCACACCACATGATGTCTGACTTAAGAATTGCTTCGCCCTCAACCGTTAGATGCCCATCCTATGGCCTGTCAAGCTTCTACTGATGATCCGCTGGAGATTAGCAGTATCTGTCACGCGCCAGGAAATACGATCCAAGCAGAGACAGGTCGGAGCAAGTGATAGAAACTTTCCTAAACTAACAAACTATAGGTTTTCTTTCTCCTTTTGATTTCAAAATACACTAATTCTTTTTTAACATCAAAATACATTAATTCTTTCTCTTGTTTGCGCGCGCAAAATCCATTATAGGACGATTTCAGTCATTTTAATGGGCAGCGAGCCCGTTGAAAGGACCCTAAAACGTATGTTTAAGAATTTCTATCAGAGGTCTAGCCTCAAGAAAGCTCTAGGTGTAGTTTTTTTTCTTTCCAAGGGGCTCGGAATGGGCTAATTCTTTAAAATGTTGAATTGAATGAAATACGACATTATTGTTAATTCTTGAAGAGGCCCTCGCTACCTCCCGTGTCGCACCGCTTGGGCAACTCGGGGGCAGACCTAGCTCGCGCCGGCAGCCCCACTCCAGCACCTCCTCTCCTCCGCCGCTGTCGCTAGCCCTCGACGTTGTGGCCGCAGCTCTTGCCCCACAAGGTGGCATGGGGAGAGCTGGGTGGCTGCATTAGTCCGGTCAGCGGGCGTCATTGCAGGAGATAGTGGTGTGGGCGTGCGTACTCCGCATCTCAGCGTGTGGGGGACATCATGGCCACTGCTCGGCCTACTGGTGACCTGATAAGCATGCTTGATCGCTGCCGATGGCGGTTTAGCCGGATAGATTGTGGCGATGATGGTTTGGTGAGCTCCGGGTAAAAACCTGGCTTGACCTCGGTCAATGCTTGTGGAGCACCTCCACCTTCCCTTGTCATCTCGGCCTCATGCTTTCCTAGTGAAAAACCAAGCTTCGACCTTGGTCGAAACATGCGTCAACACCGATCCTCGCCACTTCCCCTTGGGGGCGACAACTTCGAGGTTCGGTCTATGGTCAGTTGGTGATGGTTCCTGCAGCTTTGTGTGCTTCATCATCGGCTAGGCCTGTGCGCGGCCTTGGGGTCGGTGTGGAACTCGGAGCGGCAGCTCCTGAAGTATCATGTGCTTGGCTTTAGTCGCTTGGGCGGCAATGTCATCGACTAGGATGGTTCGCAACCATGAGTCCTGTGTGGAAGTCAGAGCGGCGGCTCCAGAGATCTCCTTCGTGATGGTGTTGGTTTTGGTTGCTAGGGCGACGGAGTCATCGACTAGGTTGGTGCACAACTTCACGGTCGGTGTGGACGTTCAAGGGATGGTTGCGGAAACCGGCGTTGCGTGGTTGGATGTCGTCTCTTGTCACTTAGGTGGCGGTGTCGGCAGCTTGGTTGGTGCGTAGCCTCAGGGCTCCTTGCTCCGGCGTGCTGCCGCTACTCCGGAGAAAAAGGAGGAAGGAAAGAGGAGGAGGAAGGAAGAGGAGACGAGGTGAGGAGATAAGTGAGAGAGAGAGAAAGAAGGCACTCACAGCCTTTCGATATAAGCAAATCTAACAGCCACAACGTGTGATCCATGGGAGCACTATGCTAGCCAATCAGAACATAGCATCTGTAAGCCGGGTATATGGGAAAGGATACTAGGCTTATAATGGGATAAGCCGAGTGCAAAACATATTTTTTGGGTTTTTCTGTTTTTAGATACAACATCTAAAAATACAATGCATTGGGTGGTTGTATCTAATTATTGTTTGCACGACCTAGGATGTGTCATAAGAGCCGATGCATGTTAGTGCCCTTAAGCCTATTATTTTTTTGCAAACCGGCATATTAATTTGCTTGATTGTAATATGGAACAATGATTATTGACAACTCCCAGTTTAAGGCCACCCCAACATTGTTAAATTGCATAGACCTACCTAGTTTATAAAAATCTTCCTATGTAATCATAGTATATATATAGCATAGACATTACTAATTCACCAAAAATCTTGCATCAGTAAGAAATTTATGCAATACTAGTAAGATGTCCATGCTACGCTATGGAATCACGAATGATTAAGTAGACATTGTTTACTCAGAAGCTCCTGGACAAAAAAGATGTATCATGACATTGATCACAGTGATGCTATATTGTTGATAAGTACGCATTGAGCAGAAAACAAATGTAAGGTTTCTGATCGATGATCCCCTTGTCCAAGTCAAACATTTTCTTCTCCATTTTTACCTTGCCAAAGATTTGTTGTTCTCGCCACCCAGCTTTCTCATTACTATCCAAATTGACGGGACAGGGCATGTGGCAAATAGAAAAATCCATCAACACACATTTGGGAACTATGACAATACTAATATGCTTTTGGTTAACTACAGGCCCCACCTCCAGCCCACACAATTAATATATCCAAATAACATGCATACTGTTGCTTGAGCACACACTTTCAAGAACAAACTGTGAGAGAACGTCGTACCCTGCCTAGGGCGACAGCTGCGTGTTATATAGAGCGGGGCGCGACTTCCCTTATAGCGTACAGAGAAGAGATTACATTGTTAAGATCCTTAACTTGGAGCCCAAGGGATAGACTAGAGAGATAGAGATAGTTACAAGAGATAAGATGAAATCACAACTACCCTAGTCTAAGGTGCGGTGTAGATGTCCTGGTTGAACCGGACTTGTGTACGCCATCCGTCGCTTAACACCCTCCCTTAATCACAACTGTATCAAGTTGAGATTACGCTTGAATTCTTTAAAATTTCTTGTGGGCAACGCTTTTGTAAAGCCATCTGCAACTTGGTCTCATGAATGAACAAATCTGATTTCCAATTGTCTATTTGCAACTCTTTCTCTGACAAAATGGAAATCTATCTCAATATGCTTTGTTCTTGCATGGAACACTGGGTTAGCAGATAGGTAGGTAGCACCCAAGTTGTCACACCACAAACATGGAACTTTGGTATGCTTCACACCAAGTTCTCTTAACATAGACTGAACCCAGATGATTTCTGCTATAGCATTTGCTAATGCTTTATACTCTGCTTCGGTGCTTGACCTAGACACAGTAGCCTGTTTCTTAGCACACCATGATATCAAGTTTGGTCCAAAGAACACTGTAAAACCACCAGTGGATCGTCTATCGTCCACACATCCAGCCCAATCAGAATCAGAAAACGCACTGACAAGGTTGGATGATGACTTGCTGAAAAAGAGACCAAGCTTCATAGTATGTTTAACATATCTCACAATGTGCTTTGCAGCAGTCCAGTGAACTGTGGTGGGTGCATGAAGAAACTGGCATACCTTGTTGATAGCAAAATATAAATCAGGTCTAGTTAAGGTTAAATACTGAAGAGCCCCAACTAAACTTCTGTATCTAGTGCTATCTTCTTGATTCAAGAGAACTCCCTCTTCAAGTGATAATTTTTCTGTACTTGAGAGGGGGGTCAACGATGGTTTGCATCCTTGTAAACCAACTCTTCTTACCAGGTCAGCAACATATTTTTTTTGAGATAGGTCGAGGCCATCTTCATGTTTCTTTACCTCAATACCTAGAAAGTAATGCAGGTCTCCCAAATCCTTGAGAGAAAACTCAGCGTTTAAGTCTTTTAACAGCCCTGTCACTGCTTCATCTGATGAACTTGTAACAATGATATCATCCACATAAATCAACACAAATATTGATGTATTTGACTTATTGTAAATAAACAGAGATGTATCAGACTTGGAAAGAGTAAAACCAAGTGCTTGCAATTTCTGACTCAGACATGAGTACCATGCTCTGGGAGCCTGCTTTAGTCCATATAGAGCTTTATCAAGCTTGCACACATAGGAAGGCTTACTCTTGTTTTCAGACCCAGGAGGTTGTTTCATGTATACTTCCTCTTCCAGAACGCCATGAAGAAACGCATTCTTGACATCCAGTTGTCTAAGGCTCCATCCCCTGGATACAGCAATAGACAGCACAAGACGAATAGTTGCAGCTTTAACAACAGGACTAAATGTGTCATCATAGTCAATACCATACTGTTGTTTGAAGCCTTTTGCAACCAATCTGGCCTTGTAGCGATCTATAGTTCCATCAGACTTTCTCTTTATTCTGTAAACCCACTTGCAATCAATTAAATTTTTACCTCGCCGTGGGGGAACTAAATGCCATGTTCTGTTTTTCTGAAGTGCCATGTATTCTTCTTCCATGGCCTTTTTCCACTTTTCATCACTAAGTGCCTCATCAAGGGTGTCTGGTTCACCTGTAGAACAAGCTAGACCAAATTTGGTTATTTGCTTATAGTTAAGAGGTTTAATTACCCCTCTTTACAACCTTGTACGCGAAGGAACAGGAGGAGCTGCACTGTTGCCCTCCATAGAGGATCCAGCCTCTGGTCGAGGCAATCCCAAGGCGGATACTCCTGGCGCCCCCGACGCGGTTTCTGGAGCAGCAGGATTTTCTACGGCGCCATCGGTCGGTGTGGTCGTGTCGGGCGGAGCAGAAGATCCCGAACCATGCATGCGATCTGCATCAGACCCATCATGACACAATGATTGCGCGGGCCCGGTAGAATCCACGCCGGATCGCGTGTCCGCAGCAGGATCGGCACCGGATCCCGTTCCTGCAACAGTTTCCGCGCTTGGAGGCCCACCTGGCTGGCGACGCACGTATTGGCGGGGTCCGCCCGCTGGCCAGTGAGGCGGAGGCTGGCATGTGGCGCCAGCTGATTGGCGTGGAGAGGATGGCGCGCCTGGCCCAGTTTGAGGCGCCCGCGTGGTAGTTGCTGGCTGGCTACTGCCGCGCCCGGCGGTTGGGGCGCTGCTGGGGCACCGATCCCGAGCCAGATATGTCCCCCGTGCGGTGGCACATGAAATATCGATCATTTGGAGCGTATTGTGCACCGTTTTGAGTATTTCCTTCGCCATTTTCTTCAACATTTGCATCTCCATCAGTACAAGATTCAAGAGCAAGGTTATGAGGATTAGTCAATAGTGAATCATCACAATCATTTTCCCCTTGATGAACGCCGGTGAGACTAGATGGTAGAAGGAGTATTTCTTGACGTAGGAGAGCTCCGGCATTGGGGTGAAGATTTGCGAAGGGAAATTTTGTTTCATCAAACACTACATCTCGGGAGATATAGACACGACCCGTGGGAATGTCAAGGCACTGAACGCCCTTGTGTTGGGCACTATAACCAATGAATGCACACTGTTTGGATCTAAGCATGAGTTTGCGATCATTGTAGGGGCGAAGATTTGGCCAACAGGCACATCCAAACACACGAAGTGACGTGTAGTCTGGTTTGGTGTGAAGGAGCCTTTCCATGGGAGTTTGATTGTTGATCACACGACTAGGTAGCATATTTATAATGTGGACAGCAGTGAGGAAGGCCTCGTCCCAAAATTTAAGGGGCATGGAGGCGCCGGCTAGAAGAGAAAAACCAACATCAACAATATGTCGATGCTTGCGCTCGGCTGACCCATTCTGTTGATGGGCATGAGGACACGAAACATGATGGGATATGCCAAGTTTCTGAAAAAATGAGTTTAGCTTCTCATATTCCCCTCCCCAATCAGATTGGAGAGCAAGAATTTTACTGTCAAAATTTCTTTCTACAAGAGCTTGGAAACTGAGAAAAACTTGGCAAACATCCGAACGTTTCTTAAGGAGATAGATCCACATGAACTTGTTATAGTCGTCAATGAAACTCACATAATATGTATGTCTACCAACAGAGGAGGGAGCAGGCCCCCAGACATCAGAAAAAATGAGTTGTAAAGGTTTGGTAGAAATACTTGTAGAAATTGGATAAGGCAATTGGTGGCTCTTGGTCCTTTGACATGAATCACAAATTTTTTCAACATCACGATCCCCAACATATGGGAGTTTATTTTTCCTAAGCAAACGCTCAACTAAAGAGAAACTTGCATGACCTAATCGATCGTGCCACCGTGTTGAAGACACTTTGGTGGCACTAGGAACTTGTTTATTGGATCTTTTAATCTCCGAAATCAACGGGTAAAGCCCACGAATGCATCTACCTCGATACAACACCCTCCTCGTTGCCTGATCCTTGATCAAAAAGAAGAAAGGGTGAAATTCAAAAAAGACATGATTATCAATGGCAATGCGGTGGACAGAAAGAAGATTTTTGTTGGCACTAGGGACATGCAAGATGCATTTGAGATGAATTTTTCTATGAGGGGTTTTAATAATTGAGTGACCAATATGACCAATCTTCATACCTTCTCCACTAGCAGTGTGGATGTGATCTTGGCCGCGGTACTTCTCCCGCATGGTCACCTTCTTCAGCTCACCGGTGATGTGGTTTGTGGCACCGCTGTCGACGTACCAATTTGTGTCGACGCCGTAGGAAGCTTCAGCAGCCCCGGCCACCTTTTCATCTTGAGATGAATCTTCATCTTCATCAAACCGGTACCAACAGTCCTTTGCAGAGTGGCCCAGCTTACCGCAGATTTGGCAGCGGATAGCATCAGGCCGAGACTTGTTGGTGGAGCCATTAGATCGGCGGCCGCCCTTGGTGTTGGAGTAGGAGGGTCGGCCGCCGCCGCGTGCGTTGTTGTTGCTGCCGGTGTTGCCCCCGCCA
This sequence comes from Triticum urartu, assembly GCF_056163025.1. Classification (NCBI taxonomy): domain Eukaryota; kingdom Viridiplantae; phylum Streptophyta; class Magnoliopsida; order Poales; family Poaceae; genus Triticum; species Triticum urartu. Next base: position 627,283,958 of record NC_141879.1, on the reverse strand, counting down.
GGGCCCCTGCTCTTCCCGCGAGAAGGGCCACGAGGATGAGAGCCACCGCCACGCCCGCGGGTGGCGATATTTGCCGAAGACTTGAAGCCTCCACCGGTCCCAGCTCCTTGGAAGAGGGCCACTCGTTGATCGAAGTTGCTCATCTGAGCGAACAGTTCGTCAAGAGTGACCGGGATGACACGAGCATCAAGGGCAGAGACCAGCGGCTGATATTCCATGTCCAGGGCGTTGATGATGTAGGAGATGAGCTCGTCGTCGTCCAGGGGTTTGCCGACCGCCGCGAGCTCGTCAGCGAGAGATCGCATGTGTGCGAAGAAGGAGGCCATGGATTGCGTGCCCTTCTGCGCGTTGGTGAGCGCCACCCGTATGTTGTTGACGCGGGACGGCGAGGTCGACGAGAACATCTTCGCCAGCGCCGACCAGAGCTCGTGTGCATGGACAATCGACGTGACCTGCACGAGCACTTCCTTCGAGAGGTTATTCAAGAGATATCCCAGTACCTGTTGATCCTCCCGGATCCACACGTGGTGGAGCGGATTTGGGATGGACTCCTCCTTGCCATCCTTGTCCTTGGTGACGACGATTTTGGCCGGCTCGGGTATGCTTCCATCAACATACCCGAAGAAACCAGCACCTCGGAGCTGCGGCGTGATCTGGGTGCGCCAAAGGATGTAGTTGGTGCGGGTGAGGCGCTCGGTGATCTGGCCGGAGAGGGTGGAGTTGGAGGAGCCGGAGGAGGCCATGGTAGGAGGTTTGTGGCAATGGAGGAACTAGATGAGATGGAAGAGGTAGGCTCTGATTACCATGTGAGAGAATGTCGTACCCTGCCTAGGGCGACAGCTGCGTGTTATATAGAGCGGGGCGCGATTTCCCGTATAGCGTACAGAGAAGAGATTACATTGTTAGGATCCTTAACTTGGAGCCCAAGGGATAGACTAGAGAGATAGAGATAGTTACAAGACATAAGATGAAATCACAACTACCCTAGTCTAAGGTACGGTGTAGATGTCCTGGTTGAGCCGGACTTGTGTACGCCATCTGTCGCTTAACACAAACAAGAATGAAGTAGAAGTTTTCGACTGGATACTTCGATAAACATGCACAAGCATGTTGCATACAGTACCACCATGAAGAGAAAAAATATTTTAGATTGATTCATGCTTAGTTACATATACCATGGGCATCTATGAGGCCATGGAATCATTTTCCATCTGCAAATCATACTATACCCTTCTTTTAGTTATTTGCTCAAAACATTTGTGCCAACAATATTAGCGATCGAGCTCCAACTTAATCTATCTTCTCACCTAGAAGGACATTAGGCAATCAGTACTTCATATATATAAATGGTCTGTAGTATATTTTGACAAAGAAAAAAAGCAAGGAGCCTGTAGTGGGTCTGTAGTATATTTAGACCAAAGAAAAAGTCATAGACTGCACTTCCGCTACATTTACCGAGCAAATAAACAAAAACAAAAGTAAAAGATGATTTTTGAATCATATATGTATATAAAAGGGGTGAGTGCACAAGTACATACATACCAAAATATTAGTATTGGATTACTTATAACTTCCTTAACCAGGTTTCTGCAAAGAAAAATGCTGATAAAAGACAACAATGAAACAAATATTCATGTTGTGGCCTAAATAATTGGGGTGGAGAAGTGAAAAAATTGGAGAGCTGCATCCCATATTCTCTATCCCATGAACATACCGTGCTGCAAGGTGATCAGATGGCAGACATAATTTTCTCGCACATGGACTTCAAATGTTGGAAGTTGGACGACAAGGGGTGTCAACTGTGACCTCACTTCTATGTCGGTTGCCAAGGCGAATGGCTTGTTGTGCCATATGTTCTGAACCTAAGGGCATTCAGATATGCTTCTCCACATATGCACAATCTAAAGTCAACAGAAGCAATAGACATAGAAAACATAAGATATAACCTTTTTTCCCCTAGCCCCCCGCTCCCCTAGCCCCGCCACCAGCCACTCCGGCGGCGGCGTCCACCAGCCCGCGCCGTTGGCCACTCCGGCCCCGGCGCCCACCGCCTCCCCCACCGCCGGCCGCTCCAGCCCTGGCGTCCACTCTTGCCCGCGACCCACTACCGTCTCGGGTCATGGCTAGCCCTCTGCGTTGGGGGGGGGGGGGGGGGGGGGGGGGGGGCGGTCCTCGTCGGAGGATGAAGGTCTTGCTCGCACGCGCTCCTACTGCGAGGTACTGAGGAGCTGCTCGCCGCCGTCTGGTCCCCCTTCGCCCCGCCGCTCCTCCCCCGTGCCAGTGCCTCACGCTACCCCTCCTGCGCCCCTGTGACACTCCAAAATTTTTATTTGGTTTTTCAGCAAAAACTTTGTTGGTTTTTGAAAATAGGCCATTTAATTTTTTTTTACAGAAAACCTTCCTCTTAAAAACTTCTCTGGCAAGGATTTTATTTTTGTATCTTCTTCAAACTTTGGTGTTTGATCTTTTAAAACTCTTTCTCTGATGGTTCCCTTCTCAAAGTATATTTTTGAAATTATTCTTTTTCTTATAAAAAGAACTCTGTGAATTTTGAGGTTTTTCTTATCTTGAAAACCACCCATGGTTTTATCATGTCTCCTATAGTAAATCTTCTCAAAATCCCTCCCTCCACCTTTGAACAACCTAAATTCTCTGTCTCAACAAGTCCAAACAAGTTTTTGGATTTTATTTCAATTATTTTATCTCTCAAATCATTTCTGCCAATTATTTTGAGCCTAAGTGATTTTCAAAGCAAGTACCACTTTGCCTTTGAGTTTTTATCCCAAACCAACTCCCCTGGATAGTCCTTAGTACCCACAACCTAGAACCATCTTGATCCACCCTTCTTATTTTCAAAAATTTCAAATTTTACTCACTGCAAGTTTGGACCAGATTTGCCAAATTTGGTGAAATTCATATCTACACTTCTCCAAAAATTCCACAAAAATTCAGGCAGCCTCCTGGTGCAATGAGAGGCCACTCCACCAAAAATCAGCTCAAGCAGAGCCTCCCTCATACCAAAAACATTCTGTCGAACACCTGAGCTGCAATGTTCCTTTGCATTTTCAGAAAAATTCAGAAAGTTCAGAGATGCAGCGTCGTTTCTTCGTCAGTGATCGGTCACCTGTCCACAGTGCGCTTGGCGCGTTGCACGCGGCCCCTTCTCCCTGGCCAGCACCCCGCACGCGCGCTTGGCGTCTTCCTAGCGTCGGTGGCGCCCTGAGCCGCCCGCGCCGGCGTGTCTTGCGGCGGCCGAACCACCGTAGCGGCCGACAAGTAGCAGAACGGCGGCATAACGCCGTTCCGCGCCGCCCTTCGCTCCCTAGCTCTACGCGTGGCTCATGCACGCCAGCGCAACCCCGCTGCACCGTCGCCGTGGCCCGGCAAGCACAGAACGTGCTCCCTGCCGCCGACGGGCCCGCGCCGCCCCGTTCCGTCGAGCTCGCCCAAAGCACCCAATCCTGGATCGTTTAGCACCTAAACGGACCCAGTGAACCCCCACGACGGCGCTCAACCCCTAAACCTCCCCGACCAATGCCCTGCGCCGCCGTAAACTTCGCCGGAGAACCCCGTTCTCGGCCACCGCCTCGGACCGCCTATAAAAAGGGCTCCCGAGCTCACCCTCGAGCACGCACCACCACTACACTTCACCAAAGCCCCGCCAGGCCACTAGGAGGACCTCGAGGAGGTCTCCTCCCCCGACTCCGGCCGCCCCGTTCCGCCTCGGCCTCCGTCTCAATTCGCTCCGGTGAGGCCGTCTCCGGCGCCCAAATTCCGTCAGATACCCCCTCTAGCTACCAGAGGTCTAACCCCCTCCCCAATTTGATCTTCGCAGCTCTCTCCGACGAGGCCCTTGACCACCCGAACCGCCGTCCGCCGGAGCAAGGCTCGCCGTCGACGTGGTACTCGCCGGCGACCACCACCACCACCAACCGACGCGGAATGGCGCCCTGAACACGGAGGTACTCTCCGATCTCCCTGCCTCGCCGTGGATCGCTGCCGGCGACCACCGCGGCTCTCGGGCACCGTCGAACTCTGCCGCCCCGTTTGAATATTCAAACCTGACGGGCGGGACCCGCCTGTCAGCCTCTCTGTCCCTTCTAAGCGAAACGTTTTCTAAAAACGTCTTCTGCCAAAGTACGTCACCCCTCTGGGCCGGCGTATTCCTTATCGAATCATTTTCTGTTTTTATAAGTTAGCCCCTGGAAGTTTTCTGTTTCATTACAGATGGATCCTTGGGTTAAAACCCTTATAACTTTTTAACAGAAAGGAATTTTTGAGTGATTCTTTTTCTTCCTCTTCAAATTTTTGTCTAGTTTTTTATCATATTTATTTGAAAAATATTTGGAATAATTTTTGTGCACCTCACGGTATTCACGATAGCGCATATATTTTCTTTATACCGTAGATACCGAAGGAGGTGACGGGACCGCGAACTTCACCGAGCTAGGCTCCGACTACTCTGAACCAGGCAAGCATGTTTGAACTTTTGATATGATGATTGTTTTGGCATGTTTGCATTAAGTAGTTTAGGGCATGTTGATGAACATACCGACGAATGTCATGTTACATGCAACGATGAGGCAAGTGAGTTTCGAAAATCCATGAGTGGATGGATGTGAGTATGCATGGCCATGTGTTGGCATGAGGATGGGTAAGATGGCAGTGTTGTAGCATGCCAGTCTTATGCCAGGCTATATGACTTCAGTGTCAACCCGTATCATTCCAGTTCCTTCCATTCTTCCTTCCCTGTACTACCACATGTTTCCCGCAAGGAATATGGCTTAGTAAGTTGTAAACCGCTTTCCTGGTACACACCAAAAAGGAGAAACCGTGATGATGGTTCCATGGCCCTGGATTAAAGCCAGTCATCCGGTCAGGGGGCATGGGTGTTTCCGGTTGGGAGCGAGAGGGGGGGCACCCCTTAGAGCGCGCATATATAAATTTGATCCCATGCTATTCGAGATTGTGATCTCCCCGTCTCAAAAGTTTTTCTTGGACGATGTCTAGGGTGATTCCTAGCATCGAGAGGTAGGATGGGTGTGTACTGGTTAGCTGTGTTTTCTTCCGAAATACCGTAAACGGAACTAGTCCTTCGTGACTACGGAAATCCGTTGGCTGTGGGAAATTTTTTTTACAAACTCTACAGAGTCATATATTCCATTGAATCATCTATTCCATGTCCAAGTTCAGTATTATCTTATCCTGACAAGTGCCAGTTTTGACGACAGAGACTCCGGTAAATCACATGAGTGCTAAGTCCGGCTAAATGATTATTCCTGTGGATGGACTAACCTGTTTATTTTCATGAATTGAATGTTTATTATGAGTATTATTTACTTGTGAATAAAAGCCCTTTCTGTGATGTCGCTCAGACGTCCGACTGTGGCATTGTTATATTTTACTTTCAATGAAAGCCCTTTCTGTGATGTCGCTCAGACGTCCGACTGTGGCATTGTTATATTTTACTTTCAATGAAAGCCCTTTCTGCGATGTCGCTCAGACGTCCGACTGCGGCATTTCTTTTAAAGCCTTTTTTGTGGCGTCGCTCAGACGCCCGACTGTGGCATTTCTTTTAAAAGCCCTTTATGTGGCGTCGCTCAGACGCCCGACTGTGGCATTTTTTTTAAAAGCCCTTTATGTGGCGTCGCTCAGACGCCCGACTGTGGCATTTCTTTTAAAAGCCCTTTATGTGGCGTCGCTCAGACGCCCGACTGTGGCATTTCTTTTAAAAGCCCTTTATGTGGCGTCGCTCAGACGCCCGACTGTGGCATTTCTCTTAAAAGCCCTTTATGTGGCGTCGCTCAGACGCCCGACTGTGGCATTTCTTTTGAAGCCCTTTATGTGGTGTCGCCTAGACGCCCGACTGCGACGTGCTTTATTTATTTATCTTCCTATTGAGGTGTCGCTTCAGACACCCGATTGGGTTTACAGTTATTTTGTTGGGTTTTCGAGCGGACTACCGCCGACCCCTTTTTTTACCTGTCTTGTTTTTACAAATTAATGTGCCACTGATAAAATTAATCATGACGCATCCATGCATGTATTTGTTATATCTTACGTCCGAACTGTCTTGCGAGTACTTTCAAAGTACTCACCTGGCTTGTTGATTTGGCCAGATGCTGACGAAGGCGATATCATGGATGAAGAATTTGTTAGCGGGTCCGACGCCTAGAGGAATCCCAGTCAGTCTCGTGCGACCCTGGATTTGGTCACTGTATTATATCCGCTTCCGCTACCAAATAAATTCATCGAGCCTCACCTCGACGCTCGATGAGATGCCAGTTTTGGAGTCTTGTATCTCACTCACCGCTGTGTTTTTCCACCACCACCCTATCCTCGAGTCAGTAGTATGCCTCCACACCACTGTGTCATGTCCGCCATTATGTATAATTATTGGCGTGCTTGTAATAATTTGGTTGAGCAACCGTAGCTTGACCCTGTAATATATTTTATGCTACTGGATTATTGTATCAAGAATTTGTCTACCGCTAAGGAGGATTTTTCTCATACTGGACTCAAAAGATTGGTTTCTCAATAAACATTTTTATTGGAAAACCGGTCGTGACAGCCCCCCGCCCTGTCCCGGTGCTCCTCGAGTCCCGCACCGTCCCGGGCCCCGCGCTTGGCCTCCATTGTCGTCCGGGAGGCGGATCCCCGTCTGGCTTCTCGCGGTGGCTGGCAAATGTTGGGCCACAAGCGCCGCCGGCCGGTGCCTCCGCCCCTCCCCTCCATGAACATCTGCCCCGACCTGCCTCCAGATCTGGCGAGGCTCTACTTCAACTGTCTCAGCGAGGAGCACGTTGCCGGCATGTGCGTCAATGAGCAGGTTTGCCTTCGCTACTGTCTGCCCGGCCACATAGCCCGGGAGTGCCGCCTCCCTCACTCCCGTTCGCCTCTGGCTTCTTCAGCTCGGCCGGTCCGCGAGCGCCTTGGCCCCCACGACGGGCCGCCCCCTCCCTCTCCGCCTGCGCTGTCTTCCCCGCGTGCATCCCCCCTCCCCTGCAGCGAGCCACGCCGGTGCATGCTCGCGTGGGAATTGCGGCCCATGCGACTGGCAGGGCTCCCTCGGAGCGCGGCGGCTCTGTGGGCGGGGTTGTGCGGCTGCAGCAGCGCGCCCCTCTGGAGCCGGCTTGCCTGGGCCCCGCTGTGCCTCAAGCCGGTAGGGTGCCCTTGGAGCTGGCGCCGGAGGTGGGCGAGTCGAGCAGGCGGGGTCGGCCGGGCTCTCCATCTTTGAGGCCGGGGCTGGAGCGTTCTGTGGTTCCGCGCACGACCGAGGTGGCGGCTGCTGAGGAGGTGCTGCGCTGGAGTCTGGTTGCTGTCGGAATGGGTGGTAGGCCACGGATTGCCCCGAGCGCAATCACTGCAGCCATGGAGGAGGCCGTCCCGGTGGCGGTGGAGGCGTTCACTGCGCATCGTTTTTGGCTGGCGGATTTCTTGCTCGTCTTCGACTCCCTGGCGGCACGCGGTGTGGTGGCTAACGTTGGCGAGGTTCACGGGAGGGGCGTCTCCCTGAGGTTCTCCCCTAGAACCGGCAACTGCAGGCTACTCAGCGGAAGTATCATTACCGCGTTCGGGTCGACATGGAGGGGCTGCCGCCGCACATCTGGAGCCGCGGCACGGCTCAGATTGTGCTCGGCTCGGCGGCATGGGTGGAGCGGCTCGGTACATTAACGACAAGTAGAGTGAACTTGGGCAGCTTCGAGGCGTACGCTTGGACTGATGACCCTCTCTGCGGCCCAAGGAGAAGATCGTCCTGGTGGAGGAGCCGGATGAGGCGATGGAGGTTGAGCTGGCGGACGGCCTGGTCTTGCCGGCGGATGCGCTCGTGCCGCTGGAGAAAGCTATGCTGGAGTATTCGGTCAAGGTGCGCTTGGTCACCACGGAGAACACGGTGGAGGGGTCTGACCCTTCCTCTGGTGACGATGGAGATGATGGAGGCTTTGATGATGTGGCACCCGTATCTATGCCATCGGCATAGATCCGGCGCCATTCGCCGCCCGTCACGAGCATGGTCGGCGGGCCCGCAGCTATGCCGATAGCAGCTGTAGGCGTATCCTGGGTTAAGCCGACGGCCATTCTTTGCCGACGGGGGCCGTCGGCGTAGCCGGGGATAGCCCGACGGCCATTGTACGCCGACGGCCTGGACCCAGTTGTCGGCATTGCATGGAGTAGGCCGACGAGGGCCGTCGGCATACGTTTGGCCGTCAGCATCGAGCCCTGTTCCGGTAGTGGTTGTAGCACAATTTAACAAAATTGTGTTCTCCGCAAACTTGCTACCACGGGAGGCTTGCAAACTTTCCAACGAGGACAAATACAACATGAGTACAAAATGAGGATATTTCAGATGCGTCTTCTGTTGTTGCATCTCTTCTTTTGATTTACAGGTGGATTTTCCTCCCAAACACTGTCGTGGTCATCCGCTGTCTCCTTGTGGCCGTGACGGTGCCTGGGTCGTGGTTGTCTTGGTGATCAAGATTCCGATGGTTTTTTGCTTGCTGTGCGGTCGCGTAGGGTATACCAGCCAGCCTAGCTACCGCAGCTGGGGGACTGTTGCGAGGCGATCGCCACCGCATGGAATTTTTTTGCTCTCCAAGCAGTTGTGCTCTACAAATTATTTGGATGCATCCTCTTTCTTTGGTATCCTGCTCTTTTGGTCCACAAGTAAACGCCCTCTACATAGAAACTCACCCACATGATGCTTCTTCCCTTTCCCTCAACTCATAGGATATGTTCTTATCAATAGCAATCCACACACACAACTCTATTTACCAGTTAATGGTTGTTTCATCTGATTTTTCCTCTCTTTTTTTACTAATAATCATGCTTTGAACTCAACGTCATCTAATTGATAAGTGGCTAATCTGTTTGTACTTTTTCCTATATAAATGATGCTTTGGATTGAATGGTAACAAGCGATAAATCAGTGTTTTTATTTTTTACTTCGTGTGACTCCCTAGCTAAACATACATAAAAAGCTATAGGTCATTACCACAAAACTTCCCGGCAATGTTTGTTGCCACGATGTGGTGCCTTGAGAAAAACCAGACTGAATAAATGAAAAGTGAGCATTCTTCCTGTTCTTTAAGTGAGGTGCTAAACTTCTACTTTTCTCTCTCAAGAAATTAATGTCAGAAGGAAAAAAGAAGAGCAGTGCACTAAAAATACTGGATTTTCAAAAGGTTTATCTCAACGGATGAAAAATATGAATCATAGACCATCCATTCTCTCAGGTTGTCCATGATGAAGAGCATGCATATGTGCCACAGAGTTTCGAGTCCAAGGAGTTGGTCACAAATATCAAAATATGTACTATAATCATACCGAGCAGCAGCGGATCAAAGACGGTAGAAAAGCCTCACTTCTCCTTTGTTGCTTGGAATTGACTACCACATGCAAGTTAGACTGCATAAACAGGGCAGGCCATGGGCATGACAACCGTCGGAATAATTGAGGCAGGGACACGCAGTAGGTAGATTAAACATATCGCATGACAAGGCATGTAGGACTACACGAGTTAAGAAACGAAGTACTGCTGATCATGATGGCGGATGGTAAGAAGCAATGAATAACTTGATTGTGTTAATAAAGAAACAACAGAAATAATTTAAAGACCACTTAGACTTTTTGTAACAGGCTACCATTGAGGAAACACATGGCCGCCCTGCCCATAAGAGAAGGAAACCATATATTGTCGACATGATTTCTGTTCTTTCCTTGGTCCATAAAGGGTAGCAGATCATGTTTATGTCAGCCAACATGGTTGTGTTGGAACCTAGATGCACACGGGAATTAGAGTCCAGTATTGTGACCAGGTTATGGAATTTAAATACTTTTGAAATTAAACATAACTTACATAACTATTGTCGTATTCGACAACACGTACACTATTGTTGTGCTCCTGTTTGGTGCACCCAAACATGTGAATCGCGGCAAGCAGCTCTCCCAGGTTGAAGCTGTGTCCCAGTGTCATTCTTCCCGTTGTTGTCTTGAGAAGGGCGTCATATAGTCGCCACAGAGGTGTGGTTTTTCGGAGAACAGGCTACATGGCACCTGATTTACTGTTCATGCGTAAAAAATATATTTTGAAGTTTCAAATAATTCTAGAAATAATACACAGGAACCTACAGATGTATACTACATCTCTGTAAAAATTCACAATGGAATCACTTTGGTGTGAGCTGGGCAAGAAAAAAATAATGTACTTCTAGCACATGCACTATTCATTGTAAAAATCCATCATTTTTTGTGCAGATCACACCAAGGCATATTTCATCATGAAACTTTACAGAGATATAGTATACATCTCTATGTTCATGTGTAGTTTTTTCACTCCACTCAAGTTCTGTCTACCACTCCACCTCCCGCTCTCGACTCTATCCCACCTTTTAATTAGCTACAAGACACAAATTTGGAGGAGAGAGTTAGTCCCGACCCAAGTTAGAGAGCACAGATATCGGAAGTTCAAACCACTCGTCCTTTTCTTTTCTTTATCTGACAAAGTATTGTTTCTTTATGCTACATGTGCTATGTAGAATATGTTCATGTTCATCATGGATCTATAACTGTATTTTAAAGCCATCATTTGCTCACTATTTTAATATTTACAGCAAAATATATATTACAAAAATATTGTGAAATGTACAAGGAAATAACAGTGATTGACCAGTAATATAGAGTTCAAATCTGTCTTTTCTAACGTATAGGTACACACTATAAACCATCCTAAACTTGATATCCAGATGGGCCCCGAACAGCTTCACACATCCCAAACTTTAGACACACATCTGGAGCAAGCAACGAGCAGCATGGATATGTATCTTCTGCTCTACTTGGGTACTTTAAAATACTCCATACATATCTCAAAATCCCACGAATATACACTAGAATACTATCAGAAGATAGCTTTTAGGGTACTCTTAGTACTGTAGAGGGAGAATGAGTATACCATTAACCTAATAACTGAATTTGTATGGTATAATGGGTAAATTACAATCGGTCATTTTCTTTTGGTAATCGCTGTCCAGGCCCTTACAGCCACAACGATCGACTGCCGCACCTTGTAGTCCTAGGTCGGACATACAAAGCTATTGCTACTACCAAGCTATTTTTCATTACCTCATTTCTTCTTGATCGACATTCATTTTGGAGTGGACTTTCTAAACCCTGGTGTATTATTTGCAAAAAGAAACATGGTGTATGTACAACCCTCTCTGTGTATTATCCAGTTTCAAATCAAGATTTGTGTGCTATCTCACTATCCTCACTACATACCTCTCATTTCAGTTTCTGTCAAACAACATAATCTATAATCTTCAGAATTTGATATTCAACAAAACCTTAAGACTGCAATGTGCAGAATTTTTTTATTTTATTTTTTGGTGCATCTCATAAAATATATTAAATGAGACTTTTCCGAATAAGCCATATCATTTTGAGTATTTATTTTGCAAGAAAACCTTTCCGAATTGTTGTTTACATATTGTGGTTTGAATGTATTTTTGACTTGCAAAGTTTAAAGTTCAGGTATTGTTTTATTTAAGAAATAAAAATGGAAAATTGTGCTAGATGGGGGCGGAGCTATACTCGGGTTCAGCCGATTTTCATATTCATCATAGATCTATAGTTATATCGAACATTGTACTAAAGCAGCGACAATTAATTCGGATTTGAGGGTGTAGCATTTTCTCTCTATCTTTACATTTTCAGCAAGAAATATTGCGAAAAAATTCTTTGAGGGAAGAAATATTACATATCTATTGTGAAGTGTACAAACAAAATACTTATTATGCCCTAGTAATATCGATTTCGAATGTTTCTCTTCTAACTTGAAACTACACATTGTGACGCATCCTAAGTTTCATATGAGCAGCTTAACATAATATATGCATCGTCTCCTTCTACTTGAGTATCTTTGAATACTCCTAAACTTCACTCCTAGCATAATCCAAACATCCAGAAAATCTATATAACAATATGAAAATAATTGCCAAGAAAACCAAATTATCCAGATACAATGGCAATTATCTTGGCTAAGCCTATCTATGTTCACATTCCTTGTGTCCTTCAGACTGTAAAAGTCATTCGTACTTCCAACATCTTCAGTATGATTCTTATTTTGTGCCACTGATTCAGATGAGGTTCTCGCTGGAAAATCATAAAGGCTTAGGAAAGGCCTGGCGATTTGGGCCGCAATCAAACATAGAGAGAATCACATGTCCTCTCTAAACAAGGACAAATTCAGGATGATCATTAGACTAAAGCTGCAATTCTTTTGAGGGCATTCAAAGAAAGGACGGGTGCTTCTCAACCTACTAATATGCTCTTTGTTTTTATCCCTAATTCAAGGATGTGAAGATATCTATTGCTTGCAAGAGCCTTTAACAACGAGAAAATTGATAACTTTTGTGGGGCTTTCATTAAAGCATGTTGGAGTGTCAATTGTGGACTTTTATTATGGCAAAGTCACTCTTCAGAGTATTAATTCACCCATGATTACTCTTCTCCAAAGAAGGACAATGAAGAATGCGACAATGATTTTAGACCAATGATCTTACATATGATTAATGTATATCCAATTTGATTGTTTGAGCAGACATATTAGATAACTGCGCAAAGGTCATGCTCTTTAGGCATTGAGAGATACCCAAACCACAATAACTTACCGTTGTGTCCTCATTTCTTGTGGGTTGCTCTTTAGGCATAGAGACGCGCTATCATCGCCGGACAAAAACCATAATGGGTCAGCACTGCCAGTACATACGATGACTAGTCACCTTAGTAGTCACCCAGCCATTCAGGTTGTACTAATTTACTTCAATCCCGCAGGGCCTTCTGAGAAATCATACATACATTTTTCTTTGTTATGAACCATGTAAAAATATAATGGAATGAAACAGTTAGATGAATGCAAATGTGGGTCTATGATAAATCATGCTTTGATCTATGATAGATCATTTTTGTATGAATTGATGTGCATTTCGATTACGTGGCTACCTGCAAAATATAAACTAGTCTAACCCTGAAATACACATTAGAACCAATTTTTACTAGAGACACTCTCTGGGATACAAGGAAACTGTTTTAGTCGATTTTACAAATGGAACCAACTGGGATGCTTAACAATTCCAATTGGTTCTAAGGGCTGAATAAACCGAGGTGGAGATTTTTGTTTTTGAAGTACTTACGCAACCGCTTACAAAAGATGGAGTATCAGCTCTAGTTTGACATTGTCAAGCCGACCAAGGGTTGTGTAATAGAATAACATTCTAAAGGCCTGCTATGTACAACTATCTCCGTCCGGATTGAGAAGGCCCTCTTGGTTTGGGTCGAATTTTTACTATAAATTGAACTAAACACATATGAGCTACATGTCACAAAATTATACCGAACCCTCTTCCGAATACAAATCCAATAGTATAATTTTATAGCATATACTATTTGTTAGTGGCGTAGATGGTCGCAATATGATCCAAAATATGAGGAGGCCCTGTAAACCCGAACGGAGGGAGTAGTGTATGCTAACAATTTTGGTTCATTTATTAGATAACTTTGCAAGGTCATGCTTTTTAGACATAGAGAGTTTGCCAAGGGTCGCACATGAACTTTTTCTTCTCTTTGATTGGGCAAATTATCATACCGCAAGAACATAAAAAATAGTACTACAATGCACAGCTAGCTTAAATCTAACGGATGTGTACACATGCATGTTTGACTGATCATATGATAATGATAGATAATATCATAGGGAGTTTGTTTTAATATGAAATTTCTCGTATAAAATGAAGTCCAAATTGAAATCTCCATTTCATATATATGGACTAAAAATCCTAGCGGTTATAAACACTGTTAATGTATTTTACGAGAATTATACATATAATTATTAAATATCCAATGTAAATTTTGAAGACTGATTAGATAACTTTGCAAAGCTCATGATGAGTTTTAGACATAGGGAGATTCCCAAATCACAGTAACAGAAAACGAAAAGCATAGGAGTACGGTCTGATTGCTACTTAAATCAACCTTATTTTGTGGCCTGTTTGACTAATAATTGATATGAAAATGAAAGAAAAATTCTGTGGAGTTGGTTCTCATGAAATTCCTCGTATGAAGTGGAGTGCAAAGAAATTCTTAGGAATCAAATAAAATGGATTGCAAATTCTACAAACCATACATTCCACACACGGGATAAATCATAAGGATTACAAATCGGGCTAAAATAAAATGGATTTAGTTGTACATATATATTATCAATATCTCCGCAGCCGCTGGATATAACATGATGGATTGCATTTTTTTCGAAAAGGATGATGGATTGCTTTCCTGCTGAGAAACTAACATTGGATTGGACAAGCTATGCTATATAGGTTGAGGCAAAATAGAATAGTCCATCCAACAGAAATTCGAGGCACACTATATATAGCCATGAATATGGTCATGCGAGCACTTTTGGGCCCAATCACAATCAGTACTCCTTTACTGCGTACCGAGCGTCAACCAGCGGTGGAAAATGCTCCGATTGCCAATGTCCTTCTGGTCCTGCAGTAGGGTAAGTGTGCCCTCTGCGAGGTTCACCTGGAACACATGGTTCTCGAACCTACGAACCACCAGCAGCATCCCTGCGTCGACAGACGGGACCAGGTAGGACCTCAGGTGGTGTAAGTGTAGGTGACTAGCCTGAGTAGCCTCCTGCCTGGCCGCGTACACGAAGTGAGGCTGCGGCTCGAGCTCCAACTTGAGGACGTCCCCTGTGAGGGACGGGACGTAGAAGCGGCCGCCTAGGGAGAGGCCGCCCTCGCCGTAGAACAACGGAAGCTCGCCGTCCTCGTTTGGGGCGAAGTATCGCCACTGCCACACGGCGTCGCTGGGCCTGGCGTACTTGACCATGTCAATGGAAAACAGCGTCACGAGGAGCACCACCGTGGGAGTGGGAACAGCGTCGCCCTCGGCGTCGCCGTCGTAGATGATTGCTGCGGCCTTGATATCCCCTGTTACCGTTACGCCGTTCGCCCTAATCCAGAAGAAGGGAGTGGGCAGGTTGGCGGCGGCTCCGGTCACCGGGTTGAACAGGCACACCTTGTGCGTGCCCGAGGCTAAGAGCAGGCAGCCCTCGGCGCTGGCGATGACTTGACCGTGCTCCTGAGGGATCTTGACCCGGATGGAGGCGCCAGTGAGGACGTTCACGAACCTGGCTTGCTCACCTGGGATCTGCAGCATCTTCCAATGACGCGGGAAGAAGCGCGGATTCATGCCCATGAGCTTCGGGTCCGTGACGGCGCCCCTCCATGGCTTAACGGTTCTCAGGCGGACGAAGTCCGTCACGTTGCAGCGCAGCAGGATCTTGGCGACCTTGGATACGAGCTTGTGCGGGAGGTCGTCCCAGTTCCCCTCATCGGTCGTTGGGATGATACTGCAAATCGATTCAGCGGATCTACGTTTAGCTTAACTGGAGCATAATTTGGAACCAAACACGCGTGCATACAACATATTCACGAGATGAGATCTAACGAATTGGAATCAGCCGAATTATATCAACAAGGCAACTAGAAAATAGATCCGCAAGCAAGAACATCTAATTAAGTTACGGACCTTTCGTGGCCACCATCGTCGGCGCCGGGAATGAAGCCATAGAATGGCCGGCAAATCGCTGGTTCCATGGAGGAAGCGGCGGCGGCTACAGGGAGCTCGTCAACCAGTCCCTTGGATGGTTGCGGCGGCTAGGGTTTGGGGCTGGCGGTTGGAGAGGGCCAAGGATGGATTGGATCAACTTATACGGTGCCGGCCATGTAGAAATGGAAAGGAGCAATGGTGGTACGAACAGCTAGCACACCACATGATGTCTGACTTAAGAATTGCTTCGCCCTCAACCGTTAGATGCCCATCCTATGGCCTGTCAAGCTTCTACTGATGATTCGCTGGAGATTAGCAGTATCTGTCACGCGCCAGGAAATACGATCCAAGCAGAGACAGGTCGGAGCAAGTGATAGAAACTTTCCTAAACTAACAAACTATAGGTTTTCTTTCTCCTTTTGATTTCAAAATACACTAATTCTTTTTTAACATCAAAATACATTAATTCTTTCTCTTGTTTGCGCGCGCAAAATCCATTATAGGACGATTTCAGTCATTTTAATGGGCAGCGAGCCCGTTGAAAGGACCCTAAAACGTATGTTTAAGAATTTCTATCAGAGGTCTAGCCTCAAGAAAGCTCTAGGTGTAGTTTTTTTTCTTTCCAAGGGGCTCGGAATGGGCTAATTCTTTAAAATGTTGAATTGAATGAAATACGACATTATTGTTAATTCTTGAAGAGGCCCTCGCTACCTCCCGTGTCGCACCGCTTGGGCAACTCGGGGCAGACCTAGCTCGCTGCCGGCAGCCCCGCTCCAACACCTCCTCTCCTCCGCGGCTGTCGCTAGCCCTCGACGTTGTGGCGGCAGCTCTTGCCCCACAAGGTGGCATGGGGAGAGCTGGGTGGCTGCATTAGTCCGGTCAGCGGGCATCATTGCAGGAGATAGTGGTGTGGGTGTGTGTACTCCGCATCTCGGCGTGTGGGGGACGTCATGGCCACTGCTCGGCCTGCCCGGCGTGTGCGGGCTATTCCCTCGATGGCGGATCTAGCCAGTCTGCCTCGATCCATGTGTGGTCACGGCATGCGCACGTGTGGGTGACCCTGGGTGGCAGTGCCCTATCCTCGTCTGATGGCGACAACAGTTTACATGGTGGAGGGGTCGGGCTCCTCGAATTTGAACCAACGGCTTCAGATCGGCTCGTTGGCAGCCGCAGTGGGTCCCTATTCGGCCGGGCTAGCAGCCGTGTGCGGTTGGCGACTTTGGTGAGAAAGTGGTAGGTGGGGTGGTGGTGCTGTGGTGTGCAGTCACACGAGTGCAAGTGTGGGTGTGGGATCTTCTACAGTAGCGAGGTTGGAGGATGGAGGCGAGGCGATGTCGCACTTGGAGGTGATAGTGTGGCTAAAAATGGCGGCATGAGGGATCGTGATGGTGTTGTTGGCCGTTGGGTGGTGGTTGATGCTGGTGACCTGATAAGCATGCTTGATCGCTGCCGATGGCGGTTTAGCCGGATAGATTGTGGCGATGATGGTTTGGTGAGCTCCGGGTGAAAACCTGGCTTGACCTCGGTCAATGCTTGTGGAGCACCTCCACCTTCCCTTGTCATCTCGGTCTCGTGCTTTCCTAGTGAAAACCCAAGCTTCGAACTTGGTCGAAACATGCGTCAACAGCGATCCTCACCACTTCCCCTTGGGGGCGACAACTTCGAGGTTCGGTCTATGGTCAGTTGGTGATGGTTCCTACAGCTTTGTGTGCTTCATCATCGGCTAGGCCTATGCACGGCCTAGGGCTCGGTGTGGAACTCGGAGCGGCAGCTCCTGAAGTATCATGTGCTTGGCTTTAGTCGCTTGGGAGGCAATGTCATCGACTAGGATGGTTCACAACCTTGAGTCCTGTGTGGAAGTCAGAGCGGCGGCTCCAGAGATCTCCTTCGCGATGGTGTTGGTTTTGGTTGCTAGGGCGACGGATTCATCGACTAGGTTGGTGCACAACCTCACGGTCGGTGTGGACGTTCAAGGGATGGTTGCGGAAACCGGCGTTGCGTGGTTGGATGTCGTCTCTTGTCACTTAGGTGGCGGTGTCGGCAGCTTGGTTGGTGCGTAGCCTCAGGGCTCCTTGCTCCGGCGTGCTGCCGCTACTCCGGAGAAAAAGGAGGAAGGAAAGAGGAGGAGGAAGGAAGAGGAGACGAGGTGAGGAGATAAGTGAGAGAGAGAGAGGGGGAGAAGGCACTCACAGCCTTTCGATATAAGCAAATCTAACAGACACAACATGTGATCCATGGGAGCACTATGCTAGCCAATCAGAACATAGCATCTGTAAGCCGGGTATATGGGAAAGGATACTAGGCTTATAATGGGATAAGCCGAGTGCAAAACATATTTTTTGGGTTTTTCTGTTTTTAGATAAAACATCTAAAAATACAATGCATTGGGTGGTTGTATCTAATTATTGTTTGCACGACCTAGGATGTGTCATAAGAGCCGATGCATGTTAGTGCCCTTAAGCCTTTTTTTTTTTGCAAACCGGCATATTAATTTGCTTGATTGTAATATGGAACAATGATTTATTGACAACTTCCAGTTTAAGGCCACCCCAACATTGTTAAATTGCATAGACCTACCTAGTTTATAAAAATCTTCCTATGTAATCATAGTATATATATAGCATAGACATTACTAATTCATCAAAAATCTTGCATCAGTAAGAAATTTATGCAATACTAGTAAGATGTCCATGCTACGCTACGGAATCACGAATAATTAAGTAGACATTGTTTACTCAGGAGCTCCTGGACAAAAAAGATGTACCATGACATTGATCACAGTGATGCTATATTGTTGATAAGTACGCATTGAGCAGAAACCAAATGTATGGTTTCTGATCGATGATCCCCTTGTGCAAGTCAAACATTTTGTTCTCCATTTTTACCTTGCCAAAGATTTGTTGTTCTCGCCACCCAGCTTTCTCATTACTATCCAAATTGACGGGACAGGGCATGTGGCAAATAGAAAAATCCATCCACACACATTTGGGAACTATGACAATACTAATATGCTTTTGGTTAACTACAGGCCCCACCTCTAGCCCACACAATTAATATATCCAAATAACATGCATACTGTTGCTTGAGCACACACTTTCAAGAACAAACAAGAGTGAAGTAGAAGTTTTCGACTGAATACTTCGATAAACATGGAAAATTCGAATCTGAGCCCGAGCTCATCTGCACCTGCGCTCACGAAAAAAATCAAAATAAATACTAGAAAAATTCAAAAACTTCAAAAAAATTTGGGTGGTGGAAAATTTGATGCGTGAGGTACTCTCTAATTTTTAAAACATTTGGACTTCTGTGCAGCTCTCAGCAAAAAAGACAAATCGGAGGTCTGTAAAAATGTGTACTGTTCATATACTGTTCTGGTCTGATTTGTCTTTTTTGCTGAGAGCTGCACAGAAGTCCAAATGTTTTGCAAATTGGAGCGTACCTCACGCATCAAATTTTCTACCACCCAATTTCTTTTGGGAATTTTTGGAATTTTTCTGAATGTTTTACGATTTTTTTTTTGACCGGGTGCAGATGCACCCGGGCACCGAAACGCCGTTCTCGATAAACATGCACAAGCATGTTGCATACAGTACCACCATGAAGAGAAAAAATATTTTAGATTGATTCATGCTTAGTTACATATACCATGAGCATCTATGAGGCCATGGAATCATTTTCCATCTGCAAATCATAGTATACCCTTCTTTTAGTTATTTGCTCAAAACATTTGTGCCAACAATATTAGCGATCGAGCTCCAACTTAATCTATCTTCTCACCTAGAAGGACATTAGGCAATCAGTACTTCATATATATAAATGGTCTGTAGTATATTTTGACAAAGAAAAAAAGCAAGGAGCCTGTAGTGGGTCTGTAGTATATTTAGACCAAAGAAAAAGTCATAGACTGCACTTGCGCTACATTTACCGAGAAAATAAACAAAAAGAAAAGTAAAAGATGCTAATCATATATGTATATAAAAGGGGTGAGTGCACAAGTACATACGTACGAAAATATTAGTATTGGATTACTTATAACTTCCTTAACCAGGTTTCTGCAAAGAAAAATGCTGATAAAAGACAGCAGTGAAACAAATATTCATGTTGTGGCCTAAATAATTGGGGTGGAGAAGTGAAAAAATTGGAGAGCTGCATCCCATATTCTCTATCCCATGAACATACCATGCTGCAAGGTGATCAGATGGCAGACATAATTTTCTCGCACAAAGACTTCAAGTGTTGGAAGTTGGACGACAAGGGGTGTCAACTGTGACCTCACTTCTATGTCGGTTGCCAAGGCGAATGGCTTGTTGTGCCATATGTTCTGAACCTAAGGGCATTCAGATATGCTTCTCCACATATGCACAATCTAAAGTCAACAGAAGCAATAGACATAGAAAACATAAGATATAACCTTTTTCCCCCTAGCCCCCCGCTCCCCTAGCCCCGCCGCCAGCCACTCCGGCGGCGGCGTCCACCAGCCCGCGCCGTTGGCCACTCCGGCCCCGGCGCCCACCGCCGGCCGCTTCGGCCCTGGCGTCCACTCTCGCCCGCGACCCACTACCGTCTCGGGTCATGGCTAGCCCTCTTCGTTGGGGGGGGGGGGGGGGGGGACGGGGTGTCCTCGTCGGAGGATTAAGGTCTTGCTCGCACGCGATCCTACTGCGCGGTACTGAGGAGCTGCTCGCTGCCGTCTGGTCCCCCTTCGCCGCGCCGCTCCTCCCCCGTGCCAGTGCCTCACGCCACCCCTCCTGCGCCCACCGCCCTGTCCCGGTGCTCCCCGAGTCCCGCACCGTCCCGGGCCCGCGCTTGGCCTCCATTGTCGTCCGGGAGGCGGATCCCCGTCCGGCTTCTCGCGGTGGCTGGCAAATGGTGGGCCACAAGCGGCGCCAGCCGGTGCCTCCGCCCCTCCCCTCCATGAACATCTGCCCCGACCTGCCTCCAGATCTGGCGGGGCTCTGCTTCAACTGTCTTAGCGAGGAGCACGTCGCCGGCATGTGCGTCAATGAGCCGGTTTGCCTTCGCTGCCGTCTGCACGGGCACATAGCCCGGGAGTGCCACCTCCCTCACTCCCGTTCGCCTCTGGCTTCTTCAGCTTGGCCGGTCCGCGAGCGCCTTGGCCCCCACGACGGGCCGCCCCCTTCCTCTCCGCCTGCGCTGTCTTCCCCGCGTGCATCCCCCTCCCCTGCAGCGAGCCATGCCGGTTCATGCTCGCGTGGGAATTGCGGCCCATGCGGCTGGTAGGGCTCCCTCGGAGCGCGGCGGCTCTGCGGGCGGGGTTGTGCGGCTGCAGCAGCGCGCCCTTCTGGAGCCGGCTTGCCTGGGCCCTGCTATGCCTCAGGCCGGTAGGGTGCCCTTGGAGCTGGCGCCGAAGGTGGGCGAGCCGAGCAGGCGGGGTCGGCCGGGCTCTCCATCTTTGAGGCCGGGGCTGGAGCGTTGTGTGGTTCCGCGCACGACCGAAGTGGCGGCTGCTGAGGAGGTGCTGCGCTGGAGTCTGGTTGCTGTCGGAATGGGTGGTAGGCCACGGATTGCCCCGAGCGCGGTCACTGCAGCCATGGAGGAGGCCGTCCCGGTGGCGGTGGAGACATTCACTGTGCATCGTTTTTGGCCGGCAGATTTCTTGCTCGTCTTCGACTCCCTGGCGGCACGCGGTGTGGTGGATAACGTTGGCGAGGTGCACGGGAGGGGCGTCTCCCTGAGGTTCTCCTCTGGAACCGACAACTGCAGGCTACTCAGCGGAAGTATCATTACCGCGTTCGGGTCGACATGGAGGGGCTGCCGCCGCACATCTGGAGCCACGGCACGGCTCAGATTGTGCTCGGCTCGGCGGCGTGGGTGGAGCATCTCCGTACGTTAACGACAAGTACAGTGAACTTGGGCAGCTTCGAGGAGTACACTTGGACTGATGACCCCTCTCTGCGGCCCGAGGAGAAGATCGTCTTGTTGGAGGAGTCGAACGAGGCGATGGAGGTTGAGCTGGCAGACGGTCTGGTCTTGCCGGCGGATGCACTCGTGCCGCTGGAGAAAGCTATGCTGGAGTATTCGGTCAAGGTGCGCTTGGTCACCATGGAGAACACGATGGAGGGGTCTGACCCTTCCTCCGGTGACGATGGACATGATGGAGGCTTCGACCTACCTACAGCGGACCCGGATGGCCCGGGTGGCGCGCGCCATGCACGCTGTCGCTTCACACTCCAGGGGTTCGCGAGATAGAGAAGGGGGCCGGCAACGACAGCCTCTCCCCGCTGTCGGTGTCAAAACCGGCGGATCTTGGGTAGGGGGTCCCGAACTGTGCGTCTAAGGTCGATGGTAACAGGAGACAGGGAACACAATGTTTACCCAGGTTCGGGCCCTCTTGATGGAGGTAAAACCCTACGTCCTGCTAGATTAATATTGATGAGTATGAGGGTTACAAGAGTTGATCTACCACGAGATCGTAATGGCTAAAACCCTAGAAGTCTAGCCTATCTGATTATGATTGTCCCTACGGACTAAACCCTTCGGTTTATATAGACACCGGAGGGAACTAGGGTTGTACAAAGTCGGTTACATAGAAAGTAAATAGTACATCCGGCCACCTAGCTTGCCATCTACGCAAAGGAGAGTCCTATCCGGACACGGGAGAAAGTCTTCTATCTTGTATCATCATGGCCCAATAGTCCGTCCCATGTCCAACAGGCCGGCCGCCGGAGGACCCCTTAGTCCAAGACTCCCTCACCCGCGGCGATGCGTACGGTCACCGTCGGGTGGCTGTGGACTTGCCCACGACGGTCGCGCCCTGGACGCCGCGTCCAGGTCCGACGACTAACGTGATGGCAGATGGCTTCGGGGACGCCAGGCCCGAGGGGCTAGTCACGGTGCAGGCCGCGGTGGCGGCTGCGAGGTTCAACCGGTCACCGCGGGTGGCGAGGCCAAGACGGTGGTCCCTGTCCGGTCGGTCCAGCAGGCGGCGAACGACGGCAGGGTGCCGGGCGAGTCGGAGGCGCATGTGGCGATGGGGGCTTCCCATCCAGTGGCGTCGACGACCATGGCCGTCGCGGATGAGAGGCCTGTGTAGGTCCCTAGGCCAGCTGACGTGGGTGAGCCGGCTGACGTGGGTGGTCCTGTGCGCCAGATCACGGTCAGCAATTCGCTTTTGACCGGGGTGGATGGCATGCTTCGGTCTGAGAGGCTTCCAGAGTTTGAACTAGCTGATGGCTTCTCGACACCTGTCCCAGACTGGGCCAGGGATGACCAGGAAAGTCTACTGCGGCAGTGGGAGGGTGGCCCAGATCTGTGACTCCTTTCACCCAAGGAAGGATCAGAGGAGGGCGGCGAGGTTCGAAATTTGAACCAAGCTTTTATCCGCCTCCAGCGCTAGTTGGGATCGTGTGGGATCGCATCGCGCGGGAAGCAGGCAGGTGGGAGTGCTCAACACTTTTGTCGTCAGTCTCTCAGGCTCGGTGGCCAGTAGCGCGCAGGGCTCTATGACGCGCTCGTCCTCCTGCCCGCTGTCCAGGTTCAGGGAACGGTACGCTAAGGTGGTGACACCTCTTCTGTTCAGGACGACTACCACTAGGCAGAAAAGAAAGCGACAGACCTGTCCTTCCACGGTACGGCGTAGCTTACGGATCAACAAACGACTTGCTGGTGGTGCTTCGGTGAAAACCCAACAACGCACGCTCATGGTGCAGCTTGGGATCACGCGTAAGGGCGAGGTTATCAACAATGAGGCTATGCAGGCCTATTTTGAGCTATTCTCGAAGCCGCTCCAGCAGTCTCACATTGGGGCCATTGTTGGTCACCTCGGCTGGCAGGCGAACGTGCTGCCTCTAGGCAGGGATGTGGAGGGGGTAGCATTTTAGGTGCTTCTCCTCCGGTGGATGTATGTAGGCCTTTCCCTATGGCATATCCAAACCAAGCGGTGGTTGTGTGGAATGTGCGCGGTATGAACAATCCGCCTAAGCGCAATGCAATGAATAACGCCATTTCGAGCTCGGGCGCGAGTGTAGTCTGTCTTCAGGAGACCAAAATTCAGGACATGGACCTGACGCTACTACGGCACTACCTCGGGCCAACATTTGACCAGTTCTTCTGCGCGCCGGCTGTCGGGACCCGTGGTGGTATCTTACTGGCATGCAAGTCCACATGCGCGCAACTGTCGAACCCTCACATCATGACAAATGCGGTGACTGTGTGGGTTCAGTTTCTCGAGTCGGTGGGTTGGTGGGTCACCGGGGTGTACGGTCCCCGAGAAGATAGCGACAAGGTCATTTTCATGCAGGAGCTCAAGGACATCCGAGAATTACATGCAGGTCCCTAGATAATCGCAGGGGATTTCAACTTGGTCGCGGACCCATCTGACAAGAGCAATGATCGGATCAACGGGCAGATGATGGGGCAGTATAGAAGGTGCATCACAGATCTGGACATGCACGAGCTCTACCTCAATGGTAGGAGGTACATTTGGTCGAACGAGTGGCTGGAACCCACGCTTGAGAAGTTGGACCGAGCTCTCGTCTCCGTGGAATGGGAGGCCCTCTACCCTACATCTTTCTTGTCGGCGCTCAGCAAGAACATCTAGGATCATTGCCCGCTACATCTAATGTTGGAGGCAAACTGGAGGCGCGGCAGGCGGTTCCACTTCGAGTCCTTCTGTACTAGGGTTGAAGGCTTACAGGAAGTGATCCGGGCGGCGTGGAGCAGCTGATAACCCACAAGTATAGGGGATCGCAACAGTTTTCGAGGGTAGAGTATTCAACCCAAATTTATTGATTCGACACAAGGGGAGCCAAAGAATATTCTCAAGTATTAGCAGCTGAGTTGTCAATTCAACCACACCTGGAAACTTAATATCTGCATCAAGGTATTTAGTAGCAAAGTAATATGATAGTAGTGGTAACGGTAGCAAAAGTAATATTTTTGGTTTTATAGTGATTGTAACAGTAGCAACGGAAAAGTAAATAAGCGAAGAACTATATATCAAAAGCTCGTAGGCAATGGATCAGTGATGGATAATTATGTCGGATGTGATTCCTCAAGCAATAGTTATAACATAGGGTGACACAGAACTAGCTCCAGCTCATCAATGTAATGTAGGCATGTATTCCGAATATAGTCATACGTGCTTATGGAAAAGAACTGCATGACATCTTTTGTCCTACCCTCTCGTGGCAGCGGGGTCCTATCGGAAACTAAGGGATATTAAGGCCTCCTTTTAATAGAGTACCGGACCAAAGCATTAACACTTAGTGAATACATGAACTCGTCAAACTACGGTCATCACCGGTAAGTATCCCGATTATTGTCACTTCGGGGTTAATGGATCTTAACACATAATAGGTGACTATAGACTTGCAAGATAGGATCAAGAACTCACATATATTCATGAAAACATAATAGGTTCAGATCTAAAATCATGGCACTCGGGCCCTACTGACAAGCATTAAGCACAGCAAAGTCATAGCAACATCAATCTCAGAACATAGTGGATACTAGGGATCAAACCCTAACAAAACTAAATCGATTACATGATAAATCTCATCCAACCCATCACTGTCTACCAAGCCTACGATGGAATTACTCACGCACGGCGGTGAGCATCATGAAATTGGTGATGGGGGAAGGTTGATGATGACGATGGCGACGGATTCCCCTCTCCGGAGCCCCGACCGCACTCCAGATCAGCCCTCCTGAGAGAGTTTAGGGCTTGGTGACGGCTCCGTATCATAAAACGCGATGAATCCTTCTCTCTGATTTTTTTCTCCCCAAACACAAATATATAGAGTCAAGATGGACATCGGTGGAGCATCAGGGGGCCCACGAGGCAGGGGGCGCGCCCCCATCCTCGTGGACAGGGTGTGGGCCCTGACGTGGATCTTTTCGCCAGTATTTTTTATATATTCCAAAAGTAATATCCGTTGATTTTCAGGTCATTCCGAGAACTTCTATTTCTGCACAAAAATAACACCATGGCAACTCTGCTGAAAACAATGCCAGTCCGGGTTAGTTCCATTCAAATCATGCAAGTTAGAGTCCAAAACAAGGGCAAAAGTGTTTGGAAAAGTAGATACGATGGAGACGTATCAACTCCCCCAAGCTTAAATCTTTGCTTGTCCTCAAGCAATTCAGTTGATAAACTGAAAGTGATAAAGAAAAACTTTTACAAACTCTGTTTGCTCTTGTTGTTGTAAATATGTAAAGCCAGCATTCAAGTTTTCAGCAAAGATTATGAACTAACCATATTCACAATAACATTTAGGTCTCATGTTTACTCATATCAATGGCATAATCAACTAGCGAGCAATAATAATAAATCTCAGATGACAACACTTTCTCAAAACAATCATAATATGATATAACAAGATGGTATCTCGCTAGCCCTTTCTGAGACCGCAAAACTTAAATGCAGAGCACCTTTAAAGATCAAGGACTGGCTAGACATTGTAATTCATGGTAAAAGAGATCCAGTCAAGTCATACTCAATGCAAACTAACAATAATTCATGCAAATGACAGCGGTGCTCTCCAACTGGTGCTTTTTAATAAGAGGATGATGACTCAACATAAAAGTAAATAGATAGGCCCTTCGCAGAGGGAAGTAGGGATTTGTAGAGGTGCGAGAGCTTGGTTTTGAAATAGAGATGAATAATATTTTGAGTGGTATGCTTTCATTGTCAACATAACAACCAAGAGATCTCGATATCTTCCATGCTACACACTTTATAGGCGGTTCCCAAGCAGAATGGTAAAGTTTATACTCCCCCACCACCAACAAGCATCAATCCATGGCTTTCCCGAAACAACCGGTGCCTCCAACTAACAACAATCTTGGGGGGGGGGGGGGGTTGTTTGCAATTATTTTGATTTGATTTGAGCATGGAACTAGGCATCCCGGTGACCAGCCATTTTCTCGTGAGTGAGGAGCGGAGTCCACTCCTCTTGAGAATAACCCGCCTAGCATGGAGGATATAGACAGCCCTAGTTGATACATGAGCTATTCGAGCATACAAAACAGAATCCGGCAGACACCGCTCCGGAACCTTCAAGGGTTCCATAGTCCGGCGGGCGACCTCCTTCCAAGAGGAGCAAGCCCACCGTGCCGGTGACCCCCGTCCAACCAGAGGCGCCGGACAATCTGTTGGAGGTGCTCAAAGGCGCCTCCATCGACGAGGAGCACCGCACCATTATGAGTGCGGTGGTCCAGAAGGTTCAGTCCGCCAAGAGCGGGCTGACTGAAGCTTGTGCTAGCCTTTTAACAGGCTTTGAGGTAAGTAAAGAATGTGTAAATAATATTACCGCATAGACAGTAGCCCCTGATGCTCTGTTTGGCGTTCGGGAAGAAAAGCCGAATAGAGGATCAAATAAAATTCGCAGGAGTCTAACAAATAGGAGTCAATATGCGTATGCAGGCTTCTCTGCTGGCGTCCGCCGCACTGACTGCGGAAGTGGACACGCTAAAGCAGAACCTCGAGCCGTCCAAGCAAGAGCACGGGCGTGCCAAGAAGCAGCTCGAGGACAAGGAAGGTAAGAAATACCTTGTTTTAAATATATATATATATATATACAAAGTGAAATTGCAAAAAATGACAGGATTATCGTGGCTATTGTAGGGGCCACATCTGAGGTCGCGACCCTTAAGCAAGCGCTGTCCGAGGCCGAGAAGAGGGCGGCCACGGAGCGCACCGAGCGGGAGAAGTGTGAGGCCCAGGTTGGCAAGGTGCGGCAAGAGCTCCAGGCTCTCATGAAAAAACATGAGAGTTTGGAGCTTGACACAAAGACGCGAGCGTCCGAGCTCGCGATGGCTATTGAAAATGCCAAGTCTGCCAAGGCCGAATCCTAGAAGACCCTCCAGGAGTTGGATGAGGTGAAAAAGATAGCGGCGGGTAAGGCATTCTTTATGCAAAGCAAACACATAAACGTGAGTTACTTGTTACTTACCCGAATCTGGAGCTCTCCAGGAACGTTCGCAGATCTTCCCCGTAGCATGTCCGATGCCGCCGTATTCTATCGAGCCGAGGAGGGCAGCTCGACAGAGAAGGTGTTCTGGTCTCAGTATGCTGAGGCCGGACACCCCGTGCCCCTGAGCGACTAGCTGAAGCAACTGGTCGAGCTCCACAAGGCGGACGAACAGGCCATGAAGGGCCTCATAGTTCAGATGTGGCCTGGAGAGGCTCTGCCTGGGAGCTATTTCGGGCTGGTGCGGCGGCTGGTGGGGGCCTGTCCAAGGCTCGAAGTCATCAAGCGCTCCTTCTGCATTGAAGGTGCCCGTAGGGCCCTTGCCCGTGCTAAGGTGCACTGGGGCAAGCTGGATGCTGAGAAGCTTGTGAAGGACGGGCCACCGCCGGGGAAAGAGCATCGCAAGCCCGAGAATTATTATACGGATGTTCTGAAGGGTGCCCGCCTTGTGGCGGATGAATGTTCCAGGGATGTAATTTTTGAGTAAAACTCGCTCGTTTTGTCCTGTGCGTTGAAAACTTGTTCATATGCGCTAAGCAATGCTGCTGGAATTTAAAATATTACCTTCTGTGCGGCTGTTTATCAATTCTGAGAGATGGCGAGTCGTCGGCTTCTGCCCCTATGCCGCTAGTGCTGGGGTGTTCGGGGATAAACCTGAGCGCTCTTTTCCCCATGTTTGGGTCCTTCGAGGGAGGCACTCAGCACAGCGAACAAGGCAATCGGACTATAATGCGTGAACACTCTCACTTAGCCATAGAATTCTATAATTTTAAATTTCGGCGAAGCCCCTGGTATTCGGAAGACTGAGTTCGGGGCGCTATCCACGCCTTGGCCGGACAGAGCCGACTCCTCGCTCTAAGCAGCATAAGTCTTTAGGGACTCGAAAAACCTCTCGAACAGCGACCAGCTCTCGCTTCATCATGACAGTCAGTTTCAGCTTTCTCTACTGAGGTGCTCGACCCAGCTCAACTGGGGCACAATCGCAGTAGTTCTCCTAGTGCTACCTTAGCTGACACAGCGGAACGTAAGGCACCAAAACATAGGAGCCGGGCAAACCCAACTATTGACCCAAGACATGATTCGGAGCCGATGCATATAATGTTATAAGTTCGGGGTGCCGCACTTGTTAAAGTGTTCGGACTTCTCACACCATATTGAGGGGTACTAAAGCCCCTGGCATATTTTGGCCGTACCAAAGTGTACGGGTGCAACATGTCGTTAAGGAACATATATTTGTAAAAAAAGTGTAATGCAAAGAGAGACAAAAGCTATGCATTGTTTATTAAAAAGGGCTGCGATCAAAGCAGAACGATACAAATAATGCGATAAGCAAAAGGTTGGACTATTTAACATGTCCGTTCCAGGGGCAGGCTACGGAATGGTATGCGAAACAGGTATACTGCTCGTGATAGAGACCACCTGGGAGTTCCGTAATGCGGCATGGCTTGTCTGCTTCCCTGGTTCTTGCATCGTTTGTGCGGCAATTGAACTGCCGAACAGGCCTTCCAAAGAGTGGAGTCCTGAAAGTAAGAGAAAATTAAAAAATTGTCAGCCCCTGGTGCGGTTTAAGCCGTGTTTCGGGCGTGCCATGATGGTGCCCCTCCCCCTGTACCCATGGTATTTCTAGAGCGTAGTTATGTACGCGAAGTACTGGTGTCACATTTTTGCGGGGGCTGGGGTTGGGGCCGCATTGCTACGCCTGCTCGGAACGTGCCAGGCGGTCTTGTTGTAGGTTACTCCGGGTGCGCTTGACGGTGTCCAGACGTTTAATGGCCGGACTAGAGAACTGCCTGGAGAGGCTGCTTTGTACTTCCGCTGCAAGGGCCGCCATGTGCTCCTCCGTTCGGAGAGAGCGTTCGGTGTTTCCATTGACCGTAATTACTCCTCGAGGGCCTGGCATCTTGAGCTTAAGGTATGCGTAGTGCGGTACCGCATTGAACTTGGCGAATGCGGTTCGCCCGAGCAGTGCGTGATAGCCACTGCGGAATGGGACTATGTCGAAGATTAACTCCTTGCTTCGGAAATTATCCGAAGATCCGAAGACCACTTCAAGTGTGACTGAGCCTGTACAGTTGGCCTCTACACCTGGTATTACGCCTTTAAAGGTCGTTTTGGTGGGCTTAATCCTCGATGGATCTATGCCCATTTCCCGCACTGTATCCTGGTAAAGCAGGTTCAGGCTGCTGTCGCCGTCCATAAGGACTCTAGTGAGATGAAATCCGTCAATGATTGGGTCTAGAACCAATGCGGCGAATCCGCCATGACGGGTGCTAGTGGGATGGTCCCTTCGATCGAAGGTGATCAGGCAGGAGGACCATGGGTTGAACTTTGGGGCGACTGGCTCTACCGCGTATACGTCCCTTAACGCGCGCTTCCGCTCCCTCTTGGGGATGTGGGTTGCGTATATCATGTTCACCGTCCGCACTTGTGGGGGAAAACCCTTCTGTCCACTGTTGTTCGCCGGCCGGGGCTCTTCGTCGTCATCGCTATGCAGCCCCATGTCTTTATTTTCGGCATTTAACTTGCCTGCCTGCTTGAACACCCAACAATCCCTGTTGGTGTGATTGGTCGGCTTTTCGGGGGTGCCATGTACCTGGCACAAGCGGTTGAGTATTCGGTCCAAACTGGACGGGCCCCTAGGATTTCTTTTGAATGGCTTTTTCCGCTGACTGGATTTATAGCCTCTGAATCCGGCATTAACTGCCGTATCCTCAGCATTGTCACCGTTAATGCGGCGCTTCTGCTTGTTGCGACACGACCTGCCACTACTGTCCCTGGTATCTGAATTACCAGGGTTCTTGGTCATATTGTTGCTACGAGCAAGCCAGCTGTCTTCTCCCGCGCAAAAGCGGGTCATGAGTGTCGTGAGTGCTGCCATAGATTTCGGCTTTTCCTGTCCAAGGTGCCGGGCAAGCCACTCGTCATGGATATTGTGCTTGAAGGCTGCTAGGGCCTCTGCGTCCGGACAGTCGACTATTTGATTTTTCTTTGTTAGGAACCGTGTCCAGAATTGCCTGGCCGATTCCTCTGGCTGCTGAATTACGTGGCTTAGGTCATCGGCGTCTGGTGGTCGCACATAAGTGCCCTGGAAATTGTCGAGGAATGCGGCTTCCAGGTCCTCCCAACAACCGATTGATCCTGCAGGCAAGCTGTTAAGCCAATGCCGAGCTGGTCCTTTAAGCTTGAGTGGGAGGTATTTGATGGCATGGAGATCATCGCCGCGGGCCATGTGGATATGAAGGAGATAATCCTCAATCCATACCACAGGATCTGTTGTGCCATCATATGATTCGATGTTTACGGGTTTGAAACCCTCGGGGATTTGATGATCCATTACATCGTCTGTGAAGCATAGTGGGTGTGCGGCGCCTCTGTACTGGGCTATATCACGACGTAGCTCCAATGAGCTTTGTCTACTGTGTTCGGCCCTACCGGATTTGTGTCCGGCGTGACGGTTACCGTCTCGAGTCGTGGGGCACCCATGCGATCCGTAGATCGATCTTGTTTGCCTTGCCTTGTCCTCCAACATATCTCGCAGGTCTGGCGCATTTTCCCGTGCCTTGGTACGGGGTGCGGCTTGAGTGGAGGGCCGAGAGGCCTCTTTATCGCGGCCACGAGGTGGCCGGTCGGCCGTATCAAGTGCTAGTGATGTAGGTTTAAGTGCTTCCTCCTCTAATCGGGGTAGCAACCTACGCTTTGGGTAGCTCTTGGAGGGGCGTTCGAGTTTATGCTCTTCGGCCGCAAGGACTTCAGTCCATCTGTCGACTAGCAAATCTTGATCAGCTCTAAGCTGTTGCTGTTTTTTCTTGAGGCTTCTTGCCGTGGCCATAAGCCTGCATTGAAAACGCTCTTGCTCGACGGGATCCTCTGGCACGACGAATTCATCGTCGTCGAGGTTTGCCTTGTCTTCGGAGGGAGGCATATAATTATTGTCCTCGACCTCTCTGTATGCCGCTCTCTCATGAGGGCTGGCTTCTCCGTCCTCCTATGCTGAATCTTGCTGGAGGGGGTTTTCTTCGGCACTCTCCGGAGTATTATTATCTCCCGTGCTGGAATCACCGTGTTTGCTTTGGCGGGATTTTGAGCGGCGCCCCTGACGCCGGCGCTTAGGCTGTTTCTTGGAGGGGTCATCCTCCGCTGTTCCATCACCATCTCCTTCTTTTGGGGTGTCCACCATGTATATGTCATATGACGAGGTGGCTTTCCAGGGCCCAATAGGCGCTGGTTCTTCATCGTCTCCTGCATCGGCGTCCATACCGTCGATGTCTTCGGAGTCGAAGTCGAGCATGTCGGTTAAATCGTCGACAGTGGCTACAAAGTGGGTGGTGGGTGGGCTTTGAATTTCTTCATCGTCCGTATCCCAACCTTGATGACCGTAGTCCAGCCAGGGCTCTCTTGATAAAGAGAGAGACTTTAGTGTCTTCAAAATATCGCCGAAAGGCGAGTGCTGAAAGATGTCCGCGGCAGTAAACTCCATGATCGGCGCCCAATCGGATTCGATCGGCAGGGGCGCGGAGGGTTCGGAGTCCAGAGAGGAGTCCGGCTCCTTGGAGTCACGAGTCTCGCAGAGTGCGGGGCTGGTGTTCGGCTCGATCGCCATTGGGATCGCAGCCCCCGAGGCGGCGTCCAACCACCCATCCTCGATCGGCACAGTTGGCTCTGAATTAAGGGTCGAAGCCGATGCGGGTGCGGCCTCCAGGGCACTGTTTGGCGGCAGAGCTAGATCATGTTCATCGTGACAGTGCGGCGCGCTCGGCAGTGGCTCGAATCCGTCGAGGATCAAGTCCCCGCGGATGTCAGCCGTGTAGTTTAAACTTCCAAATCTGACCTGACGGCCAGGGGCATAGCTTTTGATCTGCTCCAGATGGCCAAGTGAATTGGCCCGCAGTGCGAAGCCGCCGAAGACGAAGATCTGTCCGGGGAGGAAGGTCTCACCCTGGACTGCATCGCTATTGATGATCGTAGGAGCCATCAAGCCTAACGGCGATGACACAGAGGAACTCTCAATGAAAGCACCAATGTCGGTGTCAAAACCGGCGGATCTTGGGTAGGGGTCCCGAATTGTGCGTCTAGGCCGGATGGTAACAGGAGGCAAGGGACACGAAGTTTTACCCAGGTTCGGTCCCTCTTGATGGAGGTAAAACCCTACGTCCTGCTTGATTAATATCGATGATATGGGTAGTACAAGAGTAGATCTACCACGAGATCGGAGAGGCTAAACCCTAGAAGCTAGCCTATGGTATGATTGTTGTTCTGTATGTTGTCCTACGGACTAAAACCCTCCGGTTTATATAGACACCGGAGAGGGTTAGGGTTACACAAAGTCGGTTACAATGGTAGGAGATCTACATATTCGTATCGCCAAGCTTGCCTTCCACGCCAAGGAAAGTCCCTTCCGGACACGAGACGAAGTCTTCAATCTTGTATCTTCATAGTCCAGGAGTCCGGCTGAAGGTATAGTCCGGCCATCTGGATACCCCCTAATGCAGGACTCCCTCAGCCACACTTGAGCATCTCTTGGTAGTTCATTGTCCGGCTCACGTATCGCGGGCCTGGGTCCTTGCTTCCTTGAGGAACCACCTTGGTACATTTTTCTAAACATATTTCTTCCTCTGAAAAATTTCTGAAAATTTTAGTACCTCAAAAATAAAAGTGAACCAAACCCAACAAGATTGATAACAACTACTCCTACAAGTGTCTAGAGGCTATATCATGCATTAAAACTACTTTTGACCACATAAATTTGACATGCAAGCTCAAGAACAGTGTCACCTAAGAAGCAAAAATTTGCAATAAATAAAGCACTAGAACAAAAACTAATTGGACCATTGGAGGAGTCACATACCGAAGAACAATCCCCCAAAGTAGTTTTGTGAATGGAGCTTTGAGCAAGGAGATCGAAAATGGCAGCAAGATGAGCTAGAACACGGGTTTGAGCTAGTCGATGATTTTTTCTAGAGCAAGATGAAGTGTGTGGGTGCAAGGATAAATGGAGGGGACCCACGTGGGGTCCACGAGGCAGGGAGGCGCGCCCTCCACCCTCGTGGGCACATTGCTGCTCCAACTACTGTGTTCTCAGTGCCTAAAATCCTTAAATATTCTGGAAAAAATCATATTTCATTTTCAGGGCATTTGGAGAACTTTTATTTTCGGGGTATTTTTTATTCCAAGGATAATTCAGAAAACAGACAGAAAAATACTATTTTTACTTTATTTAATATAAATAACAGAAAGTAAAAAGAGGGTACATAAAGTTGTGCTTTCTAACTTCATCCATCTCATGCTCATCAAAAGGAATCCACTAACAAGGTTGATCAAGTCTTGTTAACAAACTCATTCCGAATCGCATGAAACCAGAGAAATTTTGAATAACACTAGGTTACCTCAACTGGGATATGCACATCCCTAACAATAAGAATATCATATTTCTTCTTGATAGTAGGAAGAAGAAATTCAAAACCTCCAATAGTGATTGTTGAAATTTTTCCAATAGAATTGATACTGTGGACTTGAGGTTGTTTCCTCGGAGAGTGTACCGTATGCTCATTACCATTAACAGGAAAAGTGACATTGCCTTTGTTGCAAACAATAACAGCCCCTGTAGTATTCAAAAAGGGTCTACCAAGGATAATCGACATACTATCGTCCTCGGGAATAACAAGAATTACAAAGTCCGTTAAAATAGTAACGTTTGCAACCACAACAGGCACATCCTCACAAATACCGGCAGGTATAGCGGTTGATTTATCAGCCATTTGCAAAGATATTACAGTAGGTGTCAACTTATTCAAATCAAGTCTTTACTACCTGTATCTAGTTATCAAGACCATGAATTTCTTCAATAGGTGGTAAATTCTTAACATCTCAGCTTTAATACATTTTCCTTTCATAGATTTCTTTGCCTCTTGCATATCTTCAGGACTGAGAAATAGAATACCCCTTTTCTTCGGAGTTGGCTTAGGAGTTGGTTCAGGAAGTGGCCAATCATTTTCATTACTCGACATATTATTCAATAGCAATTCAGCTTGATCAACTGTTCTTTCCCTGAAAACACAACCAGCACAACTATCCAGGTGGTCTCTGGAAGCATCGGTTAGTCCATTATAAAAAATATCAAGTATTTCATTTTTCTTGAGAGGATGATCAGGCAAAGCATTAAGTAATCAGAGAAGCCTCCCCCAAGCTTGTGGGAGACTCTCTTCTTCAATTTGCACAAAATTATATATTTCCCTTAAGGTAGCTTGTTTCCTATGAGTAGGGAAATATTTAGCAGAGAAGTAATAAATCATATCCTGGGGACTACGCACACAACCAGGATCAAGAGAATTAAACCATGTTTTAGCATCACCCTTTAATGAGAACGGAAATAACTTAAGGATAAATTAATAGCGAGTTTTCTCATCATGAGTAAACAGGGTGGCTATATCATTTAATTTAGTAAGATGTGCCACAACAGTTTCAGATTCATAGGCATAAAAAGGATCAGATTCAACCAAAGTAATTAACTCAGGATCGACAGAGAAATCATAATCCTTATCAGTAATAAAGATAGGTGAAGTAGCAAAAGCAGGGTCATATTTCATTCTAGCATTCAAAGACTTTTCTTTAAGCTTAGCTAATAATTTCTTAAGATCAGATCTATCATTGCAAGCTAAGAAGTCTCTAGCAGTTTCTTCATCCATAACATAAACCTCAGGTACAACATGCAATTCCTATCTAGGGGGAGAATCTTCGCCATCACTTTCATCAATATTATCAGTTTCAATAATTTCATTCTCTCTAACCCTAGCAAGTTGTTCATCAAGAAATTCACCTAGTGGCACAGTATTATCAAGCATAGAAATAGTTTCATCATAAGTATCATGCAAAGCAGAAGTGGCATCATCAATAACATGCGATCTATCAGAATCAATAGCATGTGTAGGTGTCACAAGTTTACTAAAAACAGAAGATGAATCAAGTGCAGAGCTAGATGGCAGTTCCTTACCTCCCCTCGTAGTTGAGGGAAAACTTTTGGTTCTTTTATCTTTCAAGTTCTTCATAGTGATAAGCAGATATAAATCCCAAGTGACTCACAGAATAGAGCTATGCTCCCCGGCAACGGCGCCAGAAAATAGTCTTGATAACCCACAAGTAGAGGGGATCGCAACAGTTTTGGAGGGTAGAGTATTCAACCCAAATTTATTGATTCGACACAAGGGGAGCCAAAGAATATTCTCAAGTATTAGCAGCTGAGTTGTCAATTCAACCACACCTAGAAACTTAATATCTTCAACAAGGTATTTAGTAGCAAAGTAATATGATAGTAGTGGTAATAGTAGCAAAAGTAATATTTTTGGTTTTATAGTGATTGTAACAGTAGCAACGGAAAAGTAAATAAGCGAAGAACAATATATGAAAAGCTCGTAGGCGATGGATCAGTGATGGATAATTATGTCGGATGAGATTCCTCATGCAATAGTTATAACATAGGGTGACACAAAACTAGCTCCATTTCATCAATGTAATGTAGGCATGTATTCCAAATATAGTCATACGTGCTTATGGAAAAGAACTTGCATGACATCTTTTGTTCTACCCTCCCGTGGCAGCGGGGTCCTATCGGAAACTAAGGGATATTAAGGCCTCCTTTTAATAGAGTACCGGACCAAAGCATTAACACTTAGTGAATACATGAACTCCTCAAATTACGGTCATCACCGGTAAGTATCCCGATTATTGTCACTTCGGGGTTAACGGATCTTAACACATAATAGGTGACTATAGACTTGCAAGATAAGATCAAGAACTCACATATATTTATGAAAACATAATAGGTTCAGATCTGAAATCATGGCACTCGGGCCCTAGTGACAAGCATTAAGCATAGCAAAGTCATAGCAACATCAATCTCAGAACATAGTGGATACTAGGGATCAAACCCTAACAAAACTAACTCGATTACATGATAAATCTCATCCAACCCATCACCGTCCAGCAAGCCTACGATGGAATTACTCACGCACGGCGGTGAGCATCAAGAAATTGGTGATGGAGGAAGGTTGATGATGACGATGGCGACGGATTCCCCTCTCTGGAGCCCCGAACGGACTCGAGATAAGCCCTCCCGAGAGAGTTTAGGGCTTGGCAGCGGCTCCGTATCATAAAACATGTTGAATCCTTCTCTCTGATTTTTTTTCTCCCCGAACACGAATATATGGAGTCAAGATGGACGTCGGTGGAGCATCAGGGGGCCCACAAGGCAGTGGGCGCGCCCAGGGGGTTGGTGCACCCCCCAATCTCATGGACAGGGTGTGGGCCCCTGACGTGGATCTTTTCGCCAGTATTTTTTATATATTCCAAAAATTATCTCCGTTGATTTTCAGGTCATTCCTAGAACTTTTATTTCTGCACAAAAATAACACCATGGCAATTCTGCTGAAAACAGCATCAGTCCGAGTTAGTTCCATTCAAATCATGCAAGTTAGAGTCCAAAACAAGGGCAAAAGTTTTTGGAAAAGTAGATACGACGGAGATGTATCAGCAGCCAACCTCTGATCTGGAACCCTTTCAAGAGGCTGGCGGCCAAGTTCAAGGAAATGGCAAAACATCTCGCCAGGTGGAGCAGCAAGTATGTGGGCAATGTCAAACAGCAGATTCGCATTGCGAATGAGGTCATTCTACGCTTGGATGTCGCCATGGAGGGAAGAGATTTAACACAGGCTGAGGTGGAGCTTAGAAGGCTGCTCAAGTGCAAGCTTCTTTGTCTTGCTTCGCTCAAGCGCATGATTGCCAGACAGCGAGCTAGACTTCTCCGGCTTAGAGAGGTTGATGCGTGCACCCAATATTTTCACGCCCATGCTAGCCACAGATGACGGAAAAGCTACATCACCAAGCGTAAAGTGGACGGTGTTCTATCTACAAACCACGAGGTCATGGCCGAGGCCGTGGACTCTTTCTTCTCCAAGATGCTTGGGGAAACATCATATCGGGAGTTCACGCTGGATTTGGAGGAACTTGGTGTCCCTCGCAAAGAACTAAACCACCTCGACAATGATTTTTCTGAGGAAGAGGTGTTGGCGGCAGTGCGCGCGCAAGGGCTCAACAAAGCATCAGGGCCCGATGGATTCCCGGCTAGATTCTATGTGGCATGTTGGTCGATCATCAAAGGGGATGTGATGGAGGTGTTTGCTTCTGGAGAGATTAGATTTCCGTGGCCTCACTTCTATCAATCAAGTGTTCACTACATTGCTTCCTAAATCCCCCGCGGCATTGGAGATACGGGAGTTTCGGCCGATAAGCTTGATCCATAGCTTTCCGAAGTTGGCTGGCAAAGTTTTGGCGATCCGGCTAGCCGATGAGATGCCGGGCTTGGTTGGGCCACACCAGAGCGCGTTCATCAGAGGAAGATGGCTCCATGATAACTTTATGATGGTGCAAGGAATGGCCAGAAAGCTGCATGCGACTAAGAAGGAAGCGGTTATGATCAAACTTGACATTAGTAAAGCCTTTGACACGGTAGATTGGGCTTTCCTGATGGACGTCCTACAACATATGGGCTTTGGCGTCAAATGGACTTCGTGGATCGCCGGGTTGCTCGCATCCTCCTCCACTTGGGTGCTGCTGAATGGTATACCTGGGGAGATCATATTCAACCGTTAGGGCTTGCGGCAAGGAGATCAGGTGTCGCCGCTCTTGTTCGTCCTCGTGATGGAGACACTTCACCACCTACTGAGTTCAGCCACGACGGCGGGCGTCCTGCAGCCGCTCGCACCCACAGGATTCCGCCAGCACACATCCATCTATGTCGATGATGTGGTCACCTTCATCAAACCGGACCTGCAAAGTCTCGGGGCATGTTCCATGCTGTTACGTGACTTTGGGCGAGCGTCAGGGCTGCATACCAATCTGATAAAGAGCTCCGCCCATCCTATTAGATGCACGGACGAGAAAATTATGCAGATCGCTACCGAGTTGGAGTGCAAGGTGCTAAGTTGGCCCTGCAAATATCTTGGGCTCCCGCTTGGTATGCGGAAGGTTTTGGTGGCCCAGCAACAATACATGATCGATAAGATGGCGGATCGGCTGCCTGCCTGGCAGGCTACGCTCCTCTTCTGTGCGGGCATATTGGAGCTTCTGCGCACTCCCTTGGCCTCCATGCCAATTCATGCTATGACGGCAATTGACTTGCCAGTAAATACCATCACCGCGGCCAACAAGATATGTGATAACCCACAACTATAGGGGATCGCAACAGTTTTCGAGGGTAGAGTATTCAACCCAAATTTATTGATTCGACACAAGGGGGGCCAAAGATTATTCTCAAGTATTAGCAGCTGACTTGTCAATTCAACCACACCTGGAAACTTAATATCTGCAGCAAAGTGTTTAGTAGCAAAGTAATATGATTGTGGTGGTAACGGTAGCAAAAGGTAACGGTAGCAAAAGTAATATTTTTGGTGTTTTATAGTGATGATAACAATAGCAACGGAAAAGTAAATATGCGAAAAACAATATATGGAAAGCTCGTAGGCAATGGATCGGTGACAGAGAATTATGCCGCATGCGGTTCATCATGCAACAGTCATAACATAGGGTGACACAGAACTAGCTCCAATTCATCAATGTAATGTAGGCATGTATTCCGAATATAGTCATACATGCTTATGGAAAAGAACTTGCATGACATCTTTTGTCCTACCCTCCCGTGGCAGCGGTGTCCTATTGGAAACTAAGGGATAGTAAGGCCTCCTTTTAATAGAGTACCAGACCAAAGCATTAACACATAGTGAATACATGAACTCCTCAAACTACGGTCATCACCGGGAGTGGTACCGACTATTGTCACTTCGGGGTTGCCGGATCATAACACATAGTAGGTGACTATAGACTTGCAAGATAGGATCAAGAACTCTCATATATTGATGAAAACATAATAGGTTCAGATCTGAAATCATGGCACTCGGGCCCTAGTGACAAGCATTAAGCATAGCAAAGTCATAGCAACATCAATCTCAGAACATAGTGGACACTAGGGATCAAACCCTAACAAAACTAACTCGATTACATGATAAATCTCATCCAACCCATCACCGTCCAGCAAGCCTACGATGGAATTACTCACGCATGGTGGTGAGCATCATGAAATTGGTGATGGAGGATGGTTGATGAGGATGATGGCGACTGATTCCCCTCTCCGGAGCCCCGAACGGACTCCAGATCAGCCCTATCGAGAGAGATTAGGGCTTGGCGGCGGCTCCGTATCGTAAAACACGATGAATCCTTCTCTCTAGTTTTTTCTCCCCGAAAGTGAATATATGGAGTCAAGGTTGAGGTCGGTGGAGCGTCAGGGGGCCCACGAGGCAGGGGGCGCGCCCAGGGGGGTAGGGCGAGCCCCCCACCCTCGTGGACAGGTGGAGGCCCCCTGACGTTGATCTTCCTTCCAGTATTTTTTATATATTCCAAAATAATTCTCCGTTGATTTTTAGGTCATTCCGAGAACTTTTATTTCTGCACAAAAATAACACCATGGCAATTCTGCAGAAAACAGCGTCAGTCCGGGTTAGTTCCATTCAAATCATGCAAGTTAGAGTCCAAAACAAGGGCAAAAGTGTTTGAAAAAGTAGATACGACGGAGACGTATCAACTCCCCCAAGCTTAAACCTTTGCTTGTCCTCAAGCAATTTAGTTGATAAACAGAAAGTGATAAAGAAAAACTTTTACAAACTCTGTCTGCTCTTGTTGTTGTCAATATGTAAAGCCAGCATTCAAGTTTTTAGCAAAGATTATGAACTAACCATATTCACAATAACATTTAGGTCTCATGTTTACTCATATCAATGACATAATCAACTAGCGAGCAATAATAATAAATCTCGGATGACAACACTTTCTCAAAACAATCATGATATGATATAACAAGATGGTATCTTGCTAGCCCTTTCTGAGACCGCAAAACATAAATGTAGAGCACCTTTAAAGATCAAGGACTGACTAGACATTGTAATTCATGGTAAAAGAGATCCAGCCAAGTCATACTCAATGTAAACTAACAGTAATGAATGCAAATGACAGCGGTGCTCTCCAGCTGGTGCTTTTTAATAAGAGGGTGATGTCTCAACATAAAAGTAAATAGATAGGACCTTCGCAGAGGGAAGCAGGGATTTGTAGAGGTGCCAGAGCTCGGTTTTGAAATAGATATGAATAATATTTTGAGCAGTATACTTTCATTGTCAACATAACAACCAAGAGATGGAGATATCTTCCATGCTACACACATTATAGGCGGTTCCCAAACAGAATGGTAAAGTTTATACTCCCCCACCACCAACAAGCATCAACCATGGCTTGCTCGAAACAACGAGTGCCTCCAACTACCAACAGTCCCGGGGGAGTTTTGTTTGCAATTATTTTGATTTGATTTGCATAAAGCATGGGGCTGGGCATCCCGGTGACCAGCCATTTTCTCGTGAGTGAGGAGCGGAGTCCACTCCTCTTCAGAATAACCCGCCTAACATGGAAGATACGGACAGCCCTAGTTGATACATGAGCTATTCGAGCATACAAAACAGAATGTTTATTTGTAGGTTTAGAGTTTGGCACATACAAATTTACTTGGAACGGCAGGTAGATAGCGTATATAGGTAGGTATGGTGGACTCATATGGAACAACTTTGGGGTTTATGGAATTGGATGCACAAGCAGTATTCATGCTTAGTACAAGTGAAGGCTAGCAAAAGACTGGGAAGCAACCAGCTAGAGACCGATAACAGTCATGAACATGCATTAAAATTAATCAACACCGAATGCAAGCATGAGTACGATATAATGCACCATGAACATAAATATCATAGAGGCTATGTTGATTTTGTTTCAACTACATGCTTGAACATGTGCCAAGTCA
This sequence comes from Triticum urartu, assembly GCF_056163025.1. Taxonomy (NCBI): domain Eukaryota; kingdom Viridiplantae; phylum Streptophyta; class Magnoliopsida; order Poales; family Poaceae; genus Triticum; species Triticum urartu. Next base: position 627,242,531 of record NC_141879.1, on the reverse strand, counting down.
AGCCACTCAAATCATTCAAAAGAGGATACCACCCTATCATACCATATCACAACCATTTTAATAGCATGTTGGCATGCAGGGTAAACCATTATAAGCTCCTAGCTAATTAAGCATGGCATAAGCAACTATAATCTCTAATTGTCATTGCAAACATGTTTATTCATAATAGGCTGAATCAGGAACGATGAACTAATCATATTTACAAAAATAAGAGAGATCGAGTTCATACCAGCTTTTGTCATGTCAATAAGTTCATCATATAATCATCATTATTACCTTTCACTTGCACAACCGAATAGTGTGGATAATAATAATAGTGCACGTGCATTGGACTAAGCTGAAATCTGCAAGCATTCAATTCAAGAGAGAAGACAAGGTAATATGGGCTCTTTGTTAGATCAACAATAATGCATATAAGAGCCACTTTAACATTGTAATTATGTTCTTCTCCTCTTGACCCCCAAAGAAAAAGAAAAAGAAATAAAACTATTTACATGGGAAAGCTCCCAACAAGCAAAACAAGAACGAGAAATCTTTTTGGATTTTATTTTTAATTACTACTACAAGCATGGAAAGTAAACTAATTAAAAGCTACAAGTAATTTTTTTGTTTTTCTTAAGGTTTATTAAACACACAAGAAGAAAGCATAAAAAGGAAAATAAATTAGCATGGATATTACAGTGAAAAAGTATGAGCACCAACAACTAGCATGAGTGTGTGAACATGAATGTAATGTCGGTGAGAAATGTGTTCTCCCCCAAGCTTAGGCTTTTGGCCTAAGTTGGTCTATGGCCACGGCTGGCCTGGCGGATATCCAAAGTAATAGTTGGGGTCGTACTGTGAAGAAGCCTCGGATTGCCACTGGCTGGCAATCACCTCCGGATCCCACTGGTAATCAGACTGTCGTGGAGGATCAAATTGTGGTCCCGGATCTGGCTCTATAGCTGATGTACGGTTCCGGTAGGCGTGAATGGCCTCCAACAGAACAAGGTACTTGCCTGCAGATAAATCAAACAAGGAATGAGCAGGCAAGGTAATGGTCTCAGGATAATTTTTACCAAATATTAGTTTGTACTTAAGCGCCTTTTCCCTATTCTTAACAATAAAATCATGTGCTACCATACTCTTATAATCTAGATAAACAGGAGATAGCAACTTCTCTTCCTTCTCATAATGCCTAATAGGTACGTTAAAGTGTGCAGCGAGGCGCGAGGTGAAGATGCCTCCAAGGACAGGGCCCTTAGTACGGTTAAGATTTAACCGCTTTGCAACAATAGCGCCCACACTGAGTGTGTCATCATGAAATAAGGCAGGGCACAAAATAACAATATCAGGGGCACTCAGGTTTCCACAGTTTCCGCGCCCAATTAAGCATCTACTAGCAAATATAGCAAAGTAACGTAGAACAGGAAAGTGTATGCTAGTAATTCGTGTGTCGGAAACCTTCCTTGTTTCCCCTACAGCAATGGTATCAATAAACCCATCTACATCGTCACGATGTGGTTCCTCTACGCTGCCCTCGAAAGGGATCAAACAAACCTGACAAAAATCACGAAGTGACATCTCCTTATGCTCATCACATAAATAAAATTCCACCGTAGGTGGTGAGCTCCTAGCATGGAAATGAGAGTTTTGCACAAAGATATTGGTGAGTAAGAGATACTGTTCACGTTGGTCGTGGAGGAAGGTGGTGAGGCCTGCATTCTCAGCCAATTCATAGAAATAATCATAAATCCCGGCTGCTCTCAAGAAATCATCACAAGGCCATTCACATGGCCGAACCTCCTTCGAGCTTCGGCTCGATGAGCCCCTCAAAAATCTCTTCATCTTTTTCTGAAATTTTTTGAAATTTTTAGTAACTTCAAAATAAAAGTGAACCAAACTCAATAAAATTGATAGCAACTACTCCTACAAGTGCCTAGAGGCAATATCATGCATCAAAACTACTTTTGATCATATAAATTTGACATGCAAGATCAAGAACAGGGTCACCTAAGCAGCAAAAATATGCAATGAATAAAGCACTAGAACAAAAACTAATTGGACCATTGGAGGAGTCACATACCAAGGAACAATCCCCCAAAGCAGTTTTTTGAATGGAGCTTTGAGCAAGGAGATCGAAAATGGCAGCAAAATGAGCTTGGACTCGGGTTTGAGCTGGTTGGTGATTTTTGTGGGAGGAATAAGGAGTGTGGGGTAGCTGGAATAAGTGGAGGGGAGCTACCGTGGGCCCATGAGGCAGGGGGCGCGCCCTCCACCCTCATGGCCAGGTGCTTGCTCCCCCTGCTGTGTTCTCAGTGCCAGATATTCTCAAATATTCTAGAAAAAATCATATTTGAATTTCAGGGCATTTGGAGAACTTTTACTTTTGAGGTATTTTTTATTGCATGGATAATTCAGAAAACAGACAGAAATTACTATTTTTGCTTTATTTAATATAAATAACAGAAAGTAAAAAGAGGGTACGGAGAATTGTGTTTTCTAAATTCATCCATCTCATGCTCATCAAAAGGAATCCACTAACAAGGTTGATCAGGTCTTGTTAACAAACTCATTTCGAATAACATGAAACTGGAGAAATTTCGAATAACACTAGGTTACCTCAACGGGGATATGCATATCCCCAACAATAAGAATATCATATTTCTTCTTGACAGTAGGAGGAGGAAATTCAAAACCTCCAATAATAATAGTTGGAATTTTCAAATAGAATTGATACTGTGGACTTGAGGTTGTTTCCTCGGAAAGTGTATCGTATGCTCATTACCATTAACATGAAAAGTGACATTGCCTTTGATGCAATTAATAACATCCCCTACAGTATTCAAAAAGGGTCTTCAAAAAATAATATACATACTATCGTCCTCGGGAATATTAAGAATAGCAAAGTCCATTAAAATGGTAACGTTTGCAACCACAACAGGCACATCCTCACAAATACCGACAGGTATAGCAGTTGTTTATCAGCCATTTGCAAAGATATTTCAGTAGGTGTCAACTTATTCAAATCAAGTTTATGATATGAAGAGAGAGGCATAACACTAACACCAGCTCCAAGATCACATAAAGCAGTTTTAACATAGTTTCTTTTAATGGAGCATGGTATAGTTGGTACTCCGAGATCTCCTAGTTTCTTAGGTATTCCACCCTTAAAAGTATAATTAGCAAGCATGGTGGAAATTTTAGCTTCCGGTATCTTTCTTTTATTAGTAACAATATCTTCCATGTACTTAGCATAAGGATTCATTTTAAGCATATCAGTCAAACGCATACGCAAGAAGATAGGTCTAATCATTTCAGCAAAGCGCTCAAAATCCTCATCATCCTTTTTCTTGGATGGTTTAGGAGGAAAAGGCATGGGTTTCTGAACCCATGGTTCTCTTTCTTTACCGTGCTTCCTAGCAACAAAATCTCTCTTATCATAACGTTGATTCTTTGATTGTGGGTTATCAAGATCAACAGCAGGTTCAATCTCTACTTCATTGTCATTACTAGGTTGAGCATCAACATGAACATCATCATTAACATTATTACTAGGTTCATGTTCATTACCAGATTGTGTTTCAGCATCAGAAATAGAAATATCATTGGGATTCTCAGGTGTGTCATCAACAGGTTCACTAGAAGCATGCAAAGTCCTATCAGTTTTCTTTTTCTTCCTTTTAGAAGGACTAGGTGCATCGATATTAGTTCTCTGAGAATCTTGCTCAATTCTCTTAGGATGGACCTCATGATACAAAGGTTCCTGAGTTATTTTACCACCTCTAGTCATAACTCTAACAGCATTATCATTTTTCTTACTATTTAATTCATTGAGCAAATCATTCTGAGCTTTAAGTACTTGTTCTACTTGAGTGGTAACCATAGAAGCATGTTTACTAATAAGTTTTAGTTCACCTTTAACATTAGCCATATAATCACTCAAGTGTTCAATCATATAAGCATTATGTTTCAATTGTCTACCAACATAAGCATTAAAATCTTCTTGCTTAACCATAAAGTTATCAAAATCATCTAAGCATTGGCTAGCAAACTTGGTAGGAGGGATTTCAGCTTTATCATATCTATAGACAGAATTTACCTTTACTACCTGTGTTGCATTATCAAGACCATGTACTTCTTCAACAGGCGGCAAATTAAGACCATGTATTTCTTCAATAGGAGGTAAATTCTTAACATCTTCAGCTTTAATACCTTTTTCTCTCATAGATTTCTTTGCCTCTTGCATATCTTCAGGACTGAGAAATAGAATACCCCTTTTCTTCGGAGTTGGTTTAGGAATTGGATCAGGGATTGGATCGGGAAGTGTCCAATTATTTTCATTAGTCAACATATTATTTAATAGAATTTCAGCTTCATCTGGTGTTCTTTCCATGAAAACACAACCAGCAAAACTATCCAGGTGGTCTCTGGAAGCACCGGTTAGTCCATTATAAAAGATATCAAGTATTTCATTTTTCTTAAGAGGATGATCAGGCAAAGCATTAAGTGCTTCTCCCCCAAGATTGTGGGAGACTCTCTTCTTTAATTTTCACAAAATTATATATTTCCCTTAAAGCAGCTTGTTTCTTATGAGCGGGGAAATATCTAGCAGAGAAGTAATAAATCATATCCTGGGGACTACGCACACAACCAGGAGCAAGAGAATTAAACCATATCTTAGCATCACCCTTTAATGAGAACGGAAATATCTTAAGGATATAATAGTAGAGAGTTTTCTCATCATTAGTGAACAGGGTGGGTATATCATTTACTTTAGTAAGATGTGACACAACAGTTTCAGATTCATAGCCATAGAAAGGATCAGATTCAACTAAAGTATTTATCTCAGGATCAATAGAGAAATCATAATCCTTATCAGTAACAAATATAGCTGAAGTAGCATAAGCAGGATCATATTTCATTCTAGCATTCAGAGTTTTTTGTTTTAGCTTAGATAATAATTTCTTAAGATCACTCCTATCATTGCAAGAAAGAAAATCTCTAGCAGGTTCTTCATCCATAACATAGCCCTCAGGCACAACAGGTAATTCATATCTAGGGGAGAATCTTCATCACCACTTTCATCAATATTATCAATTTCAATAATTTCATTCTCTCTAGCCCTAGCAAGTTGTTCATCAAGAAATTCACCAAGTGGCATAGTAGTATCAAGCATAGAAGTAGTTTCATCATAAGTATCATGCATACTAGAAGTGGCATCATCAATAACATGCGACATATCAGAATTAATAGCAGAAGCAGGTTTAGGTGTCACAAGCTTACTCAAAACAGAAGGTGAATCAAGTGCAGAGCTAGATGGCAGTTCCTTACCTTCCCTCGTAGTTGAGGGATAAATCTTGGTTCTTGGATCTTTCAAGTTCTTCATAATGATAAGCAGATATAATTCCCAAGTGACTCAAAGAATAGAGCTATGCTCCCCGGCAACGGCGCCAGAAAATAGTCTTGATAACCCACAAGTATAGGGGATCGCAACAGTTTTCGAGGGTAGAGTATTCAACCCAAATTTATTGATTCGACACAAGGGGAGCCAAAGAATATTGTCAAGTATTAGCAGCTGAGTAGTCAATTAAACCACACCTGGAAACTTAATATCTGCAGCAAAGTGTTTAGTAGCAAAGTAATATGATAGTGGTGGTAACAGTAGCAAAAGTAATATTTTTGGTGTTTTATAGTGATGATAACAATAGCAACGAAAAAGTAAATAAGCAAAGAACAATATATGGAAAGCTCGTAGGCAATGGATCGGTGATAGAGAATTATGCCGGATGCGGTTCATCATGTAATAGTCATAACATAGGGCGACACAGAACTAGCTCCTATTCATCAATGTAATGTAGGCATGTATTCCGAATATAGTCATATGTGCTTATGGAAAAGAACTTGCATGACATATTTTGTCCTACCCTCCCGTGGCAGCGGGGTCCTATTGGAAACTAAGGGATATTAATGCCTCCTTTTAATAGAGTACCGGACCAAAGCACTAACACATAGTGAATACATGAACTCCTCAAACTACGGTCATCACCGGGAGTGGTCCCGGCTATTGTCACTTCGGGGTTGTCGGATCATAACACATAGTAGGTGACTATAGACTTGCAAGATAGGATCAAGAACTCTCATATATTGATGAAAACATAATAGGTTCAGATCTGAAATCATGGCACTCGGCCGTAGTGACAAGCGTTAAGCATAGCAAAGTCATAGCAACATCAATCTCGGAACATAGTGGATACTAGGGATCAAACCCTAACAAAACTAACTCAATTACATGATAAATCTCATCCAACCCATCACTGTCCAGCAAGCCTACGATGGAATTACTCAGGCACGGCGGTGAGCATGATGAAATTGGTGATGGAGGATGGTTGATGATGACGATGGCGACGGGTTCCCCTCTCCGGAGCCCCGAACGGACTCCAGATCAGCCCTCCCGAGAGCGATTAGGGCTTGGCGGCGGCTCCGTATCGTAAAACACGATGAATCCTTCTCTTTGGGTTTTTTCTCCCCGAAAGTGAATATATGCAGTCAAGGTTGAGGTCGGTGGAGCGTCAGGGGGCCCACGAGGCAGGAGGGCGCGCCCAGGTGGTAGGGCACGCCCCCTGACGTGGATATTCCTTCCAGTATTTTTTATATATTCCAAAATAATTCTCCGTTGATTTTCAGGTCATTCCGAGAACTTTTATTTCTGCACGAAAATAACACCATGGCAATTCTGCTGAAAACAGCGTCAGTCCGGGTTAGTTCCATTCAAATCATGCAAGTTAGAGTCCAAAACAAGGGCTAAAGTGTTTGGAAAATTAGATACGATGGAGACATATCAATATGTCATAGATTTCTATGGAAGGGGTGTCGCGATGTGCAAGGTGGGCATTGCCTAGTGGCATGGGATCGGGTGTGCATGCTGAAGGAGTTCGGGAGCCTTGGGGTGCCCAACCTACGGCTGTTGAATGCCGCCCTTCGCGCCCGATGGCCTTGGATCGAGAGAACTGACCCCCACAGGCCCTGGGCCGAGTTCAACATGCAAGTTTCCCACGATTCGTTGGGTATCTACAAGGCACCTACTGGGTGCACGCTCGGCAGAGAATCCGCATGATTTTGGACAGATTGGTGGTTGTGGGATGGAAGGCTCGATGACTTGATGCCCAACCTCTACGCCTTAGTGAGGAGGCCGGATCGACTGAAAACGGTCAAGCAAGCCATGACAAAGGGCTGGTGGCACGATATCTCTCCAGATATGACCGCGCAAGCTTTTCTTGAGTTCATTGCGCTGGTTGACAGGATGCAAGACGTGGTTCTCACGCAAGGCACGGAAGAGAGGACCCATTGGGCTTGGGAGAGTACGGGACAATTCTCAGCAAATTAAATCTGCTTACAGGGCCTATTTCGCAGGCATGATCGAGTCCGATGGCGCCGCTCAGATATGGAGATCGAGGGCGCCGAACTCTTGCAAGTTCTTTACCTGGCTGGCGGCGAGGAACAGATGTTGGACGGCAGATAGATTGCAAAGAAGATAGCTTCCACACCCCTCGGCATGCCCCTTCTACCATCAAGCTCAGGAAACGATCGACCACTTGTTGTTGGGTTGTGTGCTAGCTCCGCAAGTGTGGACCAGCATCACCAACGCTTGGGGCAAACCTACCTGGATGCCCGTGGTTGATACGAACTTGGTGCAATGGTGGACTTCTCTTAGCCCGTAGAAGCAGTTAAGGAAGGAGACATGGACCATGGTGACACTCGTTGCATGGATGATACGGAAGCACAAGAACGACATTGTTTTCAATGGTGCTTCCCCATCGGCGGAAGTCGTTCTTAGGAGGATCAAGCTAGAGGGCCAAGATTGGAGGGTTGCGGGTTTATTTCGGGAGCTAGGTTCTCTCCCAGGTACGGTAGATAGGTTGTATAGTGGCGAGTGATCCGCATGTGGATCCTCTTGGCTTTCTAAGCCGTGGCCGGGTTGTAAAGAATCCTCTGCCCATAGCCCTTCTATCTATGCTTCTGATGCGTCAACCTTTGACGCATCCTTGAAAAACATAAGATATAACTAACATAGAATTAACATTTTGTGAGAAAGGGACAAATACTGCAACCACAAAATTTGGCAATGATAATTTGGTTATGCATCTAATCAATGATGAAACTAACACAAGAGGCATATGAGATAACTACAGTCTGACAGAGGCAAATACTAATTCCTCTCTCTGTAGGGCATAGGCCAACCATGAACAACAATAGAGCTGCAGTACTTGGGTGCTTGCGATGAAAATATATAGCTATTGGCACCTAGGACATGGATAAATAGAACTTGACAAAGTGCATTACTTGTATCTAAAACAGAGACCATCCACCTAAATACTAACAATAAAGTAGTAGCTCTGAACTATTTAAAATGCTAATTTACAAAATTTTGAAGCTCAGTTTGCATATAATAGGAATAACCTAAGGATATAATTACTCATGCATGAGCTTTGACATGTTCAAGCATGTCCAGCATACAAATTTCCTCTAAAGGTATTGTCCAAATTTGCAGTTCTATTATCTGGAACTTGATGTACATTTTCTCTAAATTCTAACCTTGCAGCTATGAGTTGCACTTATGTATTGGACCACATAAAAACAATAACAAACAATTGAAGAAGAGAACATGATTGTCTATTGTGATCAAAATTCTGATCATAGGCAAGAAAAAATATACAAGTATACATAGCAAATACATAGAGATCCATTTGTTGTTCAACATTTAGCCATAGATGAGTATCCACTTGTTGCTTTCCTTGCAGTACGCAAGGAGGCGAACAAGGTTGTCGTGGTAGAGCCTCGCCATCACCACTTCTCTTGCGAAATTACTTTTGCATTTCCTTGTGAGAGCATACTACCTAAGTCTCTTCAAGCAATCGTTCTCCCTGTCTGATTGTCTCCCATCAGGTAATTGTCCTAATTAATTATAAATTATTTAGCAATTGATTAGCCTAGTACATCTCTAAGATAAGCTGATTAAACTACTGCAGGACCAAAGTTCATCAAATAAGCAAATCGCATACGCATGCAAAACTGGGGATGAAATTGCTATGTTATGCTCCAAATTCATATATAAAGAGAAAGGCTAGCTTCGGAAGAGCGAGCGGAGCGAGGCTCATCGCCGGTAGGCTTGGGCCAAAGTGGAGCATATCGAGTCTGAAGTTAGCCTTTCTCTTGTAATCGAAGCGGAGCGTACGGATCAGTATTGATCTAGGTCACATGTGTTATATATATATATATACCTCTTGTAAGCCACCGCACGGGATAAGTTGATCAGTTGTAAATCCCCGGCATTTGTAACCTCCCCTGATATAGTGAAGTTTGACTGGCTGGCACCCGTAGTTTTTCCCCTTCGTGTTGGAGGGGTTTCCACGTTAAAATATTGTTTCTCCTGCTTGGTTTTCATTCTTTGTTCAGTTAAATTGCCTGTCGTATCTCTAACAGAAATAAATGTGCATGTACCTCCCAGTGGATGGAATCACAACGGCAAAGTAAGGAGATAGAACACGGCAGCATTGCCGTGGCAATCGTCGCTGAGTCATACAGTGCAACATGTTGTGCTGGTGTGATTGCGCTGCCACCGGATAAACACGGGGATACTCCACTTCTGCAGCAGCGGCACATGAGCGTGCGAGGAACACAACCAGTGGAGGCGGATGCCAGCTGATAAGTCTTCAATGTGTTTATATTTTTTTTATTCCATGCTATTATATTATCAATCTTGTATGTTTTATATGCATTATTATGCTATTTTATATTATTTTTTGGGACTAACCTATTAACCTAGTGTCCAGTGCCAGTTACTGTTTTTTTTCTTTATTTTTGTGTTTACAGAAAATCAATACCAAAGGAACGAAAATTTTTGACGATTTTTCTTGGACCACAAGACACGCTGGAAGCTTCGGGAGGAGGCCAGAAGAGCCACGAGGTGGCCACAAGCTCGGAGGGCGCGCCCTAGGGAGGGGGCGGCCCCCAAGCTTGTGGGCCCCCTATGGAACCTCTAGCCCTAATTTTTCTTCTATAAATACCTAAATATTCCCCATAGACTAGAGGACACACAAAAAATACTTTTCCGCCACCGCAAGTTTCTATCCTCGTAAGATCTCATCTTGGGGCCTTTTCCGGTACTCCGCCGGAGGGGGATTCGATAACGGAGGGCCTCTACATCAACATTGCTGCCCTTCCGATGATGTGTGAGTAGTTTACCACAGACCTATGGGTCTATAGCTAGTAGCTAGATGGCTTCTTCTCTCTCTTTGATCTTCAGTACAATGTTCTCCTCGATGTTCTTGGAGATCTATTCGATGTAATCTTCTTTTGCGGTGTGTTTGTTGAGATCCGGTGAATTGTGGGTTTATGATCAGATTATCTATGAATATTAGTTGAGTCTTATTTGAACTCTTTTATACATTATTAAGATAGCTTTGTATTTCTATTGATTTTTTTGGCCAACTAGAGGAGAGGTGCTTTGTAGTGGGTTCAATCTTGCGGTGCTTATTCCCCATGACAGAAGGGGACATGACAGGTATTTGTATTGTTGTCACTAAGGATAAAAAGATGGGGTTTATTCATATTGATTGGATCTATCCCTCTACATCATGTCATCTTGCTTAAGGCATTACTCAGTTCTTCTTAACTTAATACACTAGATGCATGATGGATAGTGGTCAATGTGTGGAGTAATAGTAGTAGATGCAGGCACGAGTCGATCTACTTCTCATGGACATGATGCCTATATACATCATTATTGCCTTGGATTTCTTCATAATTATTCGCTTTTCAATTGCTCAATAGTAACTTGTTCACCCACTGTATGATTTCTTTCAAGAGACAAGCCTCTAGTGAAAACTATGGCCCCCGAGTCTATCTTTTATCATATTATTTTCAGACCTATAAAACCAAAAATCCAAAAATATCTTGCTGTGATTTATTTACCTTTATCTTATTTTGCACTTTTACTTATCTTTTACATCTGTCACTATCGGATCTCATCCTTGTAAATAACCGTGAAGGAATTGACAACCCCTTTATTGCATTGGGTGCAACTATTTGTTTGTTTGTGTAGGTGCAATCATTGGTGACTTGTGTGTTCCTCCTACTGGATTGATACCTTGGTTCTTAACTGAGGGAAATACTTATCTCTACGTTGATGCATCACTCTTTCCTCTTCAAAGGAAACACCAACGCAAACTCAAGAAGTAGCACCGGCATACACCTACATTTGGCACACCGCGCCAACGGAGCGCCCGCATCTTGATGCATTGTCAAGGAAGCTGGTGAAGGAAATATGCCCTAGAGGCAATAATAAAGTTGTTATTTTATATTTATTTATATCATGATAAATGTTTATTATCCATGCTAGAATTGTATTAACCGGAAACTTGATAAATGTGTGGATACATAGACAAAACATTGTGTCCCTAGTAAGCCTCTACTAGACTAGCTCATTAATCAAAGATGGTTGAGTTTCCTAACCATAGACATGTGTTGTCATTTGATGAACGGGATCACATCATTAGGAGAATGATGTTGTTGACACACGAACACGTCACGTGTACCCTCGACGCCGGGGGTGATGCACCGCAGCTCACGTCGAAGGAGACCCGACCGACAGCGCGATACGCAAGACAGTCGACGGGCGCTTTTGCAGACCCGAAAACCCCACACCCCCGGGAGGGACCCCGTCAGGGAGTGCGGCGGCTATGGGCTGCCCTAGGTCGATTCGCTCGCCCCTAGAGCCTCGGGATTCGCGGCTCTCAAACACGAAGAACAGCGAAGAACGAGATAGAAAAACGGTGGAGAGATAAAACGTAGATGAAAAAGTAGTATATTGATTTGTTTGATTGTGTGTTGTTCAATCGGCCGTCACCCCCAACATATATAAGAGGCGGCTGGACTTCCCGTACAAGCAAAGGATTTATCTAGGCTTTCCTTACAAGAAAATTACATCAATTCACGTCCTAGAATCCTAATTCTGGTCCCACTCGGATTCAGCCCGAATCTGGTCCAATCTTCTGTCTTGCTCCTTGCGTCGGTTGTGGAATCTGCATATGACTTCCGATGGAGACGGTTCAAATATCAATTATGTGTGCTTCGACGAGGCCAACAATCCGTATGTTGATCACTTTTCCAAATAAGGCCATCTTGAATACTCCACAGGGTCATCTCTAATTTCGAGTCGGACTCGTTCATGTAGCTGACTGGACCGTCCGACTCTTGCAGCGTCTCTGCAGGTCGTATACTACGTCGGATGATGATGACTCCAAAAGCAAAGTTGACCGTTTCGACGTTACGAACAACTCCCGTGTTGAACACTTCTTCATCCGAAGCCATCTAGATAAGTATTTGAGCCCATCTTCAGCATCTGGTCGGATTGGCCTCGATAGTTTCTACTGTTCACGGCAGCAAGCTTTCCCGGCAAGGTTACTGTTCACGGCGGCAAGCTTTCCCCGGCAGGTTATTGTTCACGGCGGCAAGCTCTCCCCCGGCAAGGTTACTGTTCACGGCGGCAAGCTCTCCCCGGCAAGGTTACTGTTCACGGCGGCAAGCTTCCCCTGGCAGGTTACTGTTCATGGCGGCAAGCTCTCCCCCGGCAAGGTTACTGTTCACGGCGGCAAGCTTTCCCCGGCAAGGTTTTTGAGGCAGTAAACGACCTCGGATGAAAATGTGTCCAAAAGCAAAGTTGACCATTTTGACGAGACGAAAAACTTTCGTGTTGAACGTTTTCTGATTCGAGGCCATCTTCTGGGCCAAAACACTCACGCATTACATCAGACACTTGCCAAGACATGTCTGGTCTTCCGCGTCATATTTCGCCTCTTGACAGGGCTGCATCCAGATAGCTCTAACTTGTGCATACGAACTCGGATTGAGATGATTTTTATATCAAAATCGACCGATTCGACGAGACGAAGACAATTCATGTAGAGCATTCCTTCATCCGAGATTGTCCTGGAGGCGTACTTGATCAAAAAGCACTCGGAACACCTAAACATGACAATCTTGAGTGTAGTTTTGGTCTCTGATATGATGCCGAATGATTATGGTCCAAACATCAAAGTTGTTCCACTCGGCAATGTGAAATTTATGATTTAGAATATTTTGTCATTTGAGGCCATCTTCATTGCATTCTGCATTGTGCCAAAATCAGGTGTCAACACATGCCCCCCTGTTTTTCGGCAAAGCTTGCACGCCGAAAAATAATATGTATGGTGTTCGTTCTAAGGACGATGCCAACACTCCATCGGCCATTTATTTTTCTCAGGGCGATAATTATTTATCGGCCATGTTTGTGCTAAGGGCGATAATCATATATCGGCCGTTGCCTACTTAGGCTTCCTGCCACACACTCGGGTGGTACTTCTTCAAATATTTTCCATTGAGAGCTCGAGGTAACAATGCCCCCTGTATTGATTCCACCAAATATGAATTTCCGGGAACAAATCTTGTAATCCTAAAAGGACCTTCCCAACTTGGAGACCACTTCCCGAATTTTCTATCTCTTGAACCAATCGGTAGAATCACTTTCCAGACGAGATCACCAACTTGAAAATTCTTCAACTTGACTTTCTTATTGTAAGCCCTTGCCACCCTCAACTTATCTCTCTCTATGGCATTCAAAGCAGCCAAACGTTTATCAGCAACCTCATCAATGTTGTCCATCATCAAGTTATAGAAGTCTATTGCCGATAAATCATTTTGTTTGGCTATTCTCAAAGCATTCAAATTTACTTCCACTGGTAAAACAGCCTCCTGACCATATACTAGCTCATATGGAGTCACTTTCGTAGCACCATGCCTTGAGATTCTATGTGCCCATAATGCCTCAGACAACAAGTCATGCCATCTCCTTGGATTATCCTCAATCTTCTTCTTGATGAGCTTGATTAAAATTTTATTGCTAGACTCAGCTTGTCCATTAGCTTGGGCATAATATGTGGAGGAATTGAGCAACTTTATGTTATAAGATTCGGCAAACTCTCTGACTTGGTGTGACATAAAAGATGAACCTTGATCTGTAGTTAACGTTTGAGGAATACCGAATCTATGAATAATGTGCTCGGTTATGAATTTAATTACCTCCGTATGCGTCATGTTCTTGAGAGGTACTGCTTCAGACCACTTAGTGAAATAATCAGTTGCCACCAATACGAACCGATGCCCCTTTGAAGAAGACGGATGGATTTGCCCAATAAAGTCTAAACCCCATCCTTTGAAAGGCCACGGCTTGATAATAGGATTCAACATAGCAGCGGGAGCCAATTGAATATCACCAAATTTTTGACAAGCTTCGCACCCTTTATAATATCTGAAGCAATCGTTAATCATGGTCGGCCAATAAAACCCAGCACGTCGTAATAACCATTTCATCTTGGGAGCCGACTGGTGAGTACCACAAATGCCTTCATGTACCTCTCCCATAGCAACTCTTGCTTGGTCCTCATCCAAGCACTTTAAAAGAACAGCATCAACTGTTCGGCGATAAAGATCATCATCCCTCATAGTATATTTAAAAGCCATACGCCGAACAGCCCTGTCCACCCTTTCACTCAGATTACGCAAGTAAGCAACAATGGGCTTCCTCCAGTCGGAATTGTCACCTGCACTAGATTTTTTGTTAATGACCGAATCAGTGGGTTCTGGTTCGGCCTCTTCTATACTGGTAAGACAAGACATCGGATTTTGAGAAATATGAAACATGCCATGATCAACATGGTATCCAGATGCTTGTTGTGCCAACTCATTTGCTTTCCAGTTGTCATGTCTAGATATATGTGCAATGCTAAAACAATCCAAAGTAGAGATTATATCTAGACATTTATCAAGATAAACATTAAGTGATTCGTCCAAACACTGAAAGACTTTGGATATTTGCTGTACCACTAGTAACGAATCACCATAAGCCTCAATATGTGTAACACCTATAGCAAGTAACATCTCTAGGCCGAATAACAATGCTTCATATTCGGCTTGATTGTTTGTGCAAAAATATTCTAAGCGGCATGAGGCTTCAAAAACAGCACCATGAGGAGATATATAAACAATACCAACACCTTGGCCATTGCTACAAACTGACCCATCAAAGTATAATATCCATGGTACTAATGAAATAAGGTTCATATCAACATCATGCTTGTCATTAATCCGATGTTCAACAATGAAATTAGCAACAATTTGGCCTTTCATGGACTTTAGAGATTCATAAGCCAAATCATATTCAATCAAAGCATAAGCCCACTTGCCAATTCTACCACTAAGAATTGGCCTATGCAACATGTATTTAATGACATCGGTTTGACAAGCTACTACACAAGCACTCGGCACTAAATAATGTCTCAGTTTTGTGCAAGCATAATATAAGCATAGACATAATTTCTCAATAAATGTATACCTTGTCTCTGCGTCCAATAAGCGGCGGCTCAAATAAGTGATGGCATGCTCTTTTCCTTCGGTCTCTTGAGTTAGAACAGCACCAATAACTTCTCCCTCTGCTGCAATGTAAAGTCTGAAGGGTTCCCTATGCTTGGGTGCTCTCATCACCGGAGGAGTGCACAAATAATTCTTGATCATATCAAATGCTTCTTGATGTTTTGCCCCCCAAGTGAAATTAGCATCATCCTTTAACCGAAGGATAGGAGTAAATGCATCAACTTTCCCTGACAGATTAGCTATGAACCTTCTCAAATAGTTGACCTTGCCAAGGAACTTTTGCATATCTCTCTTGCATGTTGGAGCCTCCACTTTCTGTATAGCCTCTATCTTTTTGGGATCAATCTCTATGCCATCTTCATGAATAATGAAACCCAAAAACTTGCCAGCTGACACGCCAAAAGCACACTTCAAAGGATTCATCTTCAGTCCATACTTTTTCATTCTTTCAAAAGCTAAACGCAAATCAGCCAAGTGAGATTCAAAAGCATTCGATTTGACAACAATATCATCAATATAAACTTCAAGTATGATACCGAGTAAATCATGGAAAATCAAATTCATAGCCCTTTGATATGTGGCTCCAGCATTTTTTAATCCGAATGTCATCACTGTCCACTCGAATAAACCAACGAAACCAGGGCATCGAAAAGCAGTCTTGTACATGTCATCTTCGGCCATAAAAATTTGATTGTATCCGGCATTACCATCTAGAAAGCTAATAACCTTATGCCCAGAAGCATCATTAATAAGCATATCGGCTATTGGCATAGGATACTCATCTTTGGGTGTAGCCCTATTCAAATCTCTGAAATCAATGCACACCCTCAACTTGCCGGATCCTTTCTTCTCTACTGGGACAATGTTAGAAATACACTCGGCGTACCTGCAAGGTCGAATGAAATTAGCTTCAAGCAGTCGACCGATCTCTTCCTTGATCCGGTCATATGTTTTCGGATTAAATTTTCTGGCCGGCTGTTTATAAGGTCTAAAACCGGCCTTTATAGGCAACCGATGCTCCACTAGCTCTCGGCTTAACCCTGGCATCTCATGATATTCCCATGCAAAGCAACAAACATATTCTTTCAATAGCTCGATTAACTTAGCTTTACAATCGGCTTTCAAGTTTTTGTTTATAAATGTCGGTCGAGTGCCTGAACCATCTCCAATATCTACCTCTTCTAATGGATCGGCCGACGTAAAACCTTGTCCAAGTTTATCCATGTCATCCAACTCCTCTATGGACTCATACATATCGTTCTCGCTGGACCGATATTTCACAAGATGTTTTTGTAACCACTCAGAGCTAGAATCCATTTAAACATATCATACCTTGGAGCCGATTGCATTCAGTCGGCTTTAAAGAGACGGGCACAAAACCATTCTTGGTTGCGCTGAGAAAATCAAACTCTGATAAGTCACGTCCCGTCAAGCAAGTAGCATTGGGATGTTGCCAATCCACCGATGCATCGGCCAAAGCAACACAGGCCGAGTTATCCGCATGAATGACTTCCACTTCATCATCAACCCACTGAATCAAAAACCGGTGCATAGTGGACGGCACGCACTGGTTTGCATGAACCCAATCATGGCCTAGTATGACGTTGTAGTTACCTTGCACCTCAGCGACAAAGAATGAAGTAGCCAAAGTTTTGCTTCCGACTGTAAGCTCCACATACATCACACCTTTGGCTTCAGTTTTCTCTTTTCCTTCAAACCTGTTAAGCACCATATTGGTCTTGATCAATTCTTCATCAGGCAAACCCAATTTCTTGAAGACCGAATAGGGCATAAGGTTTACCACAGCACCACCATCAACAAGCATCCGAGTGAGCGGCGATCCATTGATATGACCTCTGAGATATAATGGTTTCAGATGCGTTACTGGTTCTTTTGGCTTCTCGAATATCGCGTTTTTAGGGCCAAAATCCAGCTGAGCCACCTCCCCTTCCTCATCTACAGCACGAAACTTAGCAGGCAAGTAATACACCATATTGATATCCATACCTTCATGAACCGGTGTAGACTCATAGTCCAACATATCAGCCTCCTCCTCAAGTGCATCCACCGATTCAGAAATTTGTCCGAGTGAAGAGGAAGCAATAGGTAATGTAGACGATGCAATGATTGCGTCGTCCTTTTTTGGTAGTGTAGGTGCTGCTGTGATAGGCGTAAAGGCCACTGTATCTCGTATTTGTTTGGGCCTCCACACTTGTTTTGTAGGTACCATAGGCCGAGTGTCATTGAACAACTTATCCCTTTGCTTCTCAGCCTCTTGTTCTGCCATCTCTTGGCTCCTTAACCTCTGTAGTTTCCTCTTCTGTGTCTTTGTTAGCCCTAGAGGACACCACTTTGGCTGAGTGTATTTAGGATCTCTCGTTTTTACTCGGCTGGTGCTTGCTTCATGGTCATTAGCTGAGTGCTTTGGCGCAATAGAAAGTATCGGCTCAGCCGGTTTGCTATGCACAATTGGCTGCTGTATGGCAAATGTTTTGGTGCCCAAGATAAGTGAGTCGGCATCCGTTTTCTCCTTGCTTTTTCCTGACTCAACTGCTGCAACACTTGGTGACTTAACACGCCATTCTTTTTGACTTTCCAGATGCATGAAATTTCCACTCGGGCGCAGCTTTTTACTCTGATGGAATCCACTCGGATGGATGTCATTCGGATGGAATTCACTCGGATGGAATCCAGTCGGATGGAATCTACTTGGCCACATTTTTATACTCGGATAGCTTCCACCTGGGTCCATCCTTACACTCGAATAATTTCCACTCGGTCGCATATTTTGACCAGCCGACTGATAGTCACCGATGTTGAGTTGGCCATTATATGAGTAATCAAGTCGATCCCACACAGATTGCCTCTGCTCTTCTGAAAACTGCGCCTTTGGTCCACTCGGTTTTGTATACCGACTGAACATATCAGCTGATGGTGACCTTGGTCGTTTCAGATGAGTCGGTCGATTGAAACTAGAACCGGCCGACTGGTTAGCACTTGGACAGCAACATATCAAAAGTTGGCTTGATCCGCTTGCGCTGCACTTTAGCTTTATTCTTCTTCCACTTGCCAACTTCTGGACTCTTGGGCTTGACAAATTTAACACGAGTATTTTCTTGCACTTGCGGTTGCCCCCCGAGTGTAGGATTCTTGATGGTGATTTTGATCACTTCCTTGCCATCGGGTTGCTTATCAAGCACAACCTGTCTCCCCAAGACCTTGTTGTCCTCCTTGTCTTTCCTGGGCTCACCGACAATGACATTAGCTTTATTAGCAGATTCGGCTACCTCCGGTCGAATGAGTAGCTTCTTCCCCTCCAAATCCATGGTATTCATTGGAAAAGGCTGTTTATCAACTTGCATTTCAGAAAAGTTTAATCGTCCGTCATTAATGGACGATTGTATCTATCGTCGAAAAACATTGCAATCGTTAGTAGCATGAGAAAAAGAATTATGATACTTGCAATAAGCGCGCCGTTTCAGCTCTTCAAACGGCGGCAAAGTATGAGTTATTCTAATAATTTTAGCTTGCAGCAAAGCATCAAATATTTTATCACACTTGGCAATGTTAAAAGTAAACTTCATCTCTTCATCACGATTCTTATGAATCGGTTTCAGATCATTGCAAGTAAATGGTTTGGCCTTATATGGCCAAACAAATTCAGTAGAAAAAACATCACCCTCATCGTCCGAGTGATCATTATCATATTCGATCATATTCATCTTTGGACGATCGGCTTTGTATCTATGCACTTCTTTGAGGTCTTTGCTTCGGCTTTCCTGAGCCAAAGCCCTTTGTAAGACTTGGTTGATATTTAAGAACTCATAGCCTTCTAGCTTTTCTCTGATGGGAGTTCTCAAACCACTCAGCACTAGGTCTGCCAAGTCTCTCTCAGTTATCACCAAACTAAAACACCGGTTTTTTGTTTCTCTAAATCTCTTGACGTAATCGGAGACCGATTCATCATGCTTCTGCTTAACCGATGTTAGATGTGACAACTTGAGTTCATTGTCGCCGCTATAAAAGTGATCATGAAACTTCTGCTCTAGCTGCGACCAAACCCGAATGGAACCATGGGGTAAAGAAGAAAACCATGAAAATGCGGTACCAGTTAATGATAAAGGAAATAAACGCACTTTCAATTCGTTCAATGAGCTTGCCTCACCCAATTGTGCTAAATATTGACTAACATGCTCCCATGTGGTTTTTGTGCCTTCTCCATTAAATTTAACAAAATCTGGAATTTTATATCCTGGAGGGCACTGGATGGCATCAAAGTACTCGGGGTACGGCTTTTGGTAAATCCGATTCCGAGGTAACTCAACTCCAAAATTCTCTCGAAGCATCTTAGCCATCTCCTCTCTAAGATTAGCTAGACCATCATCCATAGTGGACGATGACGCTTGTGCTAGTGGCATAGGAGGAGTAGGGTTACTAGCTGTAGGTAAGAATTGTGGCATGTATGTCGACCCAAAATTTGGTAGTGGTCGAGTGGTTGTAGGTGTAGGTAGGGTTTGGTTCAACGCTGCCACCGAACCTGGCATGCTTATAATAGGGTTGATGGGTGCAGTCACAATCTGATTTGTATGGGTAGGATAATAAGCCATCGGCACAGGAGGCGCCGATGCAATAGGTAAAGCCAGATTAGGGTTTTGCACACTAGCAGCTACACCATCATTATCACTAGATGATTGAGATGTATTCTTCTGAGCATTAGTATTTTCTATGAAAGTTTGATAGACTAGATTGTTACCATCAGCAATACGACTTTCAATCTCAGCCCACTGCTCAGGAGAAAAGGCAGTACTTACAGAGGGTTTAACCTGTTCAGTTTGAGGAGGAGAGAACTTGATTTCTTCAATCGGAGTGACGTTGCCTTGGCGATCTTTCTTGAATTTTGCAAGGAACTCCTGCAGGTCCTTCTCCTCGCGTGCCTTCTTGTACTCCTCATAGACTTGGCGATGATCGGCCGATATCTCATCAAGACTGGGCTTAATGATGTTATCGGCGTCTACCTCAGATGGCTTGGGAAGATCGGCCATGGTGGATGCTGATGATTGATCTTGATTCCCCAGCGGAGTCGCCAAAAAAGTGTGTTGACACACGAACACGTCACGTGTACCCTCGACGCCGGGGGTGATGCACCGCAGCTCACGTCGAAGGAGACCCGACCGACAGCGCGATACGCAAGACAGTCGACGGGCGCTTTTGCAGACCCGAAAACCCCACACCCCCGGGAGGGACCCCGTCAGGGAGTGCGGCGGCTATGGGCTGCCTTAGGTCGATTCGCTCGCCCCTAGAGCCTCGGGATTCGCGGCTCTCAAACACGAAGAACAGCGAAGAACGAGATAGAAAAACGGTGGAGAGATAAAACGTAGATGAAAAAGTAGTATATTGATTTGTTTGATTGTGTGTTGTTCAATCGGCCGTCACCCCCAACATATATAAGAGGCGGCTGGACTTCCCGTACAAGCAAAGGATTTATCTAGGCTTTCCTTACAAGAAAATTACATCAATTCACGTCCTAGAATCCTAATTCTGGTCCCACTCGGATTCAGCCCGAATCTGGTCCAATCTTCTGTCTTGCTCCTTGCGTGGGTTGTGGAATTTGCATATGACTTCCGATGGAGACGGTTCAAATATCAATTATGTGTGCTTCGACGAGGCCAACAATCCGTATGTTGATCACTTTTCCAAATAAGGCCATCTTGAATACTCCACGGGGTCATCTCTAATTTCGAGTCGGACTCGTTCATGTAGCTGACTGGACCGTCCGACTCTTGCAGCATCTCTGCAGGTCGTATACTACGTCGGATGATGATGACTCCAAAAGCAAAGTTGACCGTTTCGACGTTACGAACAACTCCCGTGTTGAACACTTCTTCATCCGAAGCCATCTAGATAAGTATTTGAGCCCATCTTCAGCATCTGGTCGGATTGGCCTCGACAGTTTCTACTGTTCACGGCAGCAAGCTTTCCCGGCAAGGTTACTTTTCACGGCGGCAAGCTTTCCCGGCAAGGTTACTGTTCACGGCGGCAAGCTCTCCCCCGGCAAGGTTACTGTTCACGGCGGCAAGCTCTCCCCGGCAAGGTTACTGTTCATGGCGGCAAGCTTTCCCCGGCAGGTTACTGTTCACGGCGGCAAGCTCTCCCCCGGCAAGGTTATTGTTCACGGCGGCAAGCTTTCCCCGGCAAGGTTTTTGAGGCAGTAAACGACCTCGGATGAAAATGTGTCCAAAAGCAAAGTTGACCGTTTTGACGAGACGAAAAACTTTCGGGTTGAACGTTTTCCGATTCGAGGCCATCTTCTGGGCCAAAACACTCACGCATTACATCAGACACTTGCCAAGACATGTCTGGTCTTCCGCGTCATATTTCGCCTCTTGACAGGGCTGCATCCAGATAGCTCTAACTTTTGCATACGAACTCGGATTGATATGATTTTTATATCAAAATCGACCGATTCGACGAGACGAAGACAATTCATGTAGAGCATTCCTTCATCCGAGATTTTCCTGGAGGCGTACTTGACCAAAAAGCACTCAGAACACCTAAACATGACAATCTTGAGTGTAGTTTTGGTCTCTGATATGATGCCGAATGATTATGGTCCAAACATCAAAGTTGTTCCACTCGGCAATGTGAAATTTCTCATTTAGAATATTTTGTCATTTGAGGCCATCTTCATTGCATTCTACATTGTGCCAAAATCAGGTGTCAACAGATGTGATGGACAAGACCCATCCTTTATCTTAGTATATTGATCGTTCAGTTTTATTGCTATTGCTTTCTTCATGTCATATACATATTCCTTTGACTATGAGATTATGCAACTCCCAGATACCGGAGGAATGCCTTGTGTGCTATTAAACATCACAACGTAACTGGGTGATATAAATATGCTCTACATGTATCTCCGAAGGTGTTTGTTGGTTTGGCATAGACTGAGATCAGGATTTTTCACTCCGAGTATCGGAGAGGTATCTCTGGGCCCTCTCGGTAATGCACATCATAATAAGCCTTCCGAGCAATGTGACTAATGAGTTAGTTGCGGGATGATGCATTACAGAACAAGTAAAGAGACTTGTCGGTAACGAGATTGAACTAGGTATGAAGATACCGACGATTGAATCTCGGGCAAGTAACATACCGATGATAAAGGGGATAACATATGTTGTCATTATGGTACGACCGATAAAGATCTTTGTACAATATGTGGGAACCAATATGAGCATCCAGGTTCTACTGTTGGTTACTGACCGGAGAGGTGTCTCAGTCACGTCTACATAGTTCTCGAACCCGTAGGGTCCGCATGCTTAATGTTTGATGACGATTTTGTATTATATGAGTTATGTGATTGGTGACCGAATGTTGTTCGGAGTCCTGAATGTGATCACGGACATGACGAGGAGTCTTGAAATGGTTGAGAGGTAAAGATTGATATATAGGACGATGGTATTCGGACACCGGAAGTGTTCCGGGGTACCGGGTACATATCGGGTCACCAGAAAGGGGTTCCGGGCACCCCCGGCAAAGATATGGGCCTTATGGGCCAAGAGAGGGACAGACCAGCCCACAAGGGGCTGGTGCGCCCCCATATAGGCCGAAATAGGAGGAGAAGGAAAGGAGGGAAGGGAGAAGGAAAGGGGAGGATTCGGCCTCCCCCCTTCCTTCTCTCCCCCCCCCCCCCCTCTCTCTCTCTTTCCTTCCTCCTCCGATACTTATGGAAGGGGGGAGGCCGACTTGAAGGAGGTGCCCAAGTAGGATTACTCCTACTTGGGGCGCCCCTTGCTGCTCTCCCTCCCTCTCCCACCTATATATATGTGGGGGGGGCACCGCTAGAACACACAACATTGATTCCTAGCTGTGTGCGGCGCCCCCCTCCACAGTTTACGCCTTTGGTCATATTGTCGTAGTGCTTAGTGAAGCCCTGCGCAGATCACTTCACCATCACCGTCACCATGCCGTCGTGCTGATGAAACTCTCCCTCGACACTTTGCTGGATCAAGAGTTCAAGGGACGTCATCGAGCTGAACATGTGCAGAACTCGGAGGTGTCGTATGTTCGGTACTTGATCGGTTGGAACGAGAAGAAGTCCGACTACATCAACCGCGTTGTCAAACGCTTCCACTTTCGGTCTACGAGGGTACGTGGACACACTCTCCCCCTCTCATTTCTATGCATCTCCTAGATAGATCTTGCATGAGCGTAGGAATTTTTTTGAAATTGCATGCTACTGTTCCCAACAGCTGGACTTCCTACCGGGTAGCCAGGAGCGCTGGCCTGGACGAACGCGACCATCTTTCCCGATAGGGTGGTGAAGCATAGAGGAGACGGAAAGATCATGCTCGATCGTGCGGGGGGTGGGCTGATCCTAGTTTTCGGGTGATAGTTTTCATGGGGAGTAGAAAGACGGGAGAGTGAGTAACTTGGACAAGGAAGCAACCGCCGCCATGTCTCCCTCTCCGACGGCCTGCATGGCGGCCAAATCTGGAAGGAGAGACACAAGGGAAAGCTCAACCCAAATCAGATTTATTAAGACCTTAACTACAACTACATCTATACAGGAGATGAGACCCTCGTCCAACTCAAATCCGGCGGTCGCTGGGAAAGACGCCGGGAAAGAGAGGGCAGGGGTTGGCCGCGAGGAATTTTGGAGGGGGTTCTCGAAGAATCAGCTTCATGGGAGAAACCTCTACACTATCGGTGCTCTTTTTCGATGTTGGCTCTGAACAGCCCATCTTAGTCTCAATCCCAACCACAGATTCCAGATCGAACGGTATAGATTGCATGAACCTAGCCACGCCATCATCACCAACTCGCCTTTTTTATAAGACTAGAGATATTTCAACACATATATATTCCACAATCTCATTATAGAAAAAATTCTCTTCTTTGCTTTTGTAAGAAGCAGATGCCGATGAAATGCAGCACATGGACAATCTAGTACTAGAGGATATGAGATCACTTCCACATTAAAGGATGTATTTGATGTGCCTGCCAACTTCACATGGCCATCACTTGCATATAATATACTACCTCTAGTCATAGCTCGAGAAAGATTTAATTCATTATCTTTAGCATATTGTGTCTGCCTATCTTATTTCATTTTTCTCAAGCCTACACATGGACAGCTTAAGTGAAGATTTGATAGCAAGACATAGTGGCAATGATTAAGAAAAATATGTTCCATGCAACAGAGGCATCCCCAGTTACATGATGTGTCATAATTGTAACCGATCAATCTTATTTCCGAAACGTAAACGACACATGACATGTGTTTGGAAGAACTTCAATCCAATCCAATTTATGTCTACCTCTCCATTCCACCTCTCAACTCTAGCCCAACATTCAATTAGCTACAAGACACAAACTTTGAGGACAGAGGAGTAAAATGCACAGAACCACCACATTAGTGTCATAACTCTCGAAAAACCACCACTTTACAAAACATGAAACTTTGCACCACATTAGCCTTTATCGCAATATAACTAGATGGACAAGATTATAGGGTGCCGGGACACCCGGATGTTGTCGCACCTTTCTGTTAAAAGAGGTGACCACATTCTGTGTTCTTAGTTTTTTTCTCATGTATCATTGTTTATTTTGGGCCGTACTGTTTTCTTAGTCACAAGAAAAACGAAAAATTAAGCACCATGCTACAAATCTGCTAATTGTTCTCTAATAGCACCTGCTCCTGTCGCATTTCCCTATTTCAAAATGTTGCAAAGCCTAGGGTATAAAAAAGGGAGAAATGTTGTAGTTACAGGATGCAATTTCCTCTTTGAATAAACCTTTAATCGTAAAAAAGGCTAATGTTACACCCCAACTTTCAAAAAAAATTGTTACACCCCAAAATTTTAAAAAATTGTGCCTTCCATATTTAGGAAAAAGTGTTTAATTCTATACATCCAGTGCGGTATGGCCATTCCCCCTCCTGTCATCCCAGTTTGGTATGGACAATACTTTTGGGTTAATTATCCTTTTGCCCTCAGTGGTGTCCATGTACTCAGTTTTGCCCTCAGATGCGAATTGTGCTCAGTTTTGCCCCTAGTCCATGCGCACCGACTCGTTCCGTGAACTCTGCCGTCTCCGTCAGGTCAACCTTTTGACTCGGCCCTTACAGGTGGGACCAGGCGGCAGAGGCGGCCAATTTTATTTAGACCGTTGCACGCGTGGCTTGTGGGACCCAGCAGAGAGTCGTTGAGTAGAGAGCCGTTGCGGGTGTGCTATATAAGCGGGCGACCGCAGCAGTGACCACAGCGACAGAGAGCACGGCGGTGACCACGGCGAGAGAGAGAGAGCACGGCGGTGGGAAGCTAGTTGTGGAGGGCGCGGCGGTGGGAAGCTAGTTGTGGAGGGCGCGGCGGCGTTGAGATCCCCTTCGGCTCCAAGCTCCATGTCTTCCTCAAGCTCTCGCACCACCTCACGGATGCAGAGCCGAGCGCGTGTGGACATGCCTGTCTTCGTCTGTCCGCGGTGTCAGGCAGGCATTGATCGGAGGGTTTCTCACACACCGAGGAAGCAGAATCGTCTGTTCTACGTGTGCAACGAGAATGGGGTAAGAATCAGGGCAATTGCACCATTTTCATGGTCGGGATCTTTGAGCAATGGGTTGATCTGTTTGGTGTTCATGCATGTGACATGCTTCTTTCTTTGGGTCGATGCTCTGGCCAAGACTCTGATGAATAAACTGCAAGAAGAGCATGAAGAATGGTTGCGCATGCTGCCACGAACGGCAGTGGCCGCAGCACAAGCTCTGTAAGAAGAGATGGAGGGTGAAGCACGCACTGATAGAGAGCTAGCTGTTGAGCTCAGGATGTTGAAGAAGAAGGTTAGGAAGCTTGAAGATCAAGCACTACCAATACCCATTTGCAAATAATTTTGGGCATTTGTAGGTATGGTAATCGCACTGGTTGTAATGTTGAAAATGTATGGAAAGGCATGAATTATGGAGGAATTTGTAATCTTGAAATTGTATGGGAAATTCACCTAGTTTAAATGTTGGTCAAAGTTGTTTAAATGTTAAAACAAAAGAGAAGAAGTGACCAACATTTAAATATGTTGAAAAAAGGAGAAGAAATGAGGAATTCGGAAACTTTTGATCAATGAAATGCAGCTCTCTGCTCTGCCTTTCTGTCAAAAAAAAGGTTGCTCTTGGGAAAAATTCAGAGCATAGAGCCAAGTGCAGGCTAGACTAATGGGCCAACTGCATCCAATTAGGCCCATTCGGGGGTTGTCTTGCGTGTTTTTCTGTTTTCTGTTCTGATTTAATTTAGGCAGTAAATCATAATGCTGAAAATTTTTGTGGAAGCTAATTGAATTATTCCAGAGCCAAACAATTAAGATTAGAATTTTTTGGAGATGTTAAATATTTAATAGCAATTTAATTAATCCAATTCAAATACACCATGATTTAAATCAAAGACCAAAATGTCATGGAAAATGTGCCTCAGCTCTAGTAGAGGTTTACACCTGGTGCCAAAATAAATGAACATTTTTTAAGGGCATTACATTGAGAAAAAAATATTTTTTTCAAAAAAAATGAAGGGTGGAAAATGCACAAAAAATTGGTGCAGCTGGGGACTCGAACCTAGGACTGCATGGGTTTGTGGTGTTTAGGGTTGCGCTGGTAACCGCTAGGAAAGATGGCAGGACTTTGACATGGGTAGGGAAGGAAGGTATACATAGTGAGACCGTGAAATTTTTCAAAAAAATAGTGAGACCGTGAATGTTTGCACACGCGTGAGAGTGGTTTTCCTTTGTTTTGCACTGAAATTTTGGAGGGTTGGAAGGTTGAAAACGTATGTTTGCACTGCCACATGATTTTGGTTAGAGTGGCACTTGGTTTAGGATTTAAAGGGAATAAATTTGCATGTTAGTTCATAACTTTTTTTAATGAAACAGAGGGCTTCTCACCCCCTCCGATTTTCATTAATGAAAACCACAAGTTCTCGAACTTCATGACTTGGTTTATGGAAGAAATGATATGTTTGGGCACGGACATTTTTTAACACACATAATAAACCCTAATAACTTAGATAAGATGCAACACACCATACCCTTACAATAATAAGTTCACGGACACATGAAGAAACATGACACGACACGACACGACATAGAAAAGCAACAAAATAAAAACGAAACATGATGAGCTTGACTCCGGGCTTGAACATCTTCATCTTGACCTCCTTCTTCCACCTTGGCCACGCGCCCCTTCAACACCGTCTTCATCTTCACACCTCCTCCTCCTCGTCGTAGGGAAGGGAGCATCTGGCCTGGAGTGGGGAAGATGCTCTCGTAGTTGGTGTAGATGTTGTACACGGTGAAGAAGATGGCCTCGTAGCCACACCAAAAGACTTGTCCGAGGAGCTCGCGCACGTCAAACGGGTTGGTGAAGGTGACCATGAGCAGTAGGAGGATGTCGTCGCAGTCACGAACCTCGTTGAGGGTGAACATCCTTGGCGAGCCCCGTGGGAGGTAGGCATAGCCGGCTCTGAGGAAGGCGCGGGTGAGTTCGACGGAACCCCTCCACCTTGAAATAGCCCACACACAGAGCTCCCTCTCCACGAGCACGCCCGATGGGTAGCGCATGTAGCGACCAGACCTCAAATAGTCTGATCTCTGTGCTCCGGTGTCATCCCTGGATCAGTAATGCTGACACCACACAGTACTCGGAGGATTTATAGCAGAGTAGCAATCACACACTTATTACATCGAGTGTCTCAAAAGAGAACTTATTACAATAAATATGGCTTAAGGCCATCTAATAACTATAACAGCAGAAGGCTTGGAAGATAAGTGAGTCCATCAACTCCAACGGCATCACTGAGTATAGTACCACGACCTAAAACTCCTTAATCGTCGTCTGAAAAGTCTGCAACATTAACGTTGCAGCCCGAAACGGGTCAGCACATGGAATATGCTGGCAAGGTAACACATAGAGAGTAATGGAATGAAACAGCTATACTATATGCATATTTGGCTGGTGGAAAGCTCTATGGTTACAGTTTTGCGTAAAGCCAATTTTTCCCTACTTCAAAGGAATAAAATTTAATTACTATCATGGTGGTTGTTAAACATTGAGAATGGTTGACAGCATTCTCAATCCCAATTAAGCATCATCATTAAACATAACCCAACAAAATTAATTTAGAGTAACATGTTGAGATTCACATGAAAATCCAGGTACTAGATACTCAAGATGTCCATAACCGGGGACATGGCTAACCATGATTAGTTTATTACACTCTGCAGAGGTTTGCGCACTTTTCCCCACAAGACTTGATCGCCTCCGTTTGGTTTCTCGCACTACACGGTGTTTGAGAAAACGGATGACCGAGACATAGTCTTTCAGAAGCGCTAGCACCTTACGATCGGGTAGACCGTACCACATACATCCCCTATATCTGCTAGTCTACCACTGTAAGAGTTCGCACGACTTAGTCAACTATGCTAGAGCCCATAATAGCTTGTGGCTGCACACGGAAGTTTCTAGTATGAATAGTCTCATGATCCCTTTGAGCCTGGGTGGCGGTCCAAAAGAAAACAGGCAAGTCCTGAAATACCCAGGTGCCTCAATCCACCCAGATGTGTGTTTAAGTTGCCACCTTAGATAAACCATTAATTAACAATCTCACATCTGTCATGGATATCACTCACCCAATCCACGTCTACTAGCATAGCATGGCATAACAAGCAAACGTAGAAGTAACTCCCAAAGGTTTGATAATAATAGGTAATAGGTACTACCTCATCTACTTCCCATCCCACAATTTAATTAGATCATAATCATGCAATGTGTGAGGATTGATCTAATGCAATAAAACTGGGTAGTAGAAAAGGTATGATCAAAGTGTTACTTGCCTTGCTGATGATCCGCGAAACCTAAAGATTCGAAGTAACAGGCGGCGCACTCCGGGTATTCTATCGCAGACAAACAAACAAGCATACAATAAGTACTCATCTAATGCACAGGTAAAACTCAAATAAGAGATCTAACCAGAAGGTTCAACTTAAGAACTCCGGTTGGCAAAAAGAATCAAATTGACCGAAACAACGAAAGACGAATGGCGAAAGAAAACAACTTCGTTCTAGTAATCTGGATCTAGGGCAAATTTTATAGTAGCAAAATCTTTTTTAAGTTGGTTAAACGGATAGACGGTTTCTAGACAAATCCCTAGGCGCTTGAATCGCCAGATTCCGATAAACGAGCGAAAAGTTAAACTAAAACGAAACTTGGATCAGGAATCGCGATCAGGAAAATCGCGGATTTAATCCAAGAAAAAGAAAAACGACGAACGCCGAATATTTTTTTCTCTTTTTCTTTTTTTCGGCATGGAAAAGGAGGCGCGACGAACCTCGGGCGGCGGGATCGTCGGCGGCTCCGGCGGCGCGCGCAGATCGAGGCGGGGCTGATGGGCTGGGGCGGCTCGGGGCGGCGCTATTTAAAGGCTGCCCCCGGGGGGTGTCCCGCTCGGGTACGGCCCGAAGTCGGTTCGTTTTTTATTCCGCTCGGAAGAAAAATAAAAAGAAATACTAAACGGACTCCAAAAATTCCGAAATAAATTTTCACGGGCTTCTAAAATCAAGCCGCACAAGGTGAACATTTATTTGGGCCCTAAATGCAATTTTGAAAAACACACTTTTTTCCTAAATTCAAATAAAACACCAAAAAAACTCTGAAATAAAATCTTATTTGATTTTATTATTAAATCCTCAATATTTCTTTATTTTGGGAAAGTCATTTTATTCCCTCTCTCATATTTTTGTAGTAGAAATAATTGATGATAAAATAAATAAAATCAAATGATCCTATTCTCAAAATTTGAGAAAACTCAAATATGAAAATAACGAAATCCCCAACTCTCTCCGTGGGTCATTGAGTTGCGTAGAATTTCTAGGATCAACCAAAATGCAAAATAAAATATGATATGCATGATGATCTAATGTATAACATTCCAAATTGAAAATTTGGGATGTTACAAACCTACCCCCCTTAAGATGAATCTCGCCCTCGAGATTTGGGTTGGCTAGAAAATAGGTGAGGGTGGTCCTTGAGCAAATCTTCCTCTCGCTCCCAGGTGGCTTCATCCTCCGTGTGGTGGCTCCACTGAACTTTGCAAAACTTGATAACCTTGCTACGAGTAACTCGACTGGCAAACTCGAGAATCTTGACTGGTTTCTCCTCATAGGTTAAATCGTTATCCAACTGAATAGTTTCCAATGGCACTGTGTCTCTCAACGGTATGTCAGCCATCTCCGCGTGACACTTCTTTAACTGAGAAATGTGGAACACATCATGAACTCCTGACAATCCTTCGGGCAATTCCAACTTGTAGGCCACTTCTCCCATACGCTCCAAAACTCGATATGGTCCTACAAATCGTGGTGCTAACTTCCCTTTAACTCCAAAACGCTTTGTTCCCCAAAGTGGAGATACTCGAAGATAAGCTCTATCTCCGACTTCGTAAACTATCTCCTTACGTTTAGAATCTGCATAACTTTTCTGTCTGGACTGGGCTACCTTGAGCCTATCGTGAATCATCTTCACCTTTTGTTCAGACTCTTTAATCAAGTCAGGACCAAACAACTGAGGGTCTCCAACTTCGTCCCATGACAACGGTGTCCTGCACCTCCTTCCGTACAAAGCTTCGAAAGGGGCCATCTTCAAACTGGTTTGGTAACTGTTGTTGTAAGAGAACTCTGCATATGGTAAATTATCGTCCCAACTAGATCCATAATCTAGCGCACAAGCTCTCAGCATATCCTCCAAAATCTGATTGACTCTCTCGGTCTGTCCATCTGTCTATGGATGAAAAGTTGTACTGAATTCTAACCTGGTTCCCAAAGTTTCATGCAACTGCTTCCAGAACTTTGAGGTAAACTGGGTTCCTCTATCTGATACGATAATCCTTGGAACTCCATGCAGACATACTATTCTGGTCATGTATATCTTTGCCAACTTAGCACTAGTGTAAGTGGTCTTTACTGGGATGAAATGAGCTACTTTCGTCAATCGATCGACTACAACCCAAATCGAGTCATAGCCTGAACGAGTCCTGGGAAAACCCGTGATAAAATCCATGCCTAACTTATCCCACTTCCATTCGGGTATCGGCAATGGTTGTAACAATCCTGCTGGCTTCTGATGCTCTGCCTTTACTCTCTGGCATACATCACAAACTGCTACATACTCCGCAATATCCTTCTTCATTCCGGTCCACCAGAAAATGTCCTTCAAATCCAAATACATCTTGGTATTTCCTGGGTGAATTGAATACGGTGAGTCGTGTGCCTCTTGAAAAATCAACTTCCTGATCTCTGGGTCATTGGGCACGTAAACGCGGTCTTCAAACCATAGGGTGTCGTGCTCATCCTCATGAAATCCTTTAGCTTTTCCTTTGCTCAGTTTCTCCTTTATAGCGGCAATATCTTTGTCAGCTTTCTGAGCTTCCCTGATTTTATCCATCAAGGTTGACTGCATCTCCAATGCTGCTACATAGCCTCTCGGAACTATTTTCAAACATAGTTCACGAAGATTTTCTGCTAACTCCTTGGGTATTTCTCCCGCCATTAATGTATTGACATGGCTCTTACGGCTTAATGCGTCTGCTACTACATTAGCCTTTCCAGGATGATAATGCAATTTCATATCATAATCTTTGATAAGCTCCAACCATCTCCTTTGTCTGAGATTCAACTCCTTCTGTGTGAAAATGTACTTCAAACTCTTATGATCCGTGTACACCTCACAATGATTTCCAATGAGAAAATGTCTCCATGTCTTCAATGCATGCACTACGGCTGCTAACTCCAAATCATGTGTAGCATAATTCAACTCATGAGGCTTCAGTTGTCTTGAGGCATATGAAACAACTCTCCCTTCCTGCATAAGCACTGCTCCAAGTCCTCGACGTGAAGCGTCGCAATACACCTCATAATCCTTGGTCTGGTCTGGCAAAATCAACACTGGTGAGGTAACCAAATGTTCCTTCAACTCCTGGAAACTAGCCTCACATTCCTCTGTCCATATGAACTTGGTATCTTTCTTCAACAACTCAGTCATAGGCTTCGCAATCTTTGAAAAATTCTCAATAAATCTCCGGTAGTATCCTGCGAGTCCAAGAAAACTCCGGATCTCTCCAACTGTTGTTGGGGCTTCCCACTTGGTCATGGGTTCAACTTTAGCGGGATCTACTGCAATACCTTCTCCCGATATAACATGTCCGAGGAATCCTACTTCCTTCAACCAAAACTCACATTTGCTGAACTTGGCATATAATTGATGTTCTCTGAGCTTTCCAAGTACCAAACGCAAATGCTCCTTATGTTCCTCTTCATTCTTCGAATAAACCAAGATATCATCAATGAACACTACGACGAACTTATCCAAAAACTCCATAAACACTTTGTTCATCATGTTCATAAATAGGCAGGTGCGTTAGTCAGACCAAATGACATAACGGTATATTCATACAGCCCATACCTGGTGGTAAAAGCTGTCTTCGGAATATCTTGTTCTCGAATCTTCAACTGGTGGTATCCTGATCGCAGATCGATCTTGGAAAATACCTTAGCTCCTTGCAATCGATCAAACAGATCGTTGATCATTGGTAGTGGGTACTTGTTCTTGATCGTTACTTCATTCAATCCTTGATAATCAACAACCATCCTTAACGATCCATCCTTTTTCTCCACTAGAAGTACTGGCGATCCCCAAGGCGAAGAACTTGGGAGAATATATCCCTTATCCAGTAACTCCTTAATATGCTTCTTAATTTCCACCAAATCCTTTGCTGGCATCCTATATGGTCTCTTTGATATTGGACCTGTGCCTGGCAATAGCTCAATCAAAAACTCAATATCTCTATCCGATGGCATGCCTGGCAACTCCTCTAGAAATACATTAGGGAAATCCCTTACCACAGGTACTTCCTCCTGCACAACTCCTGTTAGGCAATTTACTTGAGTCCTCTTTGGCACATGCCGGGATACATACTTGATCCTTCTCCCTTCTGGGGTGGTAAGCAAAATTGACTTACTAGCACATTCAATATTCCCTTCATACTTTGATAACCAATCCATGCCTAATATCACATCCAATCCTTGAGATTCCAATACTATTAGGTCTGAGGGAAACGATCGACCACTTGTTGTTGGGTTGTGTGCTAGCTCCGCAAGTGTGGACCAGCATCACCAACGCTTGGGGCAAACCTACCTGGATGCCCATGGTTGATACGAACTTGGTGCAATGGTGGACTTCTCTTAGCCCGTAGAAGCAGTTAAGGAAGGAGACATGGACCATGGTGACACTCGTTGCATGGATGATACGGAAGCACAAGAACGACATTGTTTTCAATGGTGCTTCCCCATCGGCGGAAGTCGTTCTTAGGAGGATCAAGCTAGAGGGCCAAGATTGGAGGGTTGCGGGTTTATTTCGGGAGCTAGGTTCTCTCCCAGGTACGGTAGATAGGTTGGATAGTGGCGAGTGATCCGCATGTGGATCCTCTTGGCTTTCTAAGCCGTGGTCGGGTTGTAAAGAATCCTCTGCCCATAGCCCTTCTATCTATGCTTCTGATGCGTCAACCTTTGACGCATCCTTGAAAAACATAAGATATAACTAACATAGAATTAACATTTTGTGAGAAAGGGACAAATACTGCAACCACAAAATTTGGCAATGATAATTTGGTTATGCATCTAATCAATGATGAAACTAACACAAGAGGCATATGAGACAACTACAGTCTGACAGAGGCAAATACTAATTCCTCTCTCTGTAGGGCATAGGCCAACCATGAACAACAATAGAGCTGCAGTACTTGGGTGCTTGCGATGAAAATATATAGCTATTGGCACCTAGGACATGGATAAATAGAACTTGACAAAGTGCATTACTTGTATCTAAAACAGAGACCATCCACCTAAATACTAACAATAAAGTAGTAGCTCTGAACTATTTAAAATGCTAATTTACAAAATTTTGAAGCTCAGTTTGCATATAATAGGAATAACCTAAGGATATAATTACTCATGCATGAGCTTTGACATGTTCAAGCATGTCCAGCATACAAATTTCCTCTAAAGGTATTGTCCAAATTTGCAGTTCTATTATCTGGAACTTGATGTACATTTTCTCTAAATTCTAACCCTTGCAGCTATGAGTTGCACTTATGTATTGGACCACATAAAAACAATAACCAACAATTGAAGAAGAGAACCTGATTGTCTATTGTGATCAAAATTCTGATCATAGGCAAGAAAAAATATACAAGTATACATAGCAAATACATAGAGATCCATTTTGTTGTTCAACATTTAGCCATAGATGAGTATCCACTTGTTGCTTTCCTTGCAGTACGCAAGGAGGCGAACAAGGTTGTCGTGGTAGAGCCTCGCCATCACCACTTCTCTTGCGAAATTACTTTTGCATTTCCTTGTGAGAGCATACTACCTAAGTCTCTTCAAGCAATCGTTCTCCCTGTCTGATTGTCTCCCATCAGGTAATTGTCCTAATTAATTATAAATTATTTAGCAATTGATTAGCCTAGTACATCTCTAAGATAAGCTGATTAAACTACTGCAGGACCAAAGTTCATCAAATAAGCAAATCGCATACGCATGCAAAACTGGGGATGAAATTGCTATGTTATGCTCCAAATTCATATATAAAGAGAAAGGCTAGCTTCGGAAGAGCGAGCCGAGCGAGGCTCATCGCCGGTAGGCTTGGGCCAAAGTGGAGCATATCGAGTCTGAAGTTAGCCTTTCTCTTGTAATCGAAGCGGAGCGTACGGATCAGTATTGATCTAGGTCACATGTGTTATATATATATATATACCTCTTGTAAGCCACCGCACGGGATAAGTTGATCAGTTGTAAATCCCCGGCATTTGTAACCTCCCCCGATATAGTGAAGTTTGACTGGCTGGCACCCGTAGTTTTTCCCCTTCGTGTTGGAGGGGTTTCCATGTTAAAATATTGTTTCTCCTGCTTGGTTTTCATTCTTTGTTCAGTTAAATTGCCTGCCGTATCTCTAACAGAAATAAATGTGCATGTACCTCCCAGTGGATGGAATCACAACGGCAAAGTAAGGAGATAGAACACGGCAGCATTGCCGTGGCAATCGTCGCTGAGTCATACAGTGCAACATGTTGTGCCGGTGTGATTGCGCTGCCACCGGATAAACACGGGGATACTCCACTTCTGCAGCAGCGGCACATGAGCGTGCGAGGAACACAACCAGTGGAGGCGGATGCCGGCTGATAAGTCTTCAATGTGTTTATATTTTTTTTATTCCATGATATTATATTATCAATCTTGTATGTTTTATATGCATTATTATGCTATTTTATATTATTTTTTGGGACTAACCTATTAACCTAGTGTCCAGTGCCAGTTGCTGTTTTTTTTTCTTTATTTTTGTGTTTACAGAAAATCAATACCAAAGGAACGAAAAATTTTGACGATTTTTCTTGGACCACAAGACACGCTGGAAGCTTCGGGAGGAGGCCAGAAGAGCCACAAGGTGGCCACAAGCTCGGAGGGCGCGCCCTAGGGAGGGGGCGGCCCCCAAGCTTGTGGGCCCCCTATGGAACCTCTAGCCCTAATTTTTCTTCTATAAATACCTAAATATTCCCCATAGACTAGAGGACACACAAAAAATACTTTTCCGCCACCGCAAGTTTCTATCCTCGTAAGATCTCATCTTGGGGCCTTTTCCGGTACTCCGCCGGAGGGGGATTCGATAACGGAGGGCCTCTACATCAACATTGTTGCCCTTCCGATGATGTGTGAGTAGTTTACCACAGACCTATGGGTCTATAGCTAGTAGCTAGATGGCTTCTTCTCTCTCTTTGATCTTCAGTACAATGTTCTCCTCGATGTTCTTGGAGATCTATTCGATGTAATCTTCTTTTGCGGTGTGTTTGTTGAGATCCGGTAAATTGTGGGTTTATGATCAGATTATCTACGAATATTAGTTGAGTCTTATTTGAACTCTTTTATACATTATTAAGATAGCTTTGTATTTCTATTGATTTCTTTGGCCAACTAGATTGATTTTTCTTGCAATGGGAGAGGTGCTTTGTAGTGGGTTCAATCTTGCGGTGCTTATTCCCCATGACAGAAGGGGACATGACAGGTATTTGTATTGTTGTCACTAAGGATAAAAAGATGGGGTTTATTCATATTGATTGGATCTATCCCTCTACATCATGTCATCTTGCTTAAGGCATTACTCAGTTCTTCTTAACTTAATACACTAGATGCATGATGGATAGTGGTCAATGTGTGGAGTAATAGTAGTAGATGCAGGCACGAGTCGATCTACTTCTCATGGACATGATGCCTATATACATCATCATTGCCTTGGATTTCTTCATAATTATTCGCTTTTCAATTGCTCAATAGTAACTTGTTCACCCACTGTATGATTTCTTTCAAGAGACAAGCCTCTAGTGAAAACTATGGCCCCCGAGTCTATCTTTTATCATATTATTTTCAGACCTATAAAACCAAAAATCCAAAAATATCTTGCTGTGGTTTATTTACCTTTATCTTATTTTGCACTTTTACTTATCTTTTACATCTGTCACTATCGGATCTCATCCTTGTAAATAACCGTGAAGGGATTGACAACCCCTTTATTGCATTGGGTGCAACTATTTGTTTGTTTGTGTAGGTGCAATCATTGGTGACTTGTGTGTTCCTCCTACTGGATTGATACCTTGGTTCTTAATTGAGGGAAATACTTATCTCTACGTTGATGCATCACTCTTTCCTCTTCAAAGGAAACACCAACGCAAACTCAAGAAGTAGCACTGGCATACACCTACATTGGGCACACCGCGCCAGCGGAGCGCCCGCATCTTGATGCATTGTCAAGGAAGCTGGTGAAGGAAATATGCCCTAGAGGCAATAATAAAGTTGTTATTTTATATTTATTTATATCATGATAAATGTTTATTATCCTTGCTAGAATTGTATTAACCGGAAACTTGATAAATGTGTGGATACATAGACAAAACATTGTGTCCCTAGTAAGCCTCTACTAGACTAGCTCATTAATCAAAGATGGTTGAGTTTCCTAACCATAGACATGTGTTGTCATTTGATGAACGGGATCACATCATTAGGAGAATGATGTGATGGACAAGACCCATCCTTTATCTTAGTATATTGATCGTTCAGTTTTATTGCTATTGCTTTCTTCATGTCATATACATATTCCTTTGACTATGAGATTATGCAACTCCCGGATACCGGAGGAATGCCTTGTGTGCTATTAAACATCACAACGTAACTGGGTGATTATAAAGATGCTCTACATGTATCTCCGAAGGTGTTTGTTGGTTTGGCATAGACTGAGATCAGGATTTTTCACTCCGAGTATCGGAGAGGTATCTCTGGGCCCTCTCGGTAATGCACATCATAATAAGACTTCCGAGCAATGTGACTAATGAGTTAGTTGCGGGATGGTGCATTACAGAACAAGTAAAGAGACTTGTCGGTAACGAGATTGAACTAGGTATGAAGATACCGACGATCGAATCTCGGGCAAGTAACATACCGATGATAAAGGGGATAACATATGTTGTCATTATGGTACGACCGATAAAGATCTTCGTAGAATATGTGGGAACCAATATGAGAATCCAGGTTCTGCTGTTGGTTACTGACCGGAGAGGTGTCTCAGTCACGTCTACATAGTTCTCGAACCCGTAGGGTCCGCATGCTTAATGTTTGATGACGATTTTGTATTATATGAGTTATGTGATTGGTGACCGAATGTTGTTCGGAGTCCTGAATGTGATCACGGACATGACGAGGAGTCTTGAAATGGTTGAGAGGTAAAGATTGATATATAGGACGATGGTATTCAGACACCGGAAGTGTTCCGGGGTACCGGGTACATATCAGGTCACCAGAAAGGGGTTCCGGGCACCCCCGGCAAATATATGGGCCTTATGGGCCAAGAGAGGGACAGACCAGCCCACAAGGGGCTGGTGCGCCCCCATATAGGCCGAAATAGGAGGAGAAGGAAAGGAGGGAAGGGAGAAGGAAAGGGGAGGATTCGGCCTCCCCCCTTCCTTCTCCCCCCCCCCTTGGTAGTGGGTACTTGTTCTTGATCGTTACTTCATTCAATCCTTGATAATCAACAACCATCCTTAACGATCCATCCTTTTTCTCCACTAGAAGTACTGGCGATCCCCAAGGCGAAGAACTTGGGCGAATATATCCCTTATCCAGTAACTCCTTAATTTGCTTCTTAATTTCCACCAAATCCTTTGCTGGCATCCTATATGGTCTCTTTGATATTGGACCTGTGCCTGGCAATAGCTCAATCAAAAACTCAATATCTCTATCCGGTGGCATGCCTGGCAACTCCTCTGGAAATACATCAGGGAAATCCCTTACCACAGGTACTTCCTCCTGCACAACTCCTGTTAGGCAATTTACTTGAGTCCTCTTTGGCACATGCCGGGATACATACTTGATCCTTCTCCCTTCTGGGGTGGTAAGCAAAATTGACTTACTAGCACATTCAATATTCCCTTCATACTTTGATAACCAATCCATGCCTAATATCACATTCAATCCTTGAGATTCCAATACTATTAGGTCTGAGGGAAAAACATAGTTACCAATCCTTAATGGTAACCGATCACACCATAGACTAGCCACATACTCTGCTCCGGGTGAGGTTACTAACATGGGTGACCTAAGGGCTTGGGTTGGTAGGTTATACTTATCCACAAATCCCCTTGAGATGTATGAATGCGATGCACCAGTATCAAAAAGAATGAGTGCAGTAAATGACTTAACCAAAAACTTACCTACTACTGCATCGGGCTGAGCTTCAACCTCCTCCACGCTAACGTGGTTCACCTGTCCCCTGTTGAAAGGGTTCGGCTTCTTCCCAGAACTTCCATTGCTATTTCCATTTTGTAATTCAGGACATTCATTGGCATAATGTCCTGTCTTCGAACACTTAAAGCAAGTGACTTGGCTTAGGTCCTTCTTGGCCGGGGTTGAGGGGTTGGTGCGGTTCTGGCCGTTGCTTCCTCCATTGCCATTACCATTCTTGGTGCCATTGTGATTGTGCGAGCTACCTCCTCCATGAGTATGCTGAAAATGTCCTCCCGGTCTAGGGGTAAAACGTGGCTTCTGCTGAGCTCTTGAAGTATATTTTCCTTGTCCATACTTACTCTTGCGATTCTCAATTTGCTGCTGCTTCCCTTCAATCATAAGAGCACGATCTACCAACTCCTAGTAGTTGTTGAAGGTGGCTACCATCAACTGCATGCTCAACTCATCATTCAGTCCTTCTAAAAACTTCTCCTGCGTTGCTGCATCCGTAGCGACGTCATCTGGGGCATAACGTGCTAGCTTACTAAATTCCTCCACATACTGGCCAACTGTCCTTCCTCCTTGGCGCAAGTTGCTAAACTCATGCTTCTTCATGGCCATAGCTCCTGCTGAAACATGGGCAGTATGAAAAGCCTGCTGAAACTGGTCCCATGTGACAGTGTCAACTGGGAAAGTGGCTGTGAAATTCTCCCACCATGATGTTGTGGGTCCTTCTAGCTGATGTGCGGCAAACTTCACCTTCTCCGCATCTGTGCATCCTGCTGTGGTCAATTTCCTAGCTGTCTTGCGGAGCCAATCATCTGCTACTATCGGCTCGGTGCTACTGGAAAACACCGGCGGATTCAGCCTAAGAAAACGGGCTAAGTGGTCAACAGGTGGTGGTGGTGGTGGTGGGTTGTTGTTGTTGTTCTCCTGATTCTGATTCTGGACTAGCAACTGCATCAATGTGTTCTGTTGCTGGATCAATTGGGTGAGCTCCGGTGGAAAGGTAAATCCGGGGTCACGTCTCGGAAGCATCTGAGGGTTTAGAAAAGATGAGATCTAAGAATAGAGGGGTCCTAAAGAGAAAACACTACCCATATGCACATGAGGCAAAACAAACAATTCACTTCAATCAGTCAAACAAGGGCATACAATCGATCTATCTATCGCAAAAGTGCTCGGACTACTATATTTACATGGTGGACTTCTACTACTGATGAGGTGGTCTACTAGAAATATTCTTCGGTCGTTGACTCCATAATATCTGCTCCAGCTTCATCAACATAGTCATCATCGCTACTATCTGCTTCCGAGTCGATGCCGTCGATGATGATGTAGTCTTTCGGGCTAATTTCCTGGGGTTCTTCATCTTCCTCCACTGGTGTAGGGCCTCCCATAAATATTCCAATCTTCTTGATCAGGTTGTCATTCTTCTCCACCAATACTTCAATTTCCTCTTCATAATCTTCACGTGTAGCCTTGAGTTATTCCTCCAGTTCCTTGATTCTAGTCTTTGCCTTCTTCAGGTCTATCATGTCGGCGCACATCTGGTTCTCCTGTCGTCGAATGTGCTGGTTTAGCTCCTGGAT
This sequence comes from Triticum urartu, assembly GCF_056163025.1. Taxonomy (NCBI): domain Eukaryota; kingdom Viridiplantae; phylum Streptophyta; class Magnoliopsida; order Poales; family Poaceae; genus Triticum; species Triticum urartu. Next base: position 627,201,642 of record NC_141879.1, on the reverse strand, counting down.
AAAAGCTGCGATTGATCTATCCTTCCTGGTGCTGATCATCTCCCAGTGTTCCTCTCGGCGCCCACAAATATGGTAGATAGTATCCTTGAGATCCTTGCGGTAGACTTCTCCAATGCGTCCCATGGTGATGTGAGCTGCCATGCTCTTTCCTAGACTCCAAGTTGGTGCATCAAAAGAAAATTCTATGGGCTCAGTGACTGGCATGAACGTCCTTTCTGGAACTTGAACTTGAATCATCCAGCGCTCTTCTTCAGGTAAAGTGGCGTTGTAGGTTCCGGTGAAGCTTGGTACTCCTATATTCAGGTATCTAGTGACTTCCTTCAGGTGACGTCCAAAGGGTGTATCTTCATCCGGTTGCGTGAACTTGTTCCTTGCATCCGCCATCCTAAAGAGTAGAAAAGATGAGAGGTCGGAAGAGAAGAGAGTGAATAGTGATCTAGGTCTCTAACTTAGTGGTGGTGTCCTACAGTCAGCGTGTGCTCTGATACCATCTCTGTAGCGACTAGACCTCAAACAGTCTGATCTCTGTGCTCCGGTGTCATCCCTGGATCAGTAATGCTGACACCACACAGTACTCGGAGGATTTATAGCAGAGTAGCAATCACACACTTATTACATCGAGTGTCTCAAAAGAGAACTTATTACAATAAATATGGCTTAAGGCCATCTAATAACTATAACAGCGGAAGGCTTGGAAGATAAGTGAGTCCATCAACTCCAACGGCATCACTGAGTATAGAACCACGACCTAAAACTCCTTAATCGTCATCTGAAAAGTCTGCAACATTAACGTTGCAGCCCGAAACGGGTCAGCACATGGAATATGCTGGTAAGGTAACACATAGAGAGTAATGGAATGAAACAGCTATACTATATGCATATTTGGCTGGTGGAAAGCTCTATGGTTACAGTTTTGCATAAAGCCAATTTTTCCCTACTTCAAAGGAATAAAATTTAATTACTATCATGGTGGTTGTTAAACATTGAGAATGGTTGACAGCATTCTCAATCCCAATTAAGCATCATCATTAAACATAACCCAACAAAATTAATTTAGAGTAACATGTTGAGATTCAAATGAAAATCCAGGTACTAGATACTCAAGATGTCCATAACCGGGGACACGGCTAACCATGATTAGTTTATTACACTCTGCAGAGGTTTGCGCACTTTTCCCCACAAGACTCGATCGCCTCCGTTTGGTTTCTCGCACTACATGGTGTTTAAAAAAATGGATGACCGAGACATAGTCTTTCAGAAGCGCTAGCACCTTACGATCGGGTAGACGTACCACCTACATCCCCTACATCTGCTAGTCTACCACTGTAAGAGTTCGCACGACTTAGTCAACTATGCTAGAGCCCATAATAGCTTGTGGCTGCACACGGAAGTTTCTAGTATGAATAGTCTCATGATCCCTTTGAGTCTGGGTGGCGGTCCAAAAGAAAACAGGCAAGTCCTGAAATACCCAGGTGCCTCAATCCACCCAGATGTGTGTTTAAGTTGCCACCTTAGATAAACCATTAATTAACAATCTCACATCTGTCATGGATATCACTCACCCAATCCACGTCTACTAGCATAGCATGGCATAACAAGCAAACGTAGAAGTAACTCCCAAAGGTTTGATAATAATAGGTAATAGGTACTACCTCATCTACTTCCCATACCACAATTTAATTAGATCCTAATCATGCAATGTGTGAGGATTGATCTAATGCAATAAAACTGGGTAGTAGAAAAGGTATGATCAAAGTGTTACTTGCCTTGCTGATGATCCGCGAAACCTAAAGATTCGAAGCAACAGGCGGCGCACTCCGGGTATTCTATCGCAGACAAACAAACAAGCATATAATAAGTACTCATCTAATGCACAGGTAAAACTCAAATAAGAGATCTAACCAGAAGGTTCAACTTAAGAACTCCGGTTGGCAAAAAGAATCAAATCGAACGAAACAACGAAAGACGAACGGCGAAAGAAAACAACTTCGTTCTAGTAATCTGGATCTAGGGCAAATTTTATAGTAGCAAAATCTTGTTTAAGTTGGTTAAACGGATAGACGGTTTCGAGACGAATCCCTAGGCGCTTATATCGCCTGATTCCGATAAACGAGCGAAAAGTTAAACTAAAACGAAAATCGGATCAGGAATCGCGATCAGAAAAATCGCGGATTTAATCCGAGAAAAAGAAAAACGACGAACGCCAAATATTATGTTTTTCTCTTTTTTTTCTCTTTTTCTTTTTTCGGCATGGAAAACGAGGCGCGACGAACCTCGGGCGGCGGGATCGTCGGCGGCGGCGGCTCCGGCGGCGCGCGCGGATCGAGGCGGGGCTGATGGGCTGGGGCGGCTCGGGGCGGCGCTATTTAAAGGCTGTCCCCGGGCGGTGTCCCGCTCGGGTACGGCCCAAAGTCGGTTCGTTTTTTTTATTCCGCTCGGAAGAAAAATAAAAAGAAATACTAAACGGACTCCAAAAATTCCGAAATAAATTTTCACGGGCTTCTAAAATTAAGCCGCACAAGGTGAACATTTATTTGGGCCCTAAATGCAATTTTGAAAAAAGCACTTTTTTCCTAAATTCAAATAAAACACCAAAAAACTCTGAAATAAAATCTTATTTGATTTTATTATTAAATCCTCAATATTTCTTTATTTTGGGAAAGTCATTTTATTCCCTCTCATATTTTTGTAGTAGAAATAATTGATGATAAAATAAATAAAATCAAATGATCCTATTCTCAAAATTTGAGAAAACTCAAATATGAAAATAACGAAATCCCCAACTCTCTCCGTGGGTCATTGAGTTGCGTAGAATTTCTAGGATCAACCAAAAGGCAAAATAAAATATGATATGCATGATGATCTAATGTATAACATTCCAAATTGAAAATTTGGGATGTTACAGCGCAGCTCCGGCATGACAAGCGGACGGTTGAAGGTCAGCCCGTTGAACTGCATCTTCACTTGGTCTCGCTTGGGGAGGGCTCGGTCGCTTGGGTGTTTGAAGTTGGAGAGAATGGATCGGATCTGGCTTGTGGGTGGGAGAGGAAGAGAGGCACCCCATTTATAGGCTTGTGGGTGGGAGAGGAACAGAGAAAGGATGAGAATGGTGCATGTGTGAATCCGGACGCGTGTGTGTATCCGTTATGTTTTGCACTCTTTAATTTTTGTACGAAAATGATGCATGGCGCGCGTGCGTGCATCTGAAGCACTGCATATCTCTTTGACCGGGCGGTGCATCTGATTCGCTGCCCTGAACCACTGCCCTGAACCACCTAGCTCGCCTCGCTAGCCTAGCTCGCCTAGCGCGCCTCGCTCTCATGCATGCACATCCGCCTCCCGCGCATGCAAACCCACGTCGCTGGCTCCCATGCATGCAAGGCCTGGAAAGGCTGAGACGGGCTATTTACTGCGGTCTCAGGCCCAGACAACGAGACGGCCCAACGGTCCATCCAGCGTGCCCGGTATTTGTTTAGAAAAACAATCTCCTAGCCAATCAGATTGCATCTCGTGGATCGCCCCCTCCTCCCCGCAGATTCCTTGTAGAAGGGTTAGATCGACGTCCCTTGATCGCCGCTAGGGTTAGATGGACGGTCCTTGTTCAGCGCTAGGGTTAGCGGGGTTTGGGAGGGGTTTGGAGTAGTCAAAGCTATGTTTGACCAGATTTCAAATGAGCATAATAAACCTGCGCACATAGTCTTCTTATTTCATATACTAACGATTTAAGTTGATAAACAAGGTTTACATACATTTAAACGATAAGTTCATGTGTATTGTGTGATATCTCGAGTATCTCAAACTCTCTTGTATGAAGTGAAGAGAAGTGTTTTGGGGAAATGAACATGAAAATTTCAAAAAACTCACCGCAGCTTCATTTTGGAGTGACTAAGAAGGATCCAGGCTTAGTTTTCCATTTTGATGTCTTACACTTGTTTAAATCTTGGTCAAAGTTAAGTTTGACCAGAATTCAAACGAGCAAAACAAATTAAAAAAAATTAAAAAATGGAAAAACCAGCGCACATAGTCTGTATATATAGAATATATGTGTAGGAAAGTTATTTGGCTGATTTACACAAGGTCGAAAAAAACCTTGCTTAGAAATGAGGCCGTTTACCCTACATTTGGACCCCTCTTTTTAGCACATTTTTCATGAAAATTTCAAAAATCTCACCACAGCTTCATTTTGGATTGACTAAGAAGGATCCAGGCTTAGTTTTTCATTTTGATGTTTTAGACTTGTTTAAATCTTGATCAAAGTTAGGTTTGATCAGAATTCAAATGAGCAAAACAAAATTCAAAAAAATCAAAAAAAGGAAAAACCATGTGCTCATTCAAACATCATCCAACGGATTTAAACATCATGTCAAACATAGTACTAACATAGGTCCAACATCATCCAACATAAATACAACATTATTCATAATGTTTCATAATTACTCATAGGGTAACCCTTAGTCATAAATAGCGTTGGGGCTTCTGTCTGTTCCTTGAGCTTCTTGCCATCACTTTGCTCCTCGTGCACCTTGTGCTCAATGCTTCTTCTCTTCTCCTCTTGGTTGTCGGTACCTTGCGCGTCTTCTTCAAACCTATCATAGAGCTGTGCAAAACATAAAGGGTAATGAGATCATGTCAAGTGATAAATGTACAGTAATATTTGACCCTTGCAAGATTTACATACCTAGCATAACTCACAACAACAGAAGGTTGGTCACCATTTGAAGCCTCACTTGGATCATCATTTGGAGCCTCACTTGGATCACCATGATCACCATTTGGAGCCTCACTTGGATCACCATGATCACTATTTGGAGCCTCACTTGGATCACCATTTGGAGCCTCACTTGAATCATTATTTGGAGGATATTTTTGATCATCGTCAAAATCATGCGGCTGTTGACCATCATCATTTGGAACCTCGTCAAAATCCTCATCTGATGCAACCGACTGTTGACCATAATTTTCATCATCTGTTGAGGCAGCCGGCTGTTGACCAACATTTTCATCGAAGCCTTAATCAAAACTCTCTCCGAACGTTGGATCTACTGTGTTATCACAATACTTACCGAAATAGACCCACCACACCTTGTGCACTTACGCTTCCTCGCTCCAAGTCCAGCTCCTTCGCTGTGAGGTCTGATTCGACTCTTCCTTGGTCTACCTGCTGCTCTCTTCAGAACTAGAGCGCAAAGCTTGAATCCAGGGTCCACCATGTCCCATTGTTGTTTTCCCTCCATAGCAGACAAGGCATAAGCATATGTGGCTTTGAACCTTGCAAGAGAGTAGTAATCATGCACATACTGTTGTATGTTCCCTGCTGGACCTGGGAGAGAAGTGATGAAAAACAAGGCATGAATGCATGGCAACCCAGTTATCTGCCATTGCCTACAACTGCAAGTTCTAGCTTCTAAATCCACTGGATATCTCCATTCCCTCTTCTCTTTATCCAAATATGATATCTCTGCTGTGGTACCCGAGCAAAGAGTCATGTTCATTTCCAAGCCTGTTGTTTTCTGCTTCAGTTCATTCATCACGGCAGGGATGATAATGTGGCCCATGAATTTTGCCTCGGCTATTCCTGCACGATAATGAAATTTCTGCATGTATTCTATCCTGATCATGTCAAGCAAATCCGCCACATAATGACCCTTTAGTTTCCGGATCGTTGAGTTGAAAGACTCCGCTAGATTATTGTGCACATAGTCAACTTTGCTCAGTTCACTGAATTGGCTTCTGGCCCATAACTTGGAGTGGTGTGTTTCCAAGTATTCTTTCACTTTGGGATTCATGTATAACTGCCTCAAGTGGTAGTTGTGCTTCTTCACACTGCAAGTCAAAGATGTTGGCCATAAATTGTCGGTATACACCTTTCCTTTGAATTTCTTCATGAAATTTGCAACAAGGTGACGCATGCATTCCCTATGCTCTACTCCAGGGAACACATTGTCCACGGCCACTTCTAAACCTTTGCAGGCATCTGTATGAATGACCAACCCATTGGGATGTGCAATAGCCCGGCGCAGATTATGCAAAAACCAAGTCCAGCTCTCCTCAGACTCTGTCTCCAGCACACCGTAGGCAACTGGAAATACAAAACTATGTGCATCAATTGCACAAGCTGCTACTAAATGTCCTTTAAACCTCCCTGAGAGAAAAGTGACATCAATAGCCAAATAAGGCCTGCAGCCTGCCAAAAAACTCCGGCGACAAGCCTCAAAGCGGACAAAAACCTTCCTAAAGCATTCCTTGGTCTTTGTCACTCCCCTGAATGTGTACTCCACGGTGTGGTGATCAATATCTACAATACTACCTGGGCTTGTCCTCTCCACTTCACCTTTGAATGGATAAAACAATTGAAAACTTTCCTGCCAGTTACCATAAATAAAATTCATAGAATGTTCTTTACCATTGAACAACCTCATGTATGGTAAATCTATCTTGAACTTATCTTTGATGTTCTTCTGCAATTCCTTTGGACCCACTTGCTGGTTTTCTTTCACCCACTTCTTTATTTCTTCTGCCACCCATCTTGACTTGGCTCTACTGATTGTATCCTTCCTAAGGGTTGATTCCTAGCATGTGTGCTTAAAAGGGTTCACTTTGACTTGAACATTAGTGTTATTTCGCATTTTAGATGCGAGCAGCCTCCATGGACAACCCTCAGTCGGACAGTGCACTCTGTAACGTACTTGATCGCTCTTGTCAATTTTGAAAGTACGTTCTATCTTGATGCAGTATGTCACAAGTGCATTTCTACACTCATTCATGGATGCAAAAACTGTACCTTCTTCCATATGAGGGTTCAAAGGGTCCCATTCAACAGCTGCAAGGTCTTCGTCCTCACCCACCGCGTTAGCATTGTGAGCCTCATCTTGGTTTTCAGCCCGAGGTGCCCGTCGTATATTCCGAATAACATCAGAATATAGTTTCTCTTCATCAACCCCAGAATTGTAGTCATCAGGCTCCACTTCAAGGGGGACCCTACTGCTGTTGCCCACACTTGTCGAGCCACCACGTCGCCGTGCACCAACTGAACTGTTCTGGCTAAAGATGCCATTACGACGACTTGGTTCTCCCCGAGATGTTGCACCCGTCATCCTAGGTCCAAATGCCTTCTCAAGCACATCAACTTGCAGCCTCACATGAAAATTATCTTTCTCTTTATGCCTAACAAATATGGTAGCTAGCTCTTCATTATTACTAACTGTCACCCATTTCTTTTCCCCATCATAGTATTTGTATACCACTTCATCAAGCAAACCCCAAGGATATTGGCTACAAATTACCGCCCCAAATTGTTTGAAACTCCAATTACTAGCCATTGGCAATCGATAATCGAAACCTCCTTCGTATGTCTTCTTATCCTTTGCATCGAACATGTACCGGTCCCTTCTAATGTGCACCAAGAAAGCAAACCGCAACTCCATCCTAACCGGAAAAAAAACAGAGACGCAATCAGCACACTAATTGGGCAAACCTACTCGAATCGAGTGTTCAGATGCACAACTAAGCTCAATCTAAACAGGAGGCGAGACTTACCCCTCGGGAACCCAGTCGTGGACGCGGCGGATCTCCGGCCCGATGCCTGCCTCGCCAAATACTCCGGGGTCGCCGCCGCTCGCCATTTCGCCCTAGGGTTCTTCCTCCTAGTTCAAACAGCTCCAGCAGCCCCCCACCTTTGAGCGCTCCGGCCGGGCGCACGGAAGGAGGCTGCGCCGCGGGTCGAGTAGGTGGCAGGCGCCCCACCCGTGGCGTCGCAGGAACGTGGCGGGCGTCGCAGGTAGCCGTGGAGCGTAGGCGCAGGACGGTAGCGGCGGAACAGGCCATGCAGCTGGTGGCGGGGCTGGTGCTGTCCGCGGCGCAGGTGGCGGCGGCGGCGCAGGACAGCCGGCCGACAGATGGGCAGAGTGAGCTAAAATCTTACGAATGATTTGAGGATTTAGTTGCACGGGCCTACATGTCAGCTCCGAGCCCACGTCCACGCGGTCCCACGTGTAAACTCCGGACCCACAACCACTAACGCCGGCGGACGGAATGGACTCAAATATGGCCGTTTGGCCTCGCCATAGTAGCTGTGCATGGACTAGGGGCAAAACTGAACACAATTCGCATCTGAGGGCAAAACTGAGCACATGGACACCACTGAGGGCAAAATGATAATTAACCCAATACTTTTTGTTGTTATTTAATCAGGCGAGTGCAATGTAAAGTGACATGCGATGCCAGATGTGTTGTTGTTCAGAGGGTGAGCCGTTGCCACCTTTGTCGGTCAGAGCAAAGAATTTTCAATAACGTGCGAAAACGACAAGTGAGAGAACATATATTCCATTATTCCTATAGTCCATCCACTGATCCACAGATAAGTAAGCGGGAAAAGACACACCTGATACATACAGTCACAATTACTTAGCTGCTAATACTACCTTGGAATCTCATTCACTCAGATACCGAGAAATGTCTGCACCTCGGTTATTACTGGTTGACAGGAATGCCAAGATTTTTTTTTCACTAAAGCAAAGAAGAAACAGCTGTTTAACAAGAAATTTACAGCGCGCAGATAAAATTGTGATGGGTGGAGGACGACTTAATCGCCCAAATGTTACAAGACTATCACCAACTCACCAGCTGTGGGTTGCAAAACCGATGAAACGAGACTGAATTGATTGACGTGCCCGGTTACATCAGCTAATTGTGGCTCTATATAAAGAACATCGATCAACAGATCCACACAAGCACAAATAGCAGACCTGCATGCGACCTGGCAGACATGGCTAACATGAAGCTACTGGCCGTGTTCGCTGTCTTGCAGTTCCTGTCACTCCACCTCCAAGTCCATGCCGTCTCCGGGTCCGCGGCCAGCAGCGTGCACAAGCCCACAAAGCCCAGCGGCGCCGGCAAATGCCACATCAGTGGCTTCCTGCACGGCGTAGCAGGCAAATGCAACAGGGAGCACGGCTCCGACTGCTGCGTGGCCGGCCACCGCTACCCGCAGTTCAGGTGCTCGCCCCCGGTGTCGGCCGAGACGCCGGCGATCCTTACGTTGAACAGCTTCGCGGCGGGCGGGGACGGCGGCGGCAAGTCCTTCTGCGACAACCGCTTCCACAAGGACAGCGAGGTGGTGGTGGCGCTGTCCACGGGGTGGCTGCGCCTCGACGGCACGCGCAGGTGCAACAAGATGATCCGCATCAATGGAAATGGGCGGTTCGCGCTGGCCAAGGTCGTCGACGAGTGCGACTCGGTGAACGGCTGCGACGCCGAGCACAACTTCGAGCCGCCGTGCCCCAACAACGTCGTGGACGGGTCGCCCGCCGTGTGGAAGGCACTGGGGCTCAACGAGGACATTGGAGAGTTCAAGATCACCTGGTCTGATGTGTGAGCCTATGCCATGGTGACCTCGCATTAATCTACACGTAAACGTAGAGGGAGGTCATCATTTATTATGCAGCGTTTGGTCTGTGTTGTGGTGGAGTTGCTGCTAACTAAATAAGCCCACCTAATAAAAAATTAAAAATAAATAAGCCACAGCTTATATGTGTATGTGATATTTTCCCAAGTTTATGTGCTTGCATGTTTGCTTTATAGTATTTCTCTTCAACTTGTGTGGTGTAAGGCCAATCATGGTGCAGTTGGTTCAAAGAAAAACTGCACAAAGAACTCACAAAAGACCAGATAAATTTAGGATGCTCATATGACGCGGACGCGACCTTGCTCGATCGCACGACTACCAGACATGTGCGGTCAGACAGCGCTAGGGGATCATGGTGAGGGTACGCTGGAGAAACACAGCGTGATGTGTGGTCGAAATTGTGTCACGCAAACGATTGGGTGAGGCCAGGGAACATTCATCAAATAAAATTTCCATAAATTTAATGTAAGCAGAACTTTTTACAGCCTAGACAATCATAAAAGACTAATAATTCATGTCGGTCGACCGGCTAGGAATTGGGCCGGCCGCCTCGGCATGCAACGCTGCCTGCTCGTCCTATCCATGCTCGCCATGTGGCATGAGTTCGATGCAACACCTCCTCCGTCCAGTGACCTTATCATTTCTCAGACTAGTCACAGTGAGGAGTAACTTCAACTAATAACATACAAATATTATTATCTTTATAGTGAAAAGTAACATATATGTGGTGTCATGCAACACTTCATTTATTAGTTTGTGGACTCATTTTATCTTGATATGCGTGATCTTACTCGTAGTATGACGAACTAGCTATGTTAATCAATTCATCTTTCTCCTCATTGAATCATTGCCACATAGACAAATTTGTTAAGTTGGACCTTATGTTACTGCTGAAGTTACTCTCACCGTGGGTAGTCTCTACGCAACACTCCTTTTGCATCTGTTTCTCGTACTGTCGTTGCAGAGGAGACGCGGTTGGGCCTGCACCCTACCACTCATATCTACATTCCTGTTATCTATCATCATAGTACTTTTATGGTCTCTTTGTCTTGGCCATAAAAGTTCTGCTTACATTAAACTCATCGGGGATTTTATTTGGCGAATGATCCCTCACCCCAATCGTTTGCCTGCCACAATTTTGACCAGACATCACACCACGATTCTCCAGTGTGCCTTCACCATGATACCCTAGCCGCACATGTCTGGTAGTCGCGTGATCGAGTGAGGTCGTGGCGTATGAGCTTCCTAAACTTATCTGATCTTTTTCGAGTTCTTTGTGCAGTTTTTTCTTTCAACCAACTGCACCGTGCAGACGGGTGAAAATAGATTGGCCTTAAACGACACAAGTTGAAGCAAAATACTCTTATCTATACCTATTATTAAAGGAAGGTAATCAACCCACAATTCTAACGAAATCAGTTAGGTATGTATGCTTATGTTGTGTGTTGCTTACTCAATAGCATGCCATTCTTTAGAAAGTAGTTGGTAGCATTATTATTATGTCATGAACAAACACAAACTATTTCAAGTATTAAGGCTTGCAAGTAGATCATGGACAACCCGCCCCGGAGGCCCGAACCTGAAGCCCGACATTAGGGCCGGGTTTGGGCTCTAGTTTCTCGCACAAAAGCCTGAAAAGGCCCAAAATGGGTGGTAAGTTATGATACACACGGTTTTACCTAAATATATAGTAATACTATTGATCACCCAGGGTGCAGAATAAATAATTATTCACCCGACTTATCATATAATCATTTCATAAATAAATTACATTTAGAATACAAATAATTACATTCATATTGATTCATTACGTAAAATTTGGCATAAGAAAACAAGAATATAGGTCATAAAACCAGAAAAATTGCATTACACTATAGTTTTACGTTTATAATTTTACGCAACATAAATTTTTTTTTACAGTGATTATATATTTTCTTACGTTTTGCTTTAATGTATGAAATAAGATAAAATTTACGGAGCATATATTTACGATGCATTGATGTTAAAATAGAGGGGGATTAAATTAATATAATATCCTTAATATGATTCATTTAAATAAAAATGCAATTGTTCGTGTGCTTCGGGCCGGCCCAGCCCGGGCTCAGGCTTGAGATATTTACTTCAGGCTTTGCCAAGCCCGGCCCGAATCCGACCTGGCCCGGGGAATTATCAGGTTTACTTGCAAGCACGTTCTTTGAGCTGTAAGCTTCTCAGTTAGCTCCAAATTGCTTTTCTGTTAATAGATCCTTAAGCACTTCTCATACTAGCAATGTGAAGTTGCTAATGGTAGGCTTATTGCTAATGTATAAGGCTGGCATGCGTGTACTGCAGTGTACAGATCAGGGGAGGCTAGGACGGGCTTGCAGACAACACTGCGGCACGCACGAGCAAGAAGTGTGCTTGGAATTTGAGATTGTTTCTCTAGCAATATCAGGCCTGACATAGAGACAAGGTTGCAGCGAATCTTTATATGTTTGTGATGTTGTTTATTGTACATTTGCACATATAGAAGAAAACATATATAATGCTGCTACTTATAGTTTGTTGTGTTTTTTCTTACTTCTTGCAATTGCTAATGCATTTAAATTTCTTTTGTACATTTAATTTTGGCGATAGAGCATTTATACTCGTTGCATGCACGGGAATGTTTGCTAGTAAAATAAATATGGCAAACACATAAACTTAGGAAAATAGAGACTTTTTACGGTGCATCGTACTACCGCTAGAACATAGTGATATTAAACAGGATCAATAGTTGATTAGATGGCTATTTTAGACTTTTTCTTATTTGGATTTATTTATTTCATATAAGGGTTATTCGTTTTCTATCAGCATGCACTTCTCAGATTCTACCCGCCCCCCAGGGAAAGTATCTAGTGCTCCCAGGCCTAGGGTGCTCCCGGTGCTCCGATGCAAAAAAACATTTTTAAAAATGTTCAAAAAATTCTGAAAAAAAATGCAACACATCGACGGAACATCGATGTCTCTTGTCACAAAATTTTAAATCAAAATTCGAAACATTGCTCGAAGTTTTGGCCCATTATCACATTGATGTCAAATTTGTCATTTTTGTATCTCAAGCAATGTTTCGAATTTTGATTTGAAATTTTGTGACAAAAGACATCGATGTTCCGTCGATGTGCTGCATTTTTTTCAGAATTTTTTGAACATTTAAAAAATGTTTTTCGGACATTTGGAGCACCGGGAGCACCCCAAGCCTGGGAGCACTAGATACTTTCCCCCGCCCCCCATGACCCATAGAGTGCTCCTCCTCAGCGCTTCCGTGCAAATGTTATATCTCGCTTTTAGCGATTATACAATCTGTCTCAACTCAAGGGCGCGCGCATATGGCCGGCCCTTTAGCGTAGCTCGTTCCTATCGATGTTCACTCATTGTTTTGTAGATTGCTTGTGCCAATATTCACTCTGGGATTTTTTTTTCTTTTTTCTTTCCTTTTTTCTGGTTTTCTTCCTTTTATCATCATTTCTACTGTTTCTTCATTTATCTGTTTTACACTTTTTATTTTTCTTTTCTTTCTTTCTATCTTCATTTTTCTTCGTTTCCTTCATTTTTTTCTTGGGTTTCATCAATTTCTTTGTTTTCCAAGTTATTTCTTGGATTTTACTATTTTGCATTCTTTTTGCATTGGTCTTCTTTGGGATTTTTTTTCTTCATTTTTGGCTTTGGTTTCTTCATTTTTCTTTGTTTTTTGTTGATTACATCTGTTTTCTTTTTGTTCAACACATGTCAAGTTTTCTCACTACACATTCAACATTTTTCGTATACATCATAAACATTTTCTATATACACGTTTAATATTTTTTAAATACATGATTATCATGTTTTGAAAACTTATTTTTTATGTGTACTTTTTTCATGCACATTATACATATTTTCTATATGTATAATCTATTTTTAATACATGTTTTACATTTTTCAAATACGAGATTAACATTTTCCAATACATGGTAACATATTTCAATACAAAATGAATATTTTTAATGGAAATAAAATTATACATAAGGAACATTTTATATGCATTTAAAAAAATAAATACATAATTAACTGTTTTAAATATATGTTTTTGATGTCTAGTTTTATTTAATGTACATAGTACAATTTTTATAGCCTAGAAACATTTTTTATATATATTTAACCATTTTTAAATATATGATGAATACCTTTTCATACACATTATATTTTTTATAGTTTGGTACAACAAACATTTTTCTATACACATTTAACATTTTTAAAATGCTTGATTGATATTTTAAAATTATTGATAATAAAATTCAAATGCTTGAATTTTTTTTGTAAAATGCATGAACAAAAAATTTCATACACATTGTATATATTTGCCGCATATATGAGAAATATTTTTCCATGTGCATTTAATTTTTTTCAAATGATTGGTTAAAAGTTTTCAAAACCTTTATGTAAATTGATTTTCTAATATATATAATTGGAATATTTTCAATTATAAACAAAAAACATGAAAAGAAACAGAGGCAGTGGCGTCCCGCGCACTGGGCCAGCCCGGCATGGCGCTTGCTTCAGAACCTCTCATATAAAACAAGCGAGAATAGCATTTTCTATACACATATGTTAACCCGGAAACTCCTATTGGCCGCTCAATGCGGCAAACTGCCGGTGCTTCGCACAGGGCGAGCGACCGAGCGATGCTTTTGGCCCGCCCCACTTACGTACATAGCTTACGAACTGCCCAACCCCGTTTTGTGAATCTTCTAGAAGGTTCCATGAACCAGTTTTTTCTCTTTTATTGGTTTTCCACTTTTTATCACTTTTCTGTTTCTGTTTCTTTTCTTTTTTTCGTTTACTATTTCTCTTTCATTTTTTGTTTTTTGTTTCCTTTTCTTTTTCAAGTTTATCTTTCCTTTTCAGAACATGTTCGTAGTTTTACAAAATGTTTAGAATTTTCTTTTTTATTTGTCTTTCTTTTCTTCTCTTTTTCAGAAAAAAACCGAAAATTTTAAATTTTGTCCGTGTTTCCAAAAAATGTTCTCAAAATTCAAAAATTGTTCTCGTTACACAAAAAAGTTCAAAAATTTGAAATACAAAAAATGTACCGGATTTCAATTTTTTGTTCACATATTCAAAAAAAGTTCGCCCTTCCAAATTTGTTCGGGATTTTACAAAAGTGTTCTCCTTTCAAAATTTGTTCTCAAGATTGAAAAAAAGTTTGTGCTTTCAAAAATTGTTTGCGCATCCAAATTTTTTCAGGATTTTTCAAAATTGTTCTCCGTTTCAAAATTTGGTCTCAAGATTCAGAAAATGTTTGTGCTTTCAAAAATAGTTCACGCTTTCAAATTTGTTCTCAAGATTCAAAAATCATTCGTGCTTTAAAAAATTGTTCACAAATTTAAAAAATGTTCATGTTTTCAAAAAATGTTTGGGTTTTTAATTCTGTTCTGTTTTTGAAAAAAGTGTTCGCAAATTCGAATATTGTTTTGGTATTTTTTCTCAAAAAGAATTTGTGCTCGAATTTTGAAAAACTATTTTGGATCAGCGCTGGCGTTTTGTTCTTAAGGTCTTGCGCGGCGTTATCACCAGCGAATGTTCATATCTGAAGTGGTATTATCGCGTTGCCTTTTGTACGAGATCCTGTGTTCGATCCACGGCTAGTGTGCCTTTTTGTAGCTATAGTACACGATCGCTGCTTGTCTGTACCTCATGGGCCGGCCCAGCTGTAGATACCCCTCCCTGTGCGTTCGGGCGACAGACTGCCGCAGAAAGTAGCATATAGGAGAGCAACTATCAGTGTCATTTAGTGCGCTTCCAGCCATTTGTCACATGTAGTGCTCTGGACGCTCCTTTGGATTTTGTTTTTTTATTTTTCCACACGCAGTTTTGGCTTTTTAAACTTTTTTTTTGGTTTTTCAACATTTTGGTTTTCCACCGGTCTTTCTTAGATTTTCGATAAAAAAATTCATTTTTTCACGAAAAACCGTGTTCTTTTTTTTCTTTCGCGAAAGTCACCGTTTTGCTTTCGCGAGAGTCACGGTCATGCCTCTCAGAAACAAAAAAAAACGCATTTTCTGTTTTTTTCCTTTCGCGAGAGTCACGGTTTTGCTTCCGCGAGAGGCACGGGTGTGCTTTCGCGAGAGTCACGGCCGTGCCTCTCGGAAACGAAAAAAACGCGTTATCTGTATTTTTTTTCCTTTCGCGAGAGTCATGGTTTTGCTTCCCGAGAGGCACGATTGTGCTTTAGCGAGAGTCACGGGTGTGCCTCTCGTAAACGGGAAAAAAACGCGTTTTCTGTTTATTTTTTCCTTTCGCGAGAGTCACGGTTTTTGTTTCCGCGAGAGGCAAGTTTGTGCTTTCGCGAGAGTCACGGCTGTGCCTCTCGAAAACGGGAAAAACGCATTTTCTAATTTTTTTTTCTTTCACGAGAATCACGTTTTTGCTTCCGCGAGAGACACGGTTGTGCTTTCGCAAGAGTCACGGCAGTCCCTCCTCGGAAACGGAAAAAAAATGTGTTTTCTCTTTTTCTCTGCGAGAGTCACGGTTTTGCTTCCGCGAGAGGCACGGTTGTGATTTCGTGAGAGGCACGGGAGTGCCTCTTTCGGAAAGGGAAAAACCCCGTGCTCCCGGTCCGGTTTTTTCGTCTGGTTTTTTCGTGAAAAAAAGTTCGTCAAAACCTATCAACATGGGATATAGTTTGAAAGATCTCGACGCGAGGAATCCAACGATGAAAGCGATTCGAGATTTGGACTCACGGTTTGAGAAATAAAACATTTTTAATAAACGGATCTATGAAAAAAGGAAAAACTCCCAGGTGGCACACAAGTGGTGTGTTGCATGTGCGTCACCTGTCGCAGCCTGAAGAGTTGAAGTGATCTTTGCAACAAGTACTCCTCAATTAGTGATTTCGGGCACATAGGCATGGCGCTTGCTTCAGAACCCCTCATATACAACACGTTAACATATTCGGCCCGTGCAAACAGTGGGTCAGCCCAAATAAGTCAAGCCCGGTTTGGGGAATGTTCTAGAATCTTCCCAAACCTATTTTTTTGTTCTATTATTGTTATTTATTTCAGTTTTTCTTCCTTTCTTTTTCTTTTTTCTTTAACTTTTCTCTGTTTTTCTTTCACTTTATTATTTCTTTTCTTTCTTTTTTTCCAAATTTCACGGATATTTTTTGAAATCAAGGATTATCTTTTTTCAAGTCCGTGAATATTTTTTGAAATTCAAACATTTCACCAAATCAGGGTGAACATTTTTTAGTTCAAATTTTCTTAATCAATTTTAAAAAGAGTTCATCATTTCTTTGAATTTGCGTACATTCTTTAAATCTATCATGATTAATTTAGAAATTCTAGTCCATTATTTCCAAATCGTAAACATTTTTTGAATTCACAAATATTTTTTAAAATTGCATTTTTTGGACCTTGTGAACAAGTTTTGTGCATAGGCGATGATTTATTGGAATTCGTGAACAAATTTTGAAATTCTAAAACATTTTTTTCACAATTTTTTTGAATTCGTGATTTTGTATTGAATTTGCAAACTTTTTCTGAATTTTATGGTTAATTTTAAAAAAATGTGAACAAGCTTTGACATTTGCCCGAAAATTTAATCATTTTGAACATATGTCTAAATATTTATGATTTAGTTTTGAAATTGTTTACTTATTTGAATACATGATCATTTGTTTTGAAATCAAAAATATTTTTTGAATTGGCGGACATTTTTTCAATTGATGAATATTTTACCAATACGCGAATGTTTTATTGAAATCATGAACATTTTTTAGAAAAAACGAATAATTTATAATTTATGGAACATTTTAGAAAATTCAGTTCTTTTGGAAATTGGATTTTTTGAAATTCCAAATTATTTTAAGGAGAGAAACTAAAAAGGTAAAAGAGCAAAAAGTAAAATAATAAAATAAAAACAGCGGTGTCTAGCCCCGCTCATGGGCCAGCCCAATAGGGGCGCGCGGGAGTGGAGGGAGTGCGCTCTGGCATCTTGGCCAACACATCACACGCCATATAGCAGGTCTCGTAGGAGCAAATTGCACCAATGGTACACAAACTTGTCCCCGATGCTCACTTTAGTCCACATTCTCGCATCTCCGAAAAGCGGCTACATCAACTTGTTAATCGCGCTCAGTTTAGTACAAAAACAGCTACGTGGCACGCTGACTCAGCTGAGGCTGGTATGGGCGGGAATCGTTTTTGCAAAAACAACCCTGGCGGCACGTGAGCGGCACGTGTGGATGCAAGGCGGCGTCATATTTGCAGAGAGGAACCCGCTTTCTCATTTGGAAGTCCGGCTGTTCATCTCTCTCCCCTGCTCATATCCCCTGTTTCCGGTCGAACAGAGGGTGGGCGACGGCGGCCCCAGTCCGGCCATCGTCGGCATAGATGCCACCCGTGCTTCGAGATCGCGGCGGAGACCCTCCTGACTACGGTATGTGCTCGTTCCCAATGTTTTTTCTGCTGCAATTTGATGGAAATAAGCACGGCAGCGGTTAGGGTTTTCGGGGGAGTTAGATGGATGAATTACTGATTGAGAGACTAAATTTCGCCATGGTTTTTAGGTGGTAGTATCAGATCTGCTTTCCCTTTGACATTTAGTTAGCCACGAACATAGAGTAGTATATGACAATGTTTGAGAAGATAAGATGCCAATTAATGAATAGGATATACACAAAAATGAAAGAAGCAATTAACAAATGGACTGGGATGTTGTGCCCTAAAATTGCAAAGAAACTTCAGAAATCAGTGGATTTTGCAAAATCTTGTACTGCTTACCCTTCTGGCAGTAAGGTCTTTCAGGTAATGGGCCATGACCACACATACAGAGTTGAGCTAGGCACATGTACTTGCACATGCAGAAGATGGCAACTAACCGGGATCCCCTGTTCCCATGGAGTTGCTGCAGCAAGGCATGAGAGGATCAAGCCGGAGACAATGGTTGATGATTGCTAGAGCCTTAAATTCTATGTGAAAGCATATGGTCGTAGCATTTGGCCTGTGAGAGACAAGAAGTTCTGGAAGAAAACCAATAACATCCATGTTCATGCACCAGCAATAAAAGTAAAGAAAGGCAGGAAGCAGAAGAACAGGAGATTGGCCCCAAAAGAAATTGAGGATGGTACAAGACTGAGCAGACATGGAACCGTCATTCATTGTGGTCATTGTGGTGTGCCGGGGCACAACAGAGGAGGTTGTCCTGATCTTAAACCAAATGGTAAAAGAAAAGGAGTTGCAGAAGAGGATGAATTTACTGTAGATGATGTCCAGGTTTGTACCACTGCCATCTTTTTATGTTTCCATTGCTCACTTTGTTTTCCATTGCTAACTGTTTGTTTCTAGTACATAAATGTTGAAGCAACTGAAGGTGACATTGCAAATAATCCAGTAAATGTGGATGAAGATACTCTTCTGTCAAACATGATGGATCAAGTAAATCACCTTCATAATTGTCGACTTGAATTTCCATCAGATATCCATTTTTAATATGTATTTGATCATTCTTCATAATTGCAGTTTGAAGCAAGGAGAAGATGTGAGATACAACATCATCCTATGCCTCAGGAGTCACAATTTGTTGCTGCCCATAGAGAACAATTGCCAGAACAAAGGAGAGTAACCACTGCAACAGCTAGAGGAATGTCACTTGGACTTAGAAGGGGTAAATCAACTAGGGGTGGAAACACAGGAAATGCAAGTTCTCAAGCAGGAGGGAGAGGAGCTACTCCTATTGGGAGAGGTGCAGTTTCAGATAGGGGAAGGGAAGCTAGTACTGTTGGGAGAGGTGCAGTTTCAGATAGGGGAAGGGGAAGAGGAGCTACTCCTATTGGGAGAGGTGCAGTTTCAGATAGGGGAAGGGGAAGAGGAGCTACTCCTATTGGGAGAGGTTTCTTGTCAAACAGGGGAAGAGGATCTACAGGAAGGGGGAGAGGCTACACCAACACAGCCCTTTGGAATCTGTGCTTTGGCAGGGGAGGCCACACTCACCAACAACATGTCCAGGATGAACATGGTGGCACCCAGCAGTCCCAGGTCATTGATTAGGTTAGTTTGATGTGTGAAGCACACCTTTTGTAATATGCAGCAGTCCCGTTTTGGTTTCAAGCAGATCTTGTTAAGATCATTGTGCTAGACAAGTGTAAATGATCTTAAAAAGATCAGTTTTCATGCCAGGATGTGTAAACCTATTTATCACTGTTGGAAACTTAATGCCAGAAGTCTGAACCTGTTTATTATTGTCAATATTTCAGTTTAATGTCATGGTCATGTTTATTTCTGTCAAAATGATGAGTTCATTACTGTCAACATTTCAGTTTAATGTCATGATCATGTTTATTTCTGCCGGAATACAAATTTATGCCAAAATGCAAGTTTCTGTCAAAATGATCATGTAATGATCATAACTCAGTTTATTTCTGTCAAAATGCAAGTCAATTGCTGTCAAATATAACTGAACTAGACAGGAGCATTGCATTACTTCCAAACTTGACTAGTCTGCACAACTGACAGTACACTCAGAGATTACATTCTGAAACCCATTGCATACATGACAACAACAAAAAGCTCCTTCCTGTCCCTCCTCTTAAGTTCTTCCTTGTGCATCTTATTCCTTATCTTCTTCTCAAATTCTAACTTCTGGATCTTTCTCTCCATATCTTTCTCCTTTTTCAGTAGCTGCATCTTCTCACTTGCAAGATCAGTGATAACTACTCTAGCCCTTTCAGTCCAGTCTTTGTCCAACCATTTCACATAACCACATGCTCTATGGTCCTGTAGTCATTTCAAATTTCATCATATTAACATTTTTAAATAACAACAAGTTTCAGATTCAAAAATACTGAAATTACCTCATATGGGCAACCAAGAAACCTTCTGCCCATGTCCTGAATATCACTGCACACACGCCGAGCAGGTGTTTTCCAGTGACCACAAGTCTCTTTTGAATTCGTCTCCAAACCATTGAATTCAGGATCAAATTTGTAGCTAGGCATCTTATGCATCGTCGCATCATCCTCCTAAAATAGTTTCAGTGCAAATGACTAGCTCAAATCCCACCGGAAGACAAGAAATGCAACTGACTAGCTACTGAGTGGGGAAAAAAAATCAAATTGTACCTTCGCAACGTCGCCCCAGTAGGCAATCGCAGTCACCTTCCACTCGTCGTCGTCGAGCGCTCCATTGCCGGCCACCGGCTGACCTGACCTGGCCACTGCTTCTTTGCCGCCAACCATCACCGCTGCTAACCCGCGACAGCTCGATGCCGACGCCTCTCCGCTGCCGTGAGCAGCCGCCGTTGCTGGCCCGATGGACGACACGGCGCCATCACCCAGAAATCGCCGGCCTAGGGTTTGAGAGAGAGTGAGGCACGGGAGAGATGGGGAATTGTGATCTTCAACTGGTCTCGGAGGGGCTACGTGCAAATATAGCAACGTGCAAATATAACAGGGGGGGTTTAGAAAAATACCTGCTGACTCAGCTTGCCAGTTGTCGTCCTGTAAGTTGTTTTTGTACTAAACTGAGCGCGATTAACAAGTTGATGTAGCCGCTTTTCGGAGATGCGAGAATGTGGACTAAAGTGAGCATCGGGGACAAGTTTGTGTACCATTGGTGCAATTTGCTCGTCTAACCCAACACCCCCCCCCCCCAAATAAAAGAAACGAGATATAGAAGTGTCCGCTTCAGGCACTGGGAGAGCAAACTGCGGTTACGCTCGCCAAAACAGCACCCAAAGCACATGTGGTCGCTTCGGTAAACAGTTGACCAATCAACTGTTAACTTTCGGGGGAAAAGAAAAAATGAGTAATCCAAATTTTTGTTTGAAAAATTATGGAAATTCAAAAAAGTTAACGAGTTAAAAAAATTGAAAAAAGTTCATGGATTTTGTGGAAAAAACCATGGATTTGAAAAACGTTCATCTAGGCTAAAACAAAAGTTCATGGATTTTTAAGAAAAAGTGCACAAATTCGAATAAAATTCAAGGATTTTGAAAAAAAGTCCATCAATTTTGAAAAAGTTCATATTTTTTGAAGAAAAATCGTCACAGATTTCAGAAAATAAGTTTATGAATTTTAAGAAAAGTTTGCAGATTTTCAGACAAAAGTTCATCAGTTTTGAAAAAAAAAATCACCGATTTCAAAGAAAAAGTTCACGAATTTTGAAAAAACTAGCGAATTTGATAAAGTTCAACATTTTTTAAGGAAAGAGTTCACAAATTTGAAAAAAGTTCATGCATTTGAAAAAATATCTCGGTTTGAAAAAGTTCACCAATTTAAAAAAATGTTTCTGGATTTTGAAAAAAACCATGAATTTTAATAGTTTTCAAATCCAATTTTTTCACAATTTTGATATGAAAATAAAAATAATTAAATAAGTAATAAAAAGGAAAAAGTAAAAAATAGAAGAAAAACTAAACAAAACCGGACCAAAAAACAAACAAGAAAATAGAAAAATCGGTCAGAAGCTTATAGAAGCTTCCCAAAACTGGCTGGGCTCAAACTGCGTGCACGAACGTGGAACAGGTAACTAGGCGTGCAACAAACATTGCGAACTAGAAAAAAAGGAGAGTTAATGGGCCGAGCCCATGGGGGAGGGGGATGTGAATCGGTTTGCGCAAAGACCTATAACCGGTGCAATAAGCGCGGAGTAGGGTTTGTGTGACTCATATCTACATTCGTGTTAACCTCGGAGAACTTTTATGATCTCTACATTCGGCTCATTGTCGTATGAAGAGCTAAACCCTATGAGATGCAACAGGCTGAAAGGCAAAGATGGTAAAACCATGAATGAACTTGCCGTTGAGGGGAGGTGAGGATGTTGACTCACTTGTTTGTTTTCTAATAATCCTATTTTGGTTTGCACCAGGTGAACTGACATCTTCCATGTGCTTGGTATTTTTGTATACTCATGAGTGCGTTTCACAATAAATAAGCTCATACTACTGACAATGATATATATTGATGCGGAGATATGCATATGCCTAATTGCATTTTTTGAGCTAATGATTTTGTAAATGTGGTTACCAATGGGAAGTGCCCCAGTTTTACTCACATGACACACATTGTGAAGGCATTTTTTTATTGGGTTGATAAACATGTATGGAAATCATTCTAAATACTGTCAATGGCAAACACTGTGTCTTTCATCGACTTATGTATATTACTGCCACAGTGCTATATGTTTTTCATGTCAATGACTATAACATCCCAAATTTCCAATTTGGGATGTTATACATAGGTCATCATATACACATCATATTTTATTTGCATTTTGAATTTGTGATCCTAAAATCTTAAACAACTCAAGGACCCACAGAGAGAGTTGGGGATTTTATTGTTTTCATATTTGAATATTCTCAAATATTGAAAAGTGGATCACTTTGGTTTTAATTATTTTTCTCTTCGAAAATATTTCAATATCAAAATATATGAGAGGGGACAATATGACTTCTCCAAAACAAAAGAAATATGGGAGGAAAAATGTTAAAATCAAATAAATAATTTTATTTGGATTTTATTTCTATTTGGTTTGCATTAGAAAATATGCATTTTTGAAAATTACATTTTAGGCCAACAAAATGTTCACTTTATTCTAAATATTTTATTTAGACCACAAAAATTGTTTTTGGCATTTTTAGATTTTTATTTTTATTTATTTAGGATTTTTCTCTACGGAACCTTATTTTAAAAAAACCGACCTTGGGCCGTGCCCGAGCCGGACTCTGTCCGTGCTTAGGCCTTATAAGCCGCCGAGGCCTGCCCGAGCCGCTAGCCTGCCCGCGCCCCCGAACCCTAGCGCCGCCCCACCGCCGCCGCCCGCTGCCGCGCCATCCACCGCCGCCCGCTGCCGCCGCCGTCGACCGCCGCCGCGGATCTCGCCGGATCCGCCGCCGTCTTTTTTTCGATTAGGTAAAAACCGATTGGTTTTGTTTTAAAAACCCTAGATCTGTTTTTTCGGTTTTTATTCGGTTTATTTATTTAGCGGACGTTCGCCCGTTCGTTTGTTTTAACGAACGTTGTTCACCGGTTAGGTTAAGACAGCGAACATTCATTCGTTATTCTTTTCTTTTTCTTTTTATTTTCGTCCAGGGACGTATCCATAATTATTTTTATCGCAGATTAGCCCCTGAACTTCAAACCCTCCCTGTTTCTAAACCGTTTGTCCAAATCAAGTGAAACCAACGCAAAAATCTTCGTCTCGAACCCCTCTTTCTGTTTAATCAACTTGAACAAGGTTTTGAAAATTTAAAATTTGGTTTCAAGCAGATTTGAATTCAAAGTTCTTTTGACCGTAGTTTCAGTACCATAGCTCCGATTCGATTGATTCTTTTTGCAGATCGTATCTCTTCAGTTGAACTTTCAGATTTGATCTTCTTATTTGAGTTTTACCCATGAATCTTTGCTTGATTTCTTATGTATGCTATTGTTTGTTTGCGATAGTATTCCCGGAGTATGCAGCCTGCTACTACGAGTCTCTAGGTTTTGCGGATCATCAGCAGTCAAGTAACACTTTGATCATACCCTTTATTACCCAGTTTTTATGCATTAGCTCAAACCCTCAAACATTGCATGAGTAGGATCCTTAACATGTGGGTTTTCGGAAGTAGATGATGAGGTAGAACCTATCGTCCTTTTTATTATCAAACCCTTGGGAGTTACTTTTACGTTATGCTTATATTGCCATGCTATGCTCATAGACGTGGATTGGATTTGAGTGATCCATGAAAGATGTGATATTGTTAATTAATGGTTAACTTAAGATGGCTACTTAAATACACATCTGGGTGAATTGGTTGCGGCACCTGGAGAATCCAGTGTTGTCCCAGGATATCCCGGAGTACCCGTGTGATCATCCTATGGTTCGCCACCCAGGCTCAAAGGGATCATAAGATTATTCATGCTAGAAACTTCCGTGTGCAGCCACAAGCCATTATGGGCTCTGGCATAGTTGAGTATGTTGCATGACCTCTTTTAGTGGTGGTCTAGCAGATGTAGGGGAAAGTAGGTGTAACTGTCCACCCAGAGTAAAAGAGTTAATGCCTCTGAAAGACTGTGTCTCGGTCATCCGTTTCTCAAACACCATGTAGTGCGAGAAATCCAACGGAGGAGATCGAGTCTTGTGGGGAAAAGTGCGCAAACCTCTGCAGAGTGTACAAGCTAATCATGGTTAGCCGTGTCCCCGGTTATGGACATCTTGAGTATCTGGTTCTTGGATTATCATGTTGATCTCATCACTCTAAATTAATTTGTTGGGTTGTTAATACTGCTTAATTGGGATTGAGTTGGAGGAACCTTCTCAATGTTTAACAACTACCATGATAGTTAAACAAATTATATTCCTTTGTTGTAGGGAAAAATTGGCTTTTCGCAAAACACTGTAACCATAGAGCCTCCACCAGCCATATATGCATGTAGTGATAGCTTTTGTTCTGTTCATTACTCTACTGTGTTACGTTGCCAGCATATTCCATGTGCTGACCCATTTTTGGGCTGCAACATATCATGTTGCAGACTTTTCGGATGAAGAGTAAGGTGCGCTAGGTCGTTGTCGTGCACTCAGCTATGTCGTTGGAGTTGATGAACTCACTTTATCTTCCAAGCCTTTCACTGTTATCGTAATTAGATGGCCTTAAGCCATATTTATTGTAATAAGTTCTATTTTGAGACATTCGATGTAATAAGTGTGTGATTGCAATTCTGTTATAAATCCTTCGAAGTACTGTGTGTGTTAGCATTACCGATCCAGGGATGACACTTATACACAGAGATCTGGCCGCCTGAGGTCAGGTCGCTACAAGATGGTATCAGAGCACACGCTAAACGTAGGACACGACCACTAAGATGAGCCATAGGTCACGCTTCTCTACTCATTTCTGACTTCTCTCCATCTTCTACTCTATAGGATGGCGGACACAAGGAACAAGTTTGCACAACCGGATGAAGATACACCTTTTGGACGACACTTGAAGGAAGTCACTAGGTACCTGAACATCGGAATACCAAGCTTCACCGGGACCTACACCGCCACATTACCAGAAGAGGAGCGTTGGATAATTCGAGTTCAAGTTCCAGGAAGGACATTCACGCCAGTCACTGAGCCCATAAAGTTTTCCTTTGATGCACCAACCTGGAGTCTAGGAAAGAGCATGGCAGCCCACATCGCCATAGGATGCATCGGCGAAGTTTATCACAAGGATCTTAAGGACACTATCTACCAGATATGTGGGCGCCGAGATGAGCAATGGGAGATGATCAACACCAGGAAGGACAGGTCCATTGCAGCTTACATCCAGGAGTTAAACCAGCACATTCATCGCCAAGAGAACCAGATGTGCGCAAGTATGATAGATCTGAAGAAGGTGATGACCCGGAACATGGAGCTAGAAGAAGAACTCAAGTCTACATGTGACGGATACGAGGAGGAAATCGCAATACTAGTGTAGATGAATGAAGACCTGACAAGGAAGCTAGGAGTATTCATGGGAGACCCTGCGCTAGGAGGAGATGACGACCAACCCAAGGACTACATCATCACCGACGACACCGACTCCAACCCCGACAGTAGTGATGATGATTATGAAGATGAAGCTGGAGCGGATATCATGGAGTCTTCCACCGATCAAAATTTCTAGTAGACCACCATATTATTAGTAGTATTTCCCCCATGTATATATTAGTAGTCCGAGCACTGTAACAGTAGTTAGATCGATTGTATGCCCTTGTTTGAATTGATTTGGTGTGATATGAATGTGTTTGTCTCATGTGCATATGTGTAGTGTTTTCTCACTATACCTCATTCTATTCTAATCTCTTTCCTCTAAACCCATCAGATGCCTCCGAGACGTGACCCCGGATTTGCTTTCCCACCGGAGCTCACCCAGTTGATCCAACAACAGAATACCCTGATGCAGTTGCTAGTCCAGAACCAAGGCAACAACAACAACCCACCGCCACCACCTCCAGTTGACAACTTAGCCCGTTTTCTAAGGTTACAGCCACTGGTGTTTTCCAGTAGCACTGAGCCAATAGTTGCAGATGACTGGCTACGCAGGATTGGAAGGGAGTTGACCACCGCAGGTTACACAGATGCTGAGAAAGTGCGTTTTGCCGCACACCAATTGGATGGACCTGTAGCCTCATGGTGGGAGAATTACACAACCACTTTCCCTATAGCCAATGTCACTTGGGAGCAGTTTCAGCAAGCATTCCGCACTACTCATGTCTCAACTGGAGCTATGAGCATGAAAAAGCGTGAGTTTCGCAACTTGCGCGAAAGAAACCGTACTGTGGGGCAGTACGTGAAAGAGTTTAGCAAGTTAGCCCGCTATGCCCCAGATGATGTGGCCACAGATGCCGCTAAGAAGGAGAAGTTTATGGAAGGGCTGAATGATGAGATGAGTATGCAGTTAATGGTGGCAACAATTAACAACTACCAGGATTTTGGTAGACAAGGCTCTTATGATTGAAGGGAAGCAGCAACAGATTGAGAGCCGCAAAAGGAAGAATGGACAAGGGAAGTACAATTCAGGAGCTCAGCAGAAGCCTCGTTTTACCCCGAACTTGGGAGGATATGCCCACAACCATGGAGGCCATACCCACAATGAAGGAAGTTCGCATAACCACAGTGGCCCCAAGAATGGTAATGGGAGTGGAGCAGGCAGCAGTCAGAACCGTTCTAACCCAGCCATGCCCGCCAAGAACGATTTATGTCACATTACTTGTTTCAAGTGCGGGAATACTAGACACTACGCCACCGAGTGTTCTGAAGCAAATAATGGAAATGGCAATGGGAACACTGGGAAGAAGCCCAACCCTTTCAATAGGGGACAGGTGAACCACGTGAACGTGGAGGAGGTTGAAGAGCAGCCTGATGCAGTAATAGGTAAGTTTTTGGTTAAGTCATTTACTGCAATCGTTCTTTTTGATACTGGTGCATCGCATTCATACATTTCAAGGGGATTTGTGGATAAGTATAAATTTCCCACCAAAGTTCTTAGGACACCTATGTTAGTAAGCTCGCCAGGAGCAGAGTTTATGGCAACCCAAGGATGTTTTCAGATGCCATTAACCATAGGTAGGCATGTTTTCCCCTCAGACCTAGTAATTCTGGAGTAACAAGGATTGGATGTGATACTAGGCATGGATTGGCTATCGATGTATGGGGGAAACATCAATTGCGCCAGTAAGTCAATTATGCTCACCACCCCGGAGGGAAAAAGGATTAAGTATGTATCCAGACATGTGCCAAGGAGGACCCAAGTAAATTCCCTCTCAGGAGTTGTTCAGGAGGAAGTGCCTATAGTGAAGGATTATCCGGATGTATTTCCAAAGGAACTACCAGGCATGCGACCAGATCGAGACATTGACTTTTTGATAGAGTTATTGCCAGGCACTGGACCAATATCAAAGAGACCATACCGGATGCCCGCTAATGATCTGGAGGAGATTAAGAAATAGATTAAGGAGTTATTGGAGAAAGGTTACATTCGACGAAGTTCGTCACCATGGGGAGCCCCAGTGCTCTTGGTTGAGAAGAAGGATAAATCTTTGACAATGGCTGTTGATTATCATGCATTGAATGAAGTAACGATCAAGAACAAGTACCCACTGCCGATGATCAATGATTTGTTTGACCAGTTGCAAGGAGCTAAAGTATTTTCCAAGATCAATCTTCGATCAGGATACCACCAGCTGAAGATCCGAGAACATGATATACCTAAAACAGCCTTCAACACAAGGTGCGGGTTATATGAGTACACGGTTATGTTGTTTGGATTGACTAATGCCCCTGCCTATTTCATGAGTATGATGAATAAGGTGTTCATGGAGTTCTTGGATAAGTTTGTTGTGGTGTTCATTGATGATATTTTGGTGTACTCGAAGAATGAAGAGGAACACAAGGAGCATTTGCGTTTAGTTCTCGAGAAACCAAGGGAACATCAGTTATATGCCAAGTTCAGCAAAAGTGAGTTTTGGTTGAAGGAAGTTGGATTACTTGGACATGTTATATCAGGAGAAGGTATAGCAGTAGACCGTACTAAGGTTCAGTCAGTCACTGAGTGGTTGGCACCCACCTCAGTTGGAGAGATCCGCAGTTTTCTTGGACTCGCGGGATACTACCGGAGATTCATTGAGAATTTCTTTAAGATTGCGAAGCCCATGACAGAGTTGTTGAAGAAGGATACCAAGTTCAAATGGATAGATTAATGTGAGGCAAGTTTTTAGGAGCTGAAGAAATGTTTGGTTACAACCCCAGTGCTGATTTTGCCAAATATACGCAAGGATTTCCAAGTCTATTGCGACGCATCTCGCTTAGGACTTGGAGGCGTACTTATGCAAGACAGAAGAGTTGTTTCATATGCCTTACGAAAACTTCGACCGCATGAGTTGAATTATGCCACACATGATTTGGAGTTAGCAGCCGTAGTGCATGCGCTCAAGACCTGGAGACATTTTCTTATGGGGAATCGTTGTGATGTGTACACGGATCATAAGAGTTTGAATTATATTTTCACACAGAAGGAGCTGAATCTCAAGCAAAGGAGATGGTTGGAGCTTATAAAGGATTATGATATGAAGCTGCACTATCATCCAGGCAAGGCCAATGTCGTAGCAGACGCTTTGAGCCGGAAGAGGTACGCCAATACCCTCATAAGCGAAGGATTACCAAAGGAGTTAGCCGAAGATCTCAGGGAGCTTCATTTGGAGATAGTCCCTAGAGTTTTTGTCGCAGCATTAGAGGTACATTCGACTTATTGGGAAAGATTTGTGAGGCTCAGAAGGATGATAAGGAAATTGCTGAGATGAAGGAGAAGCTGAGCAAAGGAAAAGCCGAGGGTTTTCGTGAGGATGAGCACGCCACCTTGCGGTTTGAGGACCGTGTTTATGTGCCCAATAATGCAGAGATCGGGAAATTGATACTTCAGGAAACTCATGACTCGCCATATTCGATACACCCCGGAAACACCAAGATATATTTGGATTTGAAGGAGCATTTCTGGTGGACTGGTGTGAAGAAGGATATTGCCGAGTATGTAGCCGTATGTGATGTATGTCAGAAAGTGAAGGCAGAACATCAGAAGCCAGCAGGATTACTGCAGCCTATGCCGATACCCGAATGGAAGTGGGACAAGCTTGGCATGGATCTTATCACCGGATTACCCAGGACCCAATCGGGATATGATTCTATCTGGGTAGTAGTGGATCGTCTGACCAAAGTAGCCCACTTTATCCCAGTGAAAACCACTTATAGGAGTGCGAAGTTGGCCAAGATATATATGACTAGGATCGTATGTCTGCATTGAGTTCCGAGGACCATTGTATCAGATAGAGGAACACAGTTCACTTCAAAGTTTTGGCACCAGTTGCACTAGACTTTGGGAACCAGGCTAGAGTTCAGTACAACCTTTCATCCATAGACGGATGGACAGACCGAGAGAGTCAATCAGATTCTGGAGGACATGTTGAGAGCTTGTGTGCTAGATTATGGATCTAGTTGCGACGATAATTTGCCTTACACAGAGTTCTCATACAACAACAGCTACCAAGCCAGTTTGAAGATGGCACCCTTCGAAGCCTTGTATGGAAGGAGGTGTAGGACAACATTAATGTGGGATGAAGTTGGAGACCGTCAGTTGTTTGGACCCGATTTAATCAAAGAGTCAGAAGAGAAGGTTAAATTGATTCGGGATAGACTGAAGGTAGCTCAGTCCAGGTAGAGAGTTATGCAGACTCAAAACGCAAGGAGGTAGTCTATGAAATCGGAGACAGAGCATATCTTCGTGTGTCACCTCTGCAAGGAGTTAAACGATTTGGAGTTAAGGGAAATTTAGCCCCAAGATTTGTCGGACCACATCGAGTTTTGGAACGTATGGGAGGAGTAGCCTACAAGTTGGAGTTACCCGAAGGACTGTCAGGAGTTCATGATGTGTTTCACGTTTCCCAGTTGAAGAAGTGCGACGCAAAGATGGCCGATATTCCTATGAGAGACACAGTGCCCCTGGAAGCAATTCAGTTGGATAGTGATTTGACCTATGAGGAGAAACCAGTCAAGATTCCCGAGTTTGCAAGCCGAGTTACCCGCAGCAAGGTTATCAAGTTTTGCAAAGTTTAGTGGAGCCACCATACTGAGGATGAAGCCACCCGGGAATGAGAGGATGATCTACGGAAAGACCACCCATACCTATTTTCTAGCCAACCCGAATCTCGAGAACGAGATTCACCTTAAGGGGGGTAGGTTTGTAACATCCCAAATTTCCAATTTGGAATGTTATACACAGGTCATCATATGCATATCATATTTTATTTGCATTTTAGCTTTGTGATCCTAAAATCTTAAGCAACTCAAGGACCCACGGAGAGAGTTGGGGATTTTATTGTTTTCATATTTGAATTTTCTCAAATATTGAAAAGTGGATCACTTTCCTTTTAATTATTTTTCTCTCCGAAAATATTTCAATATCAAAATATATGAGAGGGGATAATATGACTTCTCCAAAACAAAAGAAATATGGGAGGAAAATGTTAAAATCAAATAAATAATTTTATTTGGATTTTATAGCTATTTTGTTTGCATTACAAAAATATGCATTTCTCAAAATTCCATTTTTAGGCCAACAAAAATGTTCACTTTGTTCTAAATATTTTATTTAGACGGTGAAAATTGTTTTTGGCATTTTTAGATTTTTATTTTTATTTATTTAGGATTTTTCTCAACGGAACCTTATTTAAAAAATGAACCGACCTTGGGTCGTGCCCGCTCCGGACTCTGTCCGTGCTCAGGCCTTATAAGCACCGAGGCCCGCCTGAGCCACCAGCCCACCCGCGCCCCCGAACCCCAGCGCCGCCCTGCCGCCGCCCGCCGCACGCCGCCCACTGCCGCGCCACAGCGCCGCCGCCCGCCGCAGCCGACCGCCGCCGCGGATCTCGCCGGATCCGCCGCCGTCGTTTTTTTCGGTTAGGTAAAAACCGATCGGTTTTCTTTTAAAAATCCTAGATTTGTTTTTTTCGGTTTTTATTCTGTTTATTTATTTAGCGGACGTTCGTCCGTTCATTCGTTTTAACGAACGTTGTTCGCCGGTTAGGTTCAGACAGCGAATGTTCGTTCGTTAGTCTTTTCTTTTTATTTTTATTTTCATCCAGGGACCTATCCGTGATTATTTTTATCGAGATTAGCCCCTGAACTTCAAACCCTTGATGTTTCTAAACCGTTTGTCCAAATCCAGTGAAACCAACGCCAAAATCTTTGTCTCAAACCCCTCTTTCTGTTTAATCAACTTGAACAAGGTTTTGACAATTTAAAATTTGGTTTCAAGAAGATTTGAATTCGAAGTTCTTTTGATCGTAGTTTCAGTTCCGTAGCTCCGATTCGATTGATTCTTTTTGCAGATCGAATCTCTTTAGTTGAACTTTCAGATTTGATCTTCGTATTTGAGTTTTACCCGTGCATATTTGCTTGATTGCTTATGTATGCTATTGTTTGTTTGCGATAGAATTCCCGGAGTGCGCAGCGTGCTACTATGAGTCTCTAGGTTTTGCGGATCATCAGCAAGGCAAGTAACACTTTGATCATACCCCTTTATTACCCAATTTTTATGAATTAGCTCAAACTCTAAAACATTGCATGAGTAGGATCCTTAACATGTGGGTTTTGGGAAGTAGATGATGAGGTAGAACCTATCGTCCTTTTTATTCAAACCCTTGGGAGTTATTTCTACGTTATGCTTATCTTGCTATGCTATGCTCGTAGACGTGGATTGGGTTTGAGTGATCCATGAAAGATTTGAGATTGTTAATTAATGGTTAACTTAAGGTGGCTAATTAAATACACATCTGGGTGGATTGGTTGCGGGCACCTGGAGAATCCAGTGTTGTCCTAGGATATCTCGGAGTACCTGTGTAATCATCCTATGGTTCGCCACCTAGGCTCAAAGGGATCATAAGATTATTCATGCTAGAAACTTCCGTGTCCAGCCACAAGCCATTATGGGCTCTGTCATAGTTAAGTATGTTGCATGACCTCTTTCAGTGCTGGGCTAGCAGATGTAGGGGAAAGTAGGTGTAACTGTCCACCCAGAGTAAAGAGTTAATACCTCTGAAAGACTGTGTGTCGGTCATCCGTTTCTCAAACACCATGTAGTGCGAGAAATCCAATGGAGGAGATCGAGTCTTGTGGGGAAAAGTGCGCAAACCTCTGCAGAGTGTACAAACTAATCATGGTTAGCCGTGTCCCCGGTTATGGACATCTTGAGTATCTGGTTCTTGGATTATCATGTTGATCTCATCACTCTAAATTAATTTGTTGGGTTGTTAATACTGACTAATTGGGATTGAGTTGGAGGAACCTTCTCAATGTTTAACAACTACCAGGATAGTTAAACAAATTATATTCCATTGTTGTAGGAAAAAATTGGCTTTTCGCAATACACTGTAACCATAGAGCCTCCACCAACCATATATGCATGTAGTGATAGCTTTTGTTCTGTTCGTTACTCTACTGTGTTACATTGCCAGCATATTCCATGTGCTGACCCGTTTTCGGGCTGCAATGTATCATGTTACAGACTTTTCAAACGAAGATTAAGGTGCGCTAGGTCGTTGTCGTGCACTCAGCTATGTGGTTGGAGTTGATGGACTCACTTTATCTTCCAAGCCTTCCGCTGTTATCGTAATTAGATGGCCTTAAGCCATATTTATTATAATAAGTTCTCTTTTGAGACATTCGATGTAATAAGTGTGTGATTGCAACTCTATTATAAATCCTTCGAAGTACTATGTGTGTCAGCATTACCGATCTAGGGATGACACTTATACACAGAGATCTGGCCGCCTGAGGTCAGGTCGCTACAATGACTTAGCAATAAACATTGACAATAAAAAGAAACAACACATACTCATGTGCGTTTAAGTTACTATTTCCCTAGCCGCAACAATGCACGAATATCCTTCTAGTATACTACTAGAAGTGAGAGATGAAAGGGGAAGTAACCAGAGGCACGCACACGTGCATGTAAGGCCACTAACAACACTCGGCTAAAGACAATGAATATATGAGAGTGTGGCAATCATACATGTACACATGGTTTAAAATCGTTGTCCTCTCCTAAATCAACCAGGGAGCCGCCTCTCCACCAAATAGTGGTGCTAGGACTAGCTGAAAGTGCAACTAATCCCTGGGTGGTTTTGGTAATTATTGACAATATATAGCTCATTGAACTAATATCCAATCAAGATAATCTTTTTAGAAAGTTCAATGATTGGCATGGCATGGACTAGAGATGTGGACCCCTCAAAATGCTAAGAACACATATTGGTACAAGCTCAAGACTCTATGTTTTCATTTTAGTGATTCATGATCACATTGAGTCCATAGGAAAAGCCAATACTATTAAAAAGGGATGAGGTGTTGCTTAATGGCTTGCTTGCTTAAAATGCTTAGTGATATGCTCCAAAAGCCCTCAACCACCTTCTCATATCCACATATGTCCCAAACCAAAAGTCAAACTCGGCCCCACCAATTTGATCTATCCAGTGCCACCAAGTTCACTTGACATAGCCATAGCCAGAAACCCTAATCAGTTCGGTCTCACCGAGATGGGATTGCAAACTCTCTGTTTCCCTTCGTAAAGTTTCGGTCTAACCGAGATAAGTGATCGGTCCCACCGAGTTCGCAATGCAAACTCTCTATTTCCTTTTCGTAACATTTCGGTCTCACCGAAATGAGCGATCGGTCACATCGAGTTTGCCTGACCAACTCTCTGTTTGCCTATTACTGAAATCGGTCTCACCGAGTTCATGTGATCTGTCTCACCAAGATTAAGTTATGCCCTAACCCTAACACAATCAGTCCCACCGAGTTGATCATGTCGGTTCCACCGAAATGCCTAACGTTCACATTTTGAACTAAATCGGTCTAACCGAGTTTGGTAAGTGGTGTGTAATGGTTAGATTTTGTGTGGAGGCTATATATACCCCTCCACCCATCCTCCATCCAGGGAGAGAGCAATCATAATGTGCCTACACTTTCACTACTCATTTTCTGAGAGAGAACCACCTACTCATGTGTTGAGACCAAGACATTCCAATCCAACCACAAGAATCCTGATCTCTAGACTTCCCCAAGTTGCTTTCCACTCAAATCATCTTTTCACCATATCCAAATCTGTGAGAGAGAGTTGAGTGTTGGGGATACTATCATTTGAAGCACAAGAGCAACACTGGTACGCGTCGGTGCTATACAAACGGTTTTTAACCCCTTTCTGCGACGGCATTTGGAACCGTCGCCTAGTGAGTGACGGCGATAGGGGGGTCCTTCCCACATGACCCAGAAATCGTCAGGCATATGTCCTCCTGGCACACATGCTCGGCAAAATGAGGTCGCGTGCGACCGGCGAGCGCTCAAATACGGAAATACATATAGTAGAGCTAATAAAATACAATTATACAGGCGAAATTGTTTCCTATCGCAAGTACATCCCACACAGTCAGTCCCCGCTAAACGTTCCCGTTCGTATGTACATCCCACACAATCACTCTAAGGAAAACATTTCTGTTCACAGGTACATCACACACAATTTTCCCCATTAAATCGTTTGTCATAGCGTTGTCATTGCACACGATATTAACAATTTTATCGTTTGCATTATTGAATGCATCACACATGGTGCGTAGAAGAAACTGTGTGGCAAAGGCTGTCCATCACACACAATTTTTATGTGGTAAACGTTTGCTCAAGGTGGCCTAACGCAAAAAGTTTTGAAGAAGATGTCATGTGTGTAGTGGAGATAGATCACACACGTAGTGGATCCTAGAAATGTTTTTGATCTCCACGTCTATCGCAGATGTTTCACTTTTGCAAACCGTGTGCAGTGTAATCCCCAATTAGTCCCTAATTTGAAAATCACATGTTCTGAATTTGAAAGTAGGCAATCACTTATTTCATACCCAACCATGTTTATTACAAATATAGGTTCAACCACAAATGCATAATTTGATGCACATGTACATATACTTAAGAACTACAGAAGCACCAAGTAAAGAATGATGAACCATAGTTGTACTAAAGACTGTAAAGAGAGAGGCGAAAGACATTCTGGTCGCTGGAGAAGTGAAGGAAATATGCCCTAGAGGCAATAATAAAGTTGTTATTTATATTTCCTTATATCATGATAAATGTTTTTTATTCATGCTAGAATTGTATTAACCGGAAACTTATTACATGTGTGAATATATAGACAAACAGAGTGTCACTAGTATGCCTCTACTTGACTAGCTCGTTGATCAAAGATGGTTAAGTTTCCTAGCCATGGACAAAGAGTTGTCATTTGATAAACGGGATTAGATCATTAGAGAATGACATGATTGACTTGACCCATCCGTTAGCTTAGCACGATGATCGTTTAGTTTACTGCTATTGCTTTCTCCATAACTTATACATGTTCCTATGACTATGAGATTATGCCACTCCCGAATACTGGAGGAACACTTAATGTGCTATAAAACGTTAAAACGTAACTGGGTGACTATAAAGATGCTCTACAAGTGTCTCTGATGGTGTTTGTTGAGTTGGCATAGATCGAGATTAGGATTTGTCACTCCCTGTATCGGAGAGGTATCTCTGGGCCCTCTCGGTAATGCACATCACTATAAGCCTTGCAAGAAATGTGACTAATGAGTTAGTTACGGGATGTAGCATTACGGAACGAGTAAAAAGACTTGCCTGTAACGAGATTGAACTAGGTATTGAGATACCGACAATCGAATCTCGGGCAAGTAACATACTGATGACAAAAGGGAACAACGTATGTTGTTATGCGGTTTGACTGATAAAGATCTTCGTAGAATATGTAGGAACCAATATGAGCATCCAGGTTCTGCTATTGGTTATTGACCGGAGATGAGACTCAGTCATGTCTACATAGTTCTCGAACCCGTAGGGTCCGCACGCTTAACGTTCGGTGACGATTGGTATTACGAGTTTATGTGTTTTGATGTACCGAAGGTTGTTCGGAGTCCCGGATGTGATCACGGGCATGACGAGGAGTCTCGAAATGGTTGAGACATAAAGATAGATATATTGGAAGCCTATGTTTGGTCATCGGAATGGTTCCGGGTGAGTTCGGGAATATACCGGAGTACCGAGAGGTTACCGGAACCCGCCGGGAAGTATATGGGCCTTATTAGGCCTTAGTAGGAGAGAGGAGAAGGAATCCTAGGAGTGGGCGCCCCCCAAGCCCAATCCGAATTGGGTGGGGGCCGTCCCCCCTTTCCCTCCTCCTTCCTTCCCCTTCCTTCCTCTCCTAGTCCAACTAGGGAGGGGGGGGGGAATCCTACTCCCGGTGGGAGTAGGACTCCTCCAGGGCACGCCATAGAGGGCCGGCCCTCCCCCCTCCTCCACTCCTTTATATACGGGGGAGGGGTGCACCCCATAGACACACAAGTTGACTATTATCTTAGCCGTGTGCGGTGCCCCCCTCCACCATAATCCACCTCGGTATATCGTTGCAGTGCTTAGGCGAAGCCCTATTCCGGTAGCTTCATCATCACCGTCATCACGCCGTCGTGCTGCCGAAGCTCTCCCTCGACACTCAGCTGGATCAAGAGTTCGTGGGACGTCACCGAGCCGAACGTGTGCAGATCACGGAGGTGCCGTACTTTCGGTGCTAGTATCGGTCGAACCGTGAAGACGTTCGACTACATCAACTGTGTTGTCATAACGCTTCCGCTTACGGTCTATGAGGGTACATGGACAACACTCTTCCCCTCTCGTTGCTATGCATCACCATGATAGATCTTGCGTGTGCATAGGAATTTTTTTTGAAATTACTGCGTTCCCCAACAGTGGCATCCGAGCCAGGTCTATGTGTAGATGTTATATGCACGAGTAGAACACAAAGAGGTTGTGGGCGTGGGTATATACATATTGCTTGCCATCACTAGTTGATTCTTGATTCAGCGGTATTGTTGGATGAAGCGTCTTAGACCGACATTATGCGTACGCTTACCCGAGACTGGTTCTACCGACGTGCTTCGCACACAGGTGGCTTGTGGGTGTCATTTTCTCCAACTTTAGTTGAATCGGATTCAATGAGCAGGTTTCTTTCTGGAGATCAAAAAGAAATCACTATACCGCGTTGTGGTTTTTGATGTGTAGGTAAGAACGGTTCTTGCTCAGCCCGTAGCAGCCACGTAAAACTTGCAACAACAAAGTAGAGGACGTCTAACTTGTTTTTGCAGGGCATGTTGTGATGTGATATGGTCAAGACATGATGCTAAATTTTATTGTATGAGATGATCATGTTTTGTAACACAGTTATTGACAACTGGCAGGAGCCATATGGTTGTCGCTTTATTGTATGAAATGCAATCGCCATGTAATTGCTTTAGTTTATCACTAAGAGGTAGCGATAGTCGTAGAAGCAATAGTTGGCAAGACGACAACGATGCTTCGATGGAGATCAAGGTGTCAAGCCGGTGACGATGGTGATCATGACGGTGCTTTGGAGATGGAGATCAAAGGCACAAGATGATGATGGCCATATCATATCACTTATATTGATTGCATGTGATATTTATCCTTTATGCATCTTATTTTTCTTAGTTTGGCGGTAGCATTATAAGATGATCTCTCACTAAATTTCAAGGTATAAGTGTTCTCCCTGAGTACGCACCATTGCTACAGTTCGTCATGCCGAGACACCACGTGATGATCGGGTGTGATTAGCTCTACGTTCACATACAATGGGTGCAAGCCAGTTTTGCACACGCAGAATACGCAGGTTAAAATTGACGAGCCTAGCATATGCAGATATGGCCTTGGAACACTAAGACCGAAAGGTCGAGCGTGAATCATATAGTAGATATGATCAACATAGTGATGTTCACCATTGAAAACTACTCCATCTCACATGATGATCGGACATGGTTTAGTTGATATGGATCACGTGATCAGTTAGATGATTAGAGAGATGCCTATCTAAGTGGGAGTTCGTAAGTAATTTGATTAATTGAACTTTAATTTATTATGAACTTAGTACCTGATAGTATTTTGCATGTCTTTGTTATTGTAGATAGATGGCCCGTGTTGTTGTTCCGTTGAATTTTAATGCGTTCCTAGAGAAAGCTAAGTTGAAAG
This sequence comes from Triticum urartu, assembly GCF_056163025.1. Classification (NCBI taxonomy): domain Eukaryota; kingdom Viridiplantae; phylum Streptophyta; class Magnoliopsida; order Poales; family Poaceae; genus Triticum; species Triticum urartu. The sequence goes on along the minus strand of NC_141879.1, from coordinate 627,163,113 downwards.
ATGATGGTAGCAACTACACGGATTGGGTCCGTAACTTGAGGATTATCCTCATTTCTGCATAGAAGAATTACGTCCTGGAAGCACCGCTAGGTGACAAATCCGTTGCAGGAGTAACACCAGGTGTTGTGAATACCTGGCAGAGCAAAGCTGATGACTACTCGATAGTTCAGTGTGCCATGCTTTACGGCTTAGAACCGGGACTTCAACGACATTTTGAACGTCATGGAGCATATGAGATGTTCCAGGAGTTGAAGTTAATATTTCAAGCAAATGCACGGATTGAGAGATATGAAGTCTCCAATAAGTTCTACAGCTGCAAGATGGAGGAGAATAGTTCTGTCAGTGAAGATATACTCAGAATGTCTGGGTACCACAATCACTTGACTCAATTGGGAGTTAATCTTCCTGATGATAGTGTCATTGACAGAGTTCTTCAATCACTGCCACCAAGCTACAAGAGCTTCATGATGAACTATAATTTGCAAGGGAGAGATAAGATGATTCCTGAGCTCTTCGCAATGCTAAAAGCTGCGGAGGTAGAAATCAAGAAGGAGCATCAAGTGTTAATGGTCAACAAGACCACCAGTTTCAAGAAAAAGGGTAAAGGGAAGAAGGGGAAATTCAAGAAGAACAGCAAGCCAGTTGCTGCTCAAGTGAAGAAACCTAAGTCTGGACCTAAGCCCGAGACTGAGTGCTTCTACTGCAAAGGGACTGGTCACTGGAAGCGGAACTGCCCCAAGTATTTGGCGGAGAAGAAGGATGGCAAAGTGAAAGGTATATTTGATATACATGTTACTGATGTGTACCTTACTAATGCTTGCAGTAGTGCCTGGGTATTTGATACTAGTTCAGTTGCTAACATTTGCAACTCGAAACAGGGGCTACGAATTAAGCGAAGATTGGCTAAGGACGAGGTGACGATGCGCGTAGGAAATGGTTCCAAAGTCGATGTGATCCCGTCGGCACGCTACCTCTACATCTACCTTCGGGATTAGTTTTAGACCTAAATAATTGTTATTTGGTGCCAGCGTTGAGCATGAACATTATATCTGGATCTTATTTGATGCAAGACGGTTATTCATTTAAATCAGAGAATAATGGTTGTTCTATTTATATGAGTAATATCTTTTATGGTCATCCACCCTTGATGAGTGGGCTATTTTTACTAAATCTTGATAGTAGTGATACACATGTTCATTGTATTGAAGCCAAAAGATGCAGAGTTGATAATGATAGTGCAAATTATTTGTGGCACTGCCGTTTAGGTCATATTGGTGTAAAGCGCATGAAGAAACTCCATTCTGATGGACTTCTGGAATCACTTGATTATGAATCACTTGGTACTTGTGAACCATGCCTCATGGGCAAGATGACTAAAACTCCATTCTCCGGAACAATGGAGCGAGCAACAGAGTTATTGGAAATCATACATACTGATGTATGTGGTCCAATGAACATTGAAGCTCGCAGCAGATATCATTATTTTCTCACCTTCACAGACGATTTGAGCATATATGGGTATATCTAATTAATGAAACATAAGTCTGAAACATTTGAAAAGTTTAAAGAATTTCATAGTGAAGTGGAAAATCATCGTAACAAGAAAATCAAGTTTCTACGATCTGATCGTGGAGGTGAATATTTGAGTTATGAGTTTGGACTTCATTTGAAACAATGCGGAATAGTTTCGCAAATCACGCCACCTGGAACACCACAATGTAATGGTGTGTCCGAACGTCGTAACCGCACTTTATTAGATATGGTGCGATTTATGATCTCTCTCACTGATTTACCGCTATCGTTTTGGGGTTATGCTTTAGAGACGTCTGCATTCATGTTAAATAGGGCACAATCTAAATCCGTTGAGACGACACCTTATGAACTATGGTTTGGCAAGAAACCCAAGTTGTCGTTTCTTAAAGTTTGGGGCTGTGATGCTTATGTGAAAAAGCTTCAACCTGATAAGCTCGAACCCAAATCGGAGAAATGTGTCTTCATATGATACCCAAAGGAGACTGTTGGGTACATCTTCTATCACAGATGTGAAGGCAAGATATTCATTGCTGAAAATGGATCCTTTCTAGAGAAGGAGTTTCTCTCAAAAGAAGTGAGTGGGAGGAAAGTAGAACTTGATGAGGTAACTGTACCTTCTCCCTTATTGGAAAGTAGTTCATCACCGAAATCAGTTCCAGTGATTCCTACACCATTAAGTGAGGAAGCTAATGATGATGATCATGAAACTTCTGATCAAGTTACTACCGAACATCGTAGGTCAACCAGAGTAAGATCCGCACCAGAGTGGTACGGTAATCCTGTTCTGGAATTCATGTTACTTGACCATGACGAACCTACAAACTATGAGGAAGCGATGATGAGCCCCGATTCCGCAAAATGGCTTGAGGCCATGAAATCTGAGATGGGATCCATGTATAAGAACAAAGTGTGGACTTTGGTTGACTTGCCCGATGATCGGCAGGCCATAGAGAATAAATGGATCTTAAAGAAGAAGACTGACACTGACGGTAATATTACTGTCTACAAATCTCGACTTGTTGCAAAAGGTTTTCAACAAGTTCAAGGAGTTGACTACGATAAGACCTTCTCACCCGTAGCAATGCTTAAGTCTGTCCGAATCATGTTAGCAATTGCCGCATTTTATGATTATGAACTTTGGAAAATGGATGTCAAAACTGTATTCCTTAATGGATATCTTAAAGAAGAGTTGTATATGATGCAACCAGAAGGTTTTGTCAATCCAAAAGGTGCTAACAAAGTGCGCAAGTGGGAGACTGAAGGAAATATGCCCTAGAGACAATAATAAAGTTGTTATTTATATTTCCATATATCATGATAAATGTTTATTATTCATGCTAGAATTGTATTAACCGGAAACTTAGTACATGTGTGAATATATAGACAAACAGAGTGTCACTAGTATGCCTCTACTTGACTAGCTCATTGATCAAAGATGGTTAAGTTCCTAGCCATGGACAAAGAGTTGTCATTTGATAAATGGGATCACATCATTAGAGAATGATGTGATTGACTTGACCCACCCGTTAGCTTAGCACGATGATCGTTTAGTTTACTGCTATTGCTTTCTCCATAACTTATACATGTTCCTATGACTATAAGATTATGCAACTCCCGAGTACCAGAGGAACACTTAGTGTGCTATCAAACGTCACAACATAACTGGGTGACTATAAAGATGCTCTACAAGTGTCTCTGATGGTGTTTGTTGAGTTGGCATAGATCGAGATTAGGATTTGTCACTCCATGTATCGGAGAGGTATCTCTGGGCCCTCTCGGTAATGCACATCACTATAAGCCTTGCAAGCAATGTGACTAATGAGTTAGTTACGGGGTGTAGCATTACAGAATGAGTAAAGAGACTTGCTGGTAACGAGATTGAACTAGGTATATTGAGATACCGACGATCGAATCTCGGGAAAGTAACATACTGATGACAAAGGGAACAACGCATGTTGTTATGCGGTTTAACCGATAAAGATCTTCATAGAATATGTAGGAACCAATATGAGAAACCAGGTTCCTCTATTAGTTATTGACCGGAGATGAGACTCGGTCATGTCTACATAGTTCTCAAGCCCGTAGGGTCCGCACGCTTAACGTTCGGTGACGATCGGTATTATGAGTTTATGTGTTTTGATGTACCGAAGGTTGTTCAGAGTCTCGGATGTGATCACGAGCATGACGAGGAGTCTCGAAATGGTCGAGACATAAAGATTGATATATTGGAAGCCCATGTTTGGACATCGGAATGGTTCCGGGTGAGTTTGGGAATATACCGGAGTACCGGGAGGTTACCGGAACTCCCCGGGAAGTATATGGGCCTTATTGGGCCTTAGTGGGAGAGAGGAGAAGGAAGCCTAGGAGGGGCCGTGCCCCCCAAGCCCAATTCAAATTGGGTGGGGGGCCGGCCCCCCTTTCCCTCCTCCTTCCTCTCCTAGTCCAACTAGGGAAGGGGGGATCCTACTCCCGGTGGGAGTAGGACTCCTCCAGGGCGCGCGATAGAGGGCCGGCCCTCCCCCTCCTCCACTCCTTTATATACGGGGGAGGGGGACACCCCATAGACACACAAGTTGACTATTGTATTAGCCGTGTGCGGTGCCCCCCTCCACCATAATCCACCTCGGTCATATCGTTGCAGTGCTTAGGTGAAGCCCTGTTCCGGTAGCTTCATCATCACCGTCATCATGTCATCATGCTGACGAAGCTCCCCCTCGACACTCAGTTGGATCAAGAGTTCGTGGGACGTCACCGAGTTGAGCATGTGCAGATCGTGGAAAGTGCCGTAATTTCGGTGCTAGGATCGGTCGGACCATGAAGACATCCGACTACATCAACCGCGTTGTCATAACGCCTCCGCTTACGGTCTACGAGGGTACGTGGACAACACTCTTCCCCTCTCGTTTCTATGCATCACCATGATAGATCTTGCGTGTGCGTAGGAAGTTTTTTTGAAATTACTGCGTTCCCCAACAAGAAGGTGAAGCGGAATGCCCATATTGTGCCCTCCTCCATGCGTAATGCGCGCATGACACTAGGCCAACCCCTTGTGATGGCTGCCCGTCCATCCTTCACTGTCTTCATTACGACTTCTCGATGCTCATTGTAGTCTGGATGAAATACTTTAACCTTCATTGCGTGTCCACCAATCATGTACTTTGCGAGGTAATCTTGAGTGAACTGCTTTGGGAACTACCGTGAACGAAAAAAGATTCAGACATTGTTGTCTAACAACTCATTATGGGCAGTAAAAAGAGAAAGCTGCAGAGTTTGTAGTTACCATCCTACAACTCACTCTTGTGTTGGATAGAGCATAAACAAATAATTAGCTTTCCACCACTCGTATCTTTTTGCTAATAATCCTTATCAGTTTCCTCACTTGATGCTTGTTCATGAATATCTCATTGCCCCATACGCAAAAAGGGTCGATGTGTGGATCCTTGCCAAGGGCATATGTACCTACAAGCAACAAGTCAATATTAGAAGCTAACAAGTGTCCAGGCCTGGATTTATATGCACTACATTATGGAACGACAGGGGGAGTACAAGCCGAGGGATGAAGCTAACCTCGGCAGAAAATGGTGGCCACTCCCGTTATTGTCCTGCATTAGTGGAAAGGCATGATACGTACAACACCCTTAACATCAAACAAATATAGCAAAGGTAAACAACATCATATCCATATGATAGCTTCAATGTGTTGGTTTCAGCATGCCATCAAAGCAGATATAAAATGGAAGGCAATGTTACCGACAGCAGGCTTAACAGCCATTAAATATTGCTATTCAAACTAGTATTGTTGAAAATGAATAGAACGTAGGTAATGCTTAAACATCACACTGGATAAATGTGTAAAACTAAAATAAAGGGCATGTGTTAACTACACCAGGAATAACTGGAACCAAATATAGCCATTCAAACTGGTATTGATGTAGTCGAGCAGCACAGTTCCAACTTGCATAATGAACAACACATTGTGAATGACTGAAATAAACAAGGCATAAATGACCAGTATAACAACCAAATATAGCCATAGAAAACTGGACAGAGTCTCACTGCAACCAACCTAACAAGCAAATACAGATTAACAGGGCATATGCTTGAAAACTGGACAAATGCTCACTCCAACCAACCTAACACGCAGATACAGATAAACAAGAGATCTGCTTGATAACTAGACAAATTCTAAAAAAGCAACCTAACAACCAAGTACAGATAAACAAAGCATCTGCTTGATAACTGGACAAATGCTCACTGCAACCAAACTAAGAACCAAATACATATAAACAAGCCATCTGCTCGATAACTAAAAGAATGCTCACTCCGACCAAACTAACAACCAAATACAGATAAACAAGTCATCTACTCACTATAAGCAACCAAATATAGCCATTCGCGAAACTGAAGTGGACAATTCATACTTAAACATCACATAGCCCTATTGAATAATACATTTTGCATAACTGAAATAATTAAACATGGCACAGTTAAAGCACCGCACGACAAATTCTACTACAACAAAGGGTACGGTTTGGCAAGCTAGAAAAGGTAAGATTTGCTGATAGAATGTTGCCTCACATTTCATGGACGGGATCCTTCTAGTTGGAAGAGCACATACCCATGGTGCGCTCTCTGATGTCACAGATGGGTTGTTTCACCTTGGAAGAACCTTTGTGGGTGCCCTGCTCGTGGTCGTGGTCGATGAGATCTGACTTGGCAATTGAGGATCCCAAGCGGCCACCGTAGAACGTGTGCTTCAGAAATGACAAAATGGGCTTGATGGTGTATAAAGCTCGCAAATCCATGACCGCTTGGCGGAGGAGATCAACGGCAGGTCCATCGAAGAGATTGATGGTGGTTGAACCGGAGGGGTTGGGGATGGACCACTTAACCTGTGACATGGCCCGCATGAAGCCGTCGTTGTGGACGAGCTTGATGTCATAGCCATCTTTCCTGAGATACAATAATAAGCTAGCCCGCTGACATGAAGCCTTCGGCATGGCAACGTAGTCAACGTCTTCGCCGGCTTCCACGGCGATGTGTTGCGGGATCGACAGGTCGGGGCGAACGACCACTACAAGAAATATGTCAATTAGTGACCTTTTGTCAGTGACCCTGAAAGAATTGGTCATAGATCTATGACCATTTGAGACCAATTGGTCAAAAGCTGTTCGGGGGGCTCCAAACACTAAACTATATTGACCATTTTGGTCAGAAAGGTCATAATTTCCTTACACGAAATGGTCACAAAGCAGATAGCACTGATCCGCTGCCTTATTTCTAGCTGTTCATGAACAATATAGATGGTCATAACCTTGTAAGTTGTGGTGGATTGCTATGACTAGGCGCCACCTCATCAGTTTTGCCTATATGTCCATGTGTCAATTTTTGCCCTAGGTTGTGAAGCAACCTATATTTCTATTAGTCTCAAAATTCCAAAAAAATTCTCATAAATTCTTTGGATCATATCTTCGTCAAATATGTCAAAAACCTTCCTCGCCTAGTTAAAATATAATTCAACAATATTCATTTTCCTATTCTGTTCAGAACAACACTTTGTGAAGGAAGTGCTTTTTTTATATTCTTGATTGCCCTCAAAAATTTTGGGCACTCTTTCCTATCCAAACCATTGCATCATGACAAAATTCAGCTCCATTTGCCTAGTAAATCTTCCTCGGCAAATTTCCAAAGTTTTTGTCCACCTAGAAGCATTGTGAAGGAAGTACTATCTATGCACATCCAAATGGCTTGAAATTTATATAGTGTCTTCATATGCCCAAATTATCACCCTCCTCCAAATTGCAGCTCAATCAAATCATCTATGTGAGCCCAGCTTCAATTTTTATTTTCTGTCCAGATTGGCACATTGCAAAGCAAGTGCTATCTATACCACTCCTATTGCCCTAAAACTTTTTGGTTAATCTTCCATACCAAAATCATTTCCACATGACAATATTCATCTCTATTTTGCTAGTGAATCTTCCTCGGCAAATTTCCGAAGTTTCTATTCACCTAGAAGCTTTGTGAAGGAAGTACAAGATAGGAATACTGTAATGAGTTAAATTTTTGCCACATGTTCTATATGCCGAAGTCATAGCTCTACACAAAAGTTTAGCACTATCTAACAATACATGTGAGCTCACCATCGAATCTTTATTTCTAGTAATATTTTCAGTTTGTGAAGCAACTACATTTTATGTTGCTTTATAATTGTTGAAAATTTACCAGGACATTACGCTGACTATAGAAACCCCCTACATCAAATTTCAGCATAATCTAATCATCTATGTAAGCCCAACTTCAATTTCAATTTTCTGTCCAAATTGGCACATTGCAAAGCAAGTGCTATCTAGACACCTCCTATTTTCCTCAAACTTTTTGTGCCATCTTACATATACAAATCATTGCCACATTCCAATATTCAGCTCCATTTGCCTATTAAATCTTCCTCAACAAATTTCTAAAGTTTCTATACAGAGAGAAGCTTTCTGAAGGAAGTACAAGCTAGGATTATCCAAATGGTATAAACTTTTTACAGTGATTTACTATGCCAAAATTACCATACTCCACAAAATTTCAGCTCAATCCACTTATCCATTTGAGCCCAGCTTCAACATCCATATTTCTGCCTGATGTGGTACTTTGCGAAGAAAGTGCCATCCAAACTCCTCCATTTGAGCTGAAAATTTGCCAAGACAGTCTCTCTAGTAGATGATCATCCTCAGCCAAAACTCAGGCCCATTGGCCTTGTGAATTTCCCGTACCGCTAATCAAACACTTGGTTGCTAATTCATGTTTGAGCATAGTTCGGTCTCCTCCTGAGATTCTTCTGTTGTTATTTTCTTCCAAGCATATACCTGGGGGTACCAAACCTACTAGACATGCCTAGGCTTCCCAGAACACACGACAACTCCACGGTCATGCGGTGACCACGCGGCGGGCATGTGAGTCTACGCGCTTTGGAGTTGGGGCCCTGGGCAACCGTCCAAACCTCAACGTATCACCACCAACCATGTATTTATGCTTAAATAGATACTTATGTACCTAGAAATGATTTTTGGAAAAAATAAAGAGCAAACTATAAGGCAGCTGCAGTTCAAATTTGACTCGCTTCCTTCTGAATCGGTAGAAATTTGTCTTTTTCACCAGAGGTGGATAAAACTTTTTACACCAAACCATTTTGTCAATTGTGCATTAAACATGGCCTAGTATTTTATAAAATTGATTTGGTCCATTTTTGCATCAATTATTTGGCAGTTCCTTCACAAAAAAAATCTCATTTCAGGCACTCGAAAATGGAAAATGGATTTCCCGTACAAAGAAAATGAAAACTCCCTTAGGCAACATTGTTTGGAATTCCAAGATGCACCCTTGTGCACAATATGAGATCATTTGAACAAACTATGCCATGAATGTGGCCATAAGATTGATCATTTGGCTTGAAAGCCATGAATCTTTTTTTTTGAAAGTGAAGGACAGTGGGAGAGGCTCTCACTGACTTTTGTATTACTCACAAAGGAACAATTACATATGTGTTACAATGGGTTTTAAGCAGCCCCCTGGCCGTGTAAGCTAAAGTAATTACAACACTAATGTCCCAAGTTTACAATGTAACTAGACAGGAAAGGACGAAGCTCCTCTCTGCAATTATGGATCAGTAGGTCCAAAAGATGTTTGAATCTAGCCAACCATGACCCGATTGAATGCTGGATCCCTCTGAAGTGTTGGTTGTTTCTCTCCATCCATAAACTCCAGGCAGCCAACAGGAAAATGTCCATGAAGAGAGGCTGCTGCCAGTTATCTTTGCCCCCATGCAGCAATGCTATTCTATTGTCTCTTACCGGCCAAGTCAATCCAACTTTACTCCAGCACTGTTGACTAAAGGGGCACATAAAGAATAAGTGTTCAACAGTTTCCTGGGGGGGGGGGGTTGACATAACATGCAGGCATTGTTGTTCCCCGCGCCGGCAAAGTGCCTATGCTTGAGCATGTTTCTGGTATTCAATCGATCCACAAGAAGCAGCCACCCAAACATTTTAAACTTGATCGGGCTCTTGGCCTTCCAAAGCCAACCGAAAGCCTCATCAGCCACAATCTACTTGTAGCAGTGGTTATAGAATTTCTTTGAGGAGAAGCGCCCGAGCGTGCATTCCCAAGTGTCACAGTGGTCGTCGACCACACGCACGTGCGTCGACCCCTGCTGGATCTCTCTGACCTCCTCTCTAGCCTGGGTAAAAAGAGTTAAGCTGAAGATCACGGATGGATCTGTGGCAGTAAGAACCTTAGCAATGGAATCATCCTCATTCAGGCAAAAGGAGAAAGCCCGCGGGTACACTTACATGAGTGGAGCATCATTACCGCTTTCAAACCAGACATCTTTCCAAAACAGAGAGCTAGAACCATCTCCAGGGGTGACTTTGGTGATCCCATGAAAGACACCATTGAGTTGCATTATGTCTTTCCACCAAAAAGAGCCCACCGCATCAGCTGCATGCGGGATTTCGTTCCTGTAGTATGCATCCCAAATCATCTCCTCCCAGGGGACATCATCATGGTTATAGAATTTGAACAGATGCTTTAAGAGGAGGGCTACATTATGGGTCTTAATATCAATGACACCAAGGCCTCCACACCGCTTTGGATGGCAGACAAGTTCCCAGGTTGCAAGGGAGTTGTTTTTGACTCCATCGTCTGATTTTTTTGCCCAAAGACAATATCTGTGCAATTTGTCCAGATGTTCAACCACCTTCGGGTGCAATTTGATTGTGCACATTGCATAGATCAACATTGATGTCACAACAGAATTGACTAAAGTCAGCTTAGCTCCAGACAACATCAGAGACAGCACCGTGGATGTCTTCCTCTCAACTGCATGCACCATCGACATGAGATCCAGTACACCGGGCCTCGTCGTCCCCAACGGGAGACCGAGGTAAGTGAACGGCAGGGAACCAACAGAGCATCCAAACACCCCCACCAACTCACTAGCACACTGGTGATCAGTGTTAATGAGGATAAGAGTTGATTTATGAAAATTGATTTTCAGACCTACCGATGCAGCGTAGTCTTCCAGGATAGTTTTCATACGGGCAGCTTGTTCAGGGCGTGCCTGCATCACCAATATCGTGTCGTCAGCGTATTGCATGACCGAAAAATCACCAGCATTGTCACGAGGGAGAGGTAGGCCAACGAGTCCGCTAGCAAAAGCATCATTAATCGCTGATTGGAGGAGGTCCGCGGCAAGGACAAATATTAGCGGTGAGAAAGGGTCACCCTGCCGCACTCCACACTTGCATTGAAATTTCCAACCAGGAACTCCATTAAGGAGCACCGAAGAAACCCCAGAGCCAAAAATCGTTTCCATCCATCCTAGCCACTTGTCATCAAAACCCATGTGCTTCATGATCTCTAGCATGGGAGCATGCTCAATCGTGTCAAACGCCTTAGCAAAATCAAGCTTGAGGAGGATTATCTCCCGCGCTGAGGTATGACATTGATGGATATATTCAAAAGTCCATGCCAGACAATCTTGGATTGTCCTCCCCTTAATGAAACCGTATTGGTTCTTGTGGATAATTTTAAGGATCACTTTCTGCAGTCGATTAGCCAGGATTTTTGTGATGATTTTCAGACAACAATTCAGTAAATTGATTGGTCTGCAATCATTCACAGTTTCTGGAGAAGTAATCTTTGGGATCAAAGTGATGTAGCCCTCACTAATGCTGGTGATATTGAGCCCCCAGCATGAAAATCATGGCACATCTTATAGAAATCCGTTTTGATGATCTGCCAGCAAATCTTAAGAAAACATCCATTAAAGCCGCCAGGGCTAGGAGGCCTGTCACTAGGCATTTCCTTAATTACAGCATCAATCTCGTCATTGGAGAAGGGTGCCGACAATTGATCTAGCCCCTCAATCCGGCGAATAATTCTAGAAAGATCAAAGCGCATATTAGTGGGTTTAGAGGAACTCAAACGCTCCTTATAGGTTTTATACAACACCCCCTCCTTGCCAACATGGTCATTCATTTCCACATCATCATCTCGAAGTGTGGCAATAGAATTGAGCCTATATCTCTTGGTGGCCAGAGATTGGAAGAGCTTGGTGTTTTCATCTGCAAACCTGAAGTACCTGATCGTACATCTTTTCCTCCAATACTCATTCTGATACTTGAGCAGTGTCTGCAAGTGGAGTTTTAAAATCTGCCTGAAGTTTGACTCCTGGATAAAGAGAGGTCTTTTGTCCTCGAGATTATCCATCATAACTAGAGTCTCATTGCTGTTCTGGATCATAATTTTCAGCTTTGAGATACCTCTGCTCCATCTCTTGAGATCATATCTCAGTTTTTTTTATTTTTTACAAATGCGAGCAGCAGAATTCGGGGCATGACATGACTTGGACCAGGAGGCAGCAACCACATCAGAAAACCCCTCGTGGTTAACCCAGAAATTCTCAAAGCGAAACAGCTTGGGCTTGGGGATTTTAGATTCAATTGCTACCACACATGGGATATGATCAAATACCGGTTTACCCAACGGCAGTATCATCATATTTGGGAAGGAGGTGGTCCAACAAGAGGATGAGAAGAACCAATCAAGCTGTTCGAGCAGAGGATCATCCTACATGTTGCTCCAGGTGTATGTTCTACCCCTCACAGGAGTTCCATCAGGGACTGCGCTCGAATGATTTCATTAAACAACAACATGTCCACAGCGTCACCACCTGGTTTGTTTCTATTATTCATAGAGCGAATGAAATTAAAGTCACCCAGGATCAGCCAATTTTCATCATTAGGTATATTTAGATCAAACAACCAGTTAGTAAAATCCACCCGACGCTGACTAGAGCAAGGACCATAGACATTGATCAATTTCCAAGATTCACTGGACTGAGTAGGAACAAAAGAGACACCCACAGCAAACGAATCAACATACCATGGCATGCCCATAAACACAGAACTATTCCAGATTGTGATAAGACCACCCAAGGCACCCACTGAAGGTGAAAACAAAAATTTATCGAAACGTTTGGGGCAGAAAGTTTTAATAAACGCTAAATCAAAAGATTCACGCTTAGTTTCCTGGATATATAGCACAGAACAACCGCTAGTATCAGTAGCATTCCTAAGAGACAAACGTTTAGAATTAGAATTGATGCCTCTGATATTCCACGACACCACATTCCACGATTTATTCATAAGCAAGGGAGAGTTCAGTCGGCAACGCCAGAGGACGAGCGCTGGCCATCCAGCAGCTTCTCGGGAGAGAGAACTTCTTGCGCAATCCCGCAACAGCTGCCCATCTGTTGAATTTCCTCAATCGAAGTAGGAGGTGGACATGTATCAGCCATGACCTGCACGGGAGCAACAACCAAAGAAACAGAAGTGACAAATGAAGTCTCGCGAGGTTTCACCCTTGACTTGGAGCGCTTAGTGTTAGTAACATGATTGATCTTGAAGCCATCATATTTGTTTGATCTTGTGCTTCTTCTGGCAGTAGTGGTGTCGAGCGGCACTAGAACATTGCGGGACTGTGGTGCACTGTATAGAGATGAAGAAGCAATCACCTGAAGAGCAGTACCTTGATCTGATAGTGAAACTGACTGAAACTTTGCATCTTCAGAGACAAGTTGTGGGATAGCCTTGAGACCAGGAGAACAAGTAGCTAGCTCCCAATCAGCATCAATCAGCTCGGATCTGGCATCACAAAAGTCCTGCAGCAGAGACTTGGGGACGATGGCAGCACCCAACTGAAAGATTGAACTGAATACAGCTGACGGAACATAAGACTCTGGGATAGCACCTCCAAGCCAGGCTGCAGCGACAACATTCAGTTGATTTTGGATGAACTTGAATGGATTCAGAGGTAGCATGACGGATGCGGATTGCTCAAAAGTGAGTGTCGGCGTGTATATGTGTTTAAGCATCCTCCCCATCCAAAGCAAAAGCTCATGATCAACAACCACAAAAAAGTTAACTAAATCTCTCCTTGCTCTGACGAACGCCAGGCATGCAGCAGGGTTCCCAAGAGCAAAACCATCTGCCAGCGCTTCCACAGCCTGAAATTCAGCATCAAAAGACCAAACATCAGACAAATTGTCCTGAACATTGTGCTCAGGATCCACACCATCCATCAGAGATGGCCCGTCATATTGAAAGAAGTTTCTGAAACTGAATCCTATGTACGGTGGAGGAACCACATGCCACATGCGCCATCTGTTTTCCTGAATGTGTTCCTGAGAAGGTTCCGGAGCATTCCAAGCAGCTTCATTTAGAGCAGCTTGTGCATTCATCTCATCGATTCTTGCCTGCTGCATGAGGGTGTAGTATGGAATCTCATATGGGTGGGGTGATGCATTTTCAGAAGGGGAGGAACATCCTCATTTCCAACTAAATTGGGAATGGTATTTCTGCCAAGCACATACACTGGAACAGACCAAGAACGAGCAAGACCCGACAGCAATCCAACCCTGGTAACCAAGAGACTTTGAGGCACCTCAGCAACATCCTTAATATGACACTTAACCAGGATTCGAGCTTTGTTATGGCCCGGGCGCGACCAGACAAGAAGTTTTCCAAAGTTAGAAACAACCTTATGAATATAGTGTTCAGTCTGATAATCCATTGGGAAAGCAAGAAACATGACCCAAACCTCATACTCAAAAGCAGGCATGCGCATATTTATACTTTCATCATGAGGGACTAAGGAAAAAGTGGGATCCTCAGTCAGGGCGTGAGGCCCTTCCCTAACCGCAGCATCCCTACTCTCCATATCCGCAAAAACCACACAGCCTATGCCCAGCGGGTAAATGAAATCATCCACCAAGTCATACTCTAAATCCATAGTGATAATACGGCAGACCTCAGCAAGCCAGAAATCCTTTTGCTGGTCAGGGACTTGAGGACCGACGAATACAATGGCGTACCTATCATGGTTGAGGGGAGGATCATCCACCACCATGAAGTGGCACTGCACTCGATGAGCAGGGCCACGATCAAAGGTCGATCCATCCGGAGCGAAGGCAAACGGGTGCACCGGGAAGTTCGCCATAGCTCGAGATGCCGGAGAGTGGGCAGCCGTCGAGGGAGAGGTCACCGGTGAGGGGCAGAGAGGTTGCTTGTGCGGTGGCGATGGCGATGAAGGCGGGGGTGGTAAGCTCGAGGAAGACGTCGGATCACCCGATTGGGGTTTTTGGCAGGCGGAATTGACTACACCCTGACCAGGGAGGCCTAGCGTCAAGCAATGGGGGGTGGCCACGTCCGAGGAGCGTGGGATTTTCTGTTTCTGTTTCCAAACCCAGTGTGCACGCGTATCCCTAACAGCATGGGCCATACCAACAACCATAGGGTTTCCAACCGTAGACGTATCCAATTCACCCCAAGGTAAGATCCGCTCAGATTGTGTTACTTGCGGTGATTTTTGTGTCCAAGCCCAATGAGGTAAAGATTTGCAGAAACTGGGCTTACGGGCCTCATGACCCAGACGATGACAAAGAGTGCATCGACGAAGCCCAGGATAGAGCTTAGCCATGTGATCAGTCGCAGAACAAGCATTGCAGAGATAAACAATAGGGTCGGGGCCCACCTTGCATGGCACATGCTTATGGGAGTTTCTACGTGAAGAAAAACAGGAACAATCCCCAAAAACATCCCCACAACTTTGACAAAAATACCTAGTACAAGTAGCTGCGACATGTCCAAGACGATCACAAATGGAACAGTGTTTAAGCCGTTTATAAATATAATCCTTGGTTGGGACTGACGTAATTTGCACCATAAGCTTAACACTGTCATTATCCTAGCCAGCCTGCCAACCATCCAAGATGGAGTGCAGAATATTATCGGGAATGGAATCCGATAAACCTTTGTTGAACAACCCTCCTCGAAAAGAAGGCAACTTGGCCGGAATATCGGAGGAGATATATAAAGATACGGTCCCAATCTGAAAATTATCCTGAGAAACCGAGGCCAAAAAACTGCCAAAAGAGATCTCCACTGGAGGCTCGCTGGAATGTAAGTCCATTGGCGGCGAGATCAAACCCAATTTATGAAAAACGGGTAAAGATGCAGGATCCATAGGCACATTATGCTGTGAAGATAACCACTTAGAGTTGATGGCCAGACCCGATGAAGAATCCAGTCCATTAAGCTTAGTATCCGCATGCCAAGATTGAATCCGAGGGTGAGAGACCACACCATGATGAAAATGAAAGTGGCAGATAAAGTCCGGACAAATACGGTCCCGTAGGCCAAAGATAAAATGACCCACACAATTTGATGCCATTGAGACCCGAAAATGATGATCACCCAAGCGAATGACATTGAACCCATCACTGATCCCTCCAATACAAGATTGAAGAGCCAAACCAACAGAATCCACCGAGAGGGGGAAGGAAGCCGAGGAGAAAGAAACCTCAAGGAAGAACTCCTTGGAGCTGGGGTTGGGGACGAAGTGAACCATAGATCCAAACCGTGCACGCACATGTGCCTCGACCTTAAGGCCGTGGGAGAAGTCCCAATGGAGGAGGCCATCCATAGGGGTCGCCGGAGGGAGATCGTAGGGCTAGACCCTAGAATCGCCATGGGAGTCGCCATAGGTGGGGTGGGGTGGGGTGGGGTGGGAGTCGCCATCGACCCAAGCGAATGACAGTCCGGCCTGTTCCGGTCAAAGCCATGAATCTTCACGCATGATAGCTCATTTCTGAGAACAATTTTTTAAAATAATTGCCATATTACAAGTTTATTATTTTTCCTGGAAACTTGGTCACATATGATGACACAATGCGAAGGTTTTCCAATTTTTTGATTTTTTTTGAATTTTTATGCCCGTTTCAAAATGCGCTCAAAATGGCAGGCTTGACCGTTCCTAGCTAGTTGTTTAATCTTGGAATTTTTTTATGTTTCTCTGATTAAATAGATACTTATGTACCTAGAAATGATTTTTGGAAAAAATAAAGAGCAAACTATGAGGCAGCTGCAGTACAAATTTGACCCGCTTCCAATTAAATCGACAGGAATTTGTTTTTTTCACCAGAGGTGGATCAAGGCTTTTGACACCCAACCATTTGGTCAATTGTGCATTAAATATGTCCTAGTATTTTAGAAAATTTATTTGGTACAATTTTGCAACAATGATTTGGTAGGTTCTTCACAAAAAAGCTCATTTTGGGCGCTCGAAAAATGGAAAATGATTTTTTCTTCCAAAGAAAATGAAAACTTCCTTAGGAAACATTGTTTGCCATTCCAATATGCACCCTTGTGCACAATATGAGATCATTTGAACAAACTATGCCATGAATGTGGCCATAAGATTGATCATCTCCCTTGAAAGCCATAGATCTCCACACATGATAGCTCGTTTCTGAGAACACATTTTCAAAATAATTATCGTACTACAAGTTCATTATTTTTCCTGGTAACTTGGCCACATATAATGACACTATGCAAAGGTTTTCTAATTTTTTGATTTTGTTTTAATTTTTCATGCCTGTTTGAAAATGCAGTCAAAATAGCGGGCATGACCGTTCCTAGCTAGTGATTGAATCTTTGAAAAAATTTGTTGTTTCTCTGATTAAATAGATACTTTTGTACCTAAAAATGATTTTTGGGAAAAATAAAAAGCAAACTATGAGGCAGCCGCAGTTCAAATTTGACCCGCTTCCAACTGAATCGGCAGAAATTTGTCTTTTTCACGAGAGGTGGGTCAAAACTTTTGACACCCAACCATTTGGTCAATTGTGCGTTAAATATGGCCTAGTATTGTAGAAAATTGATTTGGTACAATTTTGCAACAATTATTTGGTAGGTTCTTCACAAAAAGATCATTTTGGGCGCTTGAAAAATGGAAAATGTTTTTTTGTCCAAAGAAAATAAAAACTTCCTTAGGCAACATTGTTTGCCATTCCAATATGCACCCTTGTGCACAATATGAGATCATTTGAACAAACTATGTCATGAATGTGGCCATAAGATTGATCATTTGAGTTGAAAGCCATTGATCTTCACACATGATAGCTCGTTTTTGAGAACACTTTTTAAAAATAATTATCGTAGTACAAGTTTATTACTTTTCCAGGTAACTTTGCCACATATAATGACACTATGTGAATGTTTTCCCATTTTTTGATTTTTTTTGAATTTTTCATGCCCATTTCAAAATGCGCTCAAAACGGTGGGCATGAACGTTCCTAGCTAGTGGTTGAATCTTGGAAAACTTTTGGTGTTTCTATGATTAAATAGATACTTATGTACCTAGAAACTATAAGGTAGCTACAGTTCAAATTTGACCCACTTCCAGCTGAATCGACGAAAATTTGTCTTTTTTAGGAGAGGTGGATGAAAACTTTTAACACCCAAACATTTGGTCAATTGTACATTAAATATGATCTAGTATTTTAGAAAATTGATTTGGTCCAATTTTGCAACAATTATTTGGTAGGCCCATCACAAAAAAACTACGAGCAAACTATTATTTTTTGTTTAAATGGCTAAAAAATGCTAGAAAGATCGGAAATGCATACAAGTTGGTTATCATCCATAAAATGTTGTATAACTTGAGTGAAATTTTTTAGTGGTGCCATTTTTGGAAAATATTATTGGTAGCTACTTGACAAATTCCCTCTATTTTTACCACTTAGAAACTATTTTAAATGACACATTTTTTGGACCAATCAGAAGGCAGAAGCTCCCTTCCCACAGATCACCCCCTAACCCGATCTGAGCCGCCCACACCATACAGATCCAACGTCTCCTAAACGCACGCTGGCCAACCAAACCCTAGCATCGTGCAACACACTCCCCTCCCTCTCCCCGACCCTGCGGCGCCGCCTCCCTCTCCCCAACCCAGATCTCCCTCTCCCCGACCCAGACCTTCCTCTCTGCCGTCCCAACCCCTACCCCGCCGCCGGCTTCCCCCCAAGCGCCACTGCTCTTGACCTGCAACGACCTGAGCAGGAGCAGCATCAACTTCCTCCTCCGCTTCCCCTTACTCTTTCCGCCTGCCTCCGAGCTCTTGCCTCCACGGCTCTTCCTAAGCCATGACCAATAGAGCCACGACAGGCTGAGCCTGAGCCTGATCATGCGCCGATGACACCTCCGCCGCTCCGGCAAGTATGCACTAGTCGTCTGGTCGCACACCGCTGCCCAGATCAAGCGAGAGGCGAGGCAGCACCGTATCCACATCGAGCCGCCGAAACGAGGTGCAGCACCGGGTTCCTCATTCTTCCATGGATGGACTTGTCATCTTCCCTTTTGCCTTGCTGCTGTGATTTGATTTGCTTCCTCTCCCTCTGCCTCTTCCTCGCGCACGCCAAGGCCATGGAACTGACAGCACGCACGCCATGGAGGAGAGGACGCCATGGAGGGGATGACGCCATGCATGGACGTGAGGACGCCAAGGAGGACGCAGCTCCACCACCACCCCGACGCCATCTCCGAGCCCCCTCCCGATACATCTCCTGCGAGGTATGACCTCATCACGAGCACATGGAAGTGAAACTTGATTGTGCAGTCGTCGGTTGCTGTCGTTGATTATGTGATTGCCTGATTCTATAATAATCCTTCTTGTCTTAGTCTTGCGGTTGATGTTGATAATTCAAAGGCCCACTTTCTGCTTACGCTGCCACTTGCTTATGTTGTAGGCCTGATCAGTCACTTAGTCATATGGTCATTTCTCTAATAGGATTATTTTTACCTTGCATCACAAGTAGATAGCCGTGTTCACATGTTTCCAGTGAGTTGTTGTAGAAGTGAGAACTTTATGTGGAGTACACTACCTATTCAAGGATCTTGAATTGAAGTTATAAACATGTTTTGTGCTCTATTTTTTTAGTTTGATGGAGGGTCAAGGACCGCACGCACAATGGAGTATCCAGAACGCCCAGGCCAGCCACCGTGTGAGGTAATGAAACTAGTCCTCATGTTGCCAATAGTTGAAAACTCACTCACACTATATGAAATTGTATGGAATAGAAGATCTTTCCTTTAGAAGTCGATACTTGATGAGCTCCAACCTCTCTTTCAAGCCCTTGAAAATTTTATTTGAAGTATTGGTTCATCGTTTGTGTGAAATTTGTTTGTCATTGTGCCTTTTGATGCTTGCTTCAGAAAAAGAAAATCATGGATAGATAGAAGATGGGAACAATGAGCTTCCTTTCAAGTTAATAATACTAAAAATCATTTGACTCATCAATTTTTCATGTCTAGTGTTAAATCTGTTCCATTGCAATCTTGCCATGTATGGATGATTTGCTACAGTTTGCCATGGATGAGTATACATACACATGTGCTCTGCAGTTTTAGTTCTTCTTGTGTTGCTGCACTTATTCTAGAGATACAACACCATTAGTTAGGTTGATGGATGGATGGATCGACACATGCTTGACTGTTTGAAATCTGTTTGTTTTTTGCTTGGTATGCTGCTGGTCTGAATCTACTTACATACTTGACTGAATTTAACTTGGTGCTGAAACAAGCACCTGTAGTGAATGAATCTACTTACAATTAGGTGTCATGAATGATTGGCCTTAGATGAGTACAAGAATCTTGCTTGGTCCTAATAGGAGCATGTTCCTCTTTGTGGTTCAGTTCTCTGGCTCGTTTAAACCGAGAGGACTGTGTTCTCAGATTGGTGCTAGAATTGTAACTGCTCATTTTGTATTAAAGCTAGGATTTATGCACAAATCTTGCTATTTCTGATGCATGATATTAATCTACCAAAATGCTGCCATGGCCATGCTGCTATGTCAACTTGATGATGTTAATTCATTGCTACCATGCTGCTATGTCGACAAAAGTTAATTTGCCCATGCCCATTGCCATGCCTTCCTTTTGTAAACTTAATTTCAGTTTACTTGATCGTGCAGGTGGTCGTGCTGAAGGTGTCCCTGAAGGAAATATGCCCTAGAGGCAATAATAAAGTTATTATTTATTTCCTTATATCATGATAAATGTTTATTATTCATGCTAGAATTGTATTAACCGGAAACACAATACATGTGTGAATACATAGACAAACGGAGTGTCACTAGTATGCCTCTACTTGACTAGCTCGTTAATCAAAGATGGTTATGTTTCCTAACCATGAACAAAGAGTTGTTATTTGATTAACGGGATCACATCATTAGGTGAATGATCTGATTGACATGACCCATTCCATTAGCTTAGCACCCGGTCGTTTAGTATGTTGCTATTGCTTTCTTCATAACTTATACATGTTCCTATGACTATGAGATTATGCAACTCTCGTTTGCCGGAGGAACACTTTGTGTGCTACCAAACGTCACAACGTAAATGGGTGATTATAAAGGTACTCTACAGGTGTCTCCAAAGGTACATGTTGGGTTGGCGTATTTCGAGATTAGGATTTGTCACTCCGATTGTCGGAGAGGTATCTCTGGGCCCTCTCGGTAATGCACATCACATAAGCCTTGCAAGCATTACAACTAATGAGTTAGTTGCGAGATGATGTATTACGAAACGAGTAAAGAGACTTGCCGGTAACGAGATTGAATTAGGTATTGAGATACCGACGATCGAATCTCGGGCAAGTAACATACCGATGACAAAGGGAACAACGCATGTTATTATGCGGTCTGACCGATAAAGATCTTCGTAGAATATGTAGGAGCCAATATGAGCATCCAGGTTCCTCTATTGGTTATTGACCGGAGACGGGTCTCGGTCATGTCTACATTGTTCTCGAACCCGTAGGGTCCGCACGCTTAAGGTTTCGATGACAGTTATATTATGAGTTTATGAGTTTTGATGTACCGAAGTTAGTTCGGAGTCCCGGATGTGATCACGGACATGACGAGGAGTCTTGAAATGGTCGAGACATAAAGATTGATATATTGGACGGCTATATTCGGACACCGGAAGTGTTCCGGGTGATTTCGGAGAAAACCGGAGAGCCGGAGGGTTACCGGAACCCCCCCGGGAGAAGTAATGGGCCATATGGGCCTTAGTGGAGAGAGAGAGGGGCAGCCAAAGGTGGGCCGCGCGCCTCCTCCCCCCTGGTCCGAATTGGACTAGGAGGGGGGGCACCCCCCTTTCCTTCTCCCTCCCCACTTCTTTCCCCCTCCTAGTAGGATTCCTACTCCTACTAGGAAGAGGAGTCCTCCTTGGCGCGCCATAGGGGCCGGCCGGCCTCCTCCCCTTGATCCTTTATATACGGGGGCAGGGGGCACCCCTAGACACACAAGTTGATCCACGTGATCATATTCTCAGCCGTGTGCGGTGCCCCCTTCCACCATAATCCTCGATAATATTGTAGCGGTGCTTAGGCGAAGCCCTGCGACGATAGTACATCAAGATCGTCACCACGCCGTCGTGATGATGGAAGTCTTCCCCGACACTTTGCTGGATCGGAGTCCGGGGATCGTCATCGAGCTGAACGTGTGCTAAAACTCGGAGGTGCCGTAGTTTCGGTGCTTGATCGGTCGGGCCGTGAAGACGTACGACTACATCAACCGCGTTGTGCTAACGCTTCCGCTGTCGGTCTACAAGGGTACGTAGATCACACTCTCCCCTCTCATTGCTGTGCATCACCATGATCTTGCGTGTGCGTAGGAATTTTTTTGAAATTACTACGTTCCCCAACAGTGGTATCAGAGCCTAGGTTTTATATGTTGATGTTATATGCACGACTAGAACACAAGTGAGTTGTGGGCGATATAAGTCATACTGCTTACCAGCATGTCATACTTTGGTTCGGCGGTATTGTTGGACGAAGCGGCCCGGACCGACATTACGCATACGCTTACACGAGACCGGTTCTCCCGACGTGCTTTGCACATAGGTGGCTTGCGGGTGACAGTTTCTCCAACTTTAGTTGAACCGAGTGTGGCTACGCCCGGTCCTTGCGATGGTTAAAACAGCACCAACTTGACAAACTATCATTGTGGTTTTGATGAATAGGTAAGATTGGTTCTTGCTTAAGCCCATAGCAGCCACGTAAAACTTGCGACAACAAAGTAGAGGACGTCTAACTTGTTTTTGCAGGGCATGTTGTGATGTGATATGGTCAAGACATGATGCTAAATTTTATTGTATGAGATGATCATGTTTTGTAACCGAGTTATCGGCAACTGGCAGGAGCCATATGGTTGTCGCTTTATTGTATGCAATGCAATCACGCTGTAATGCTTTACTTTATCACTAAGCGGTAGCGATAGTCGTGGAAGCATAAGATTGGCGAGACGACAATGATGCTACGATGGAGATCAAGGTGTCGCGCCGGTGACGATGGTGATCACGACGGTGCTTCGAAGATGGAGATCACAAGCACAAGATGATGATGGCCATATGATATCACTTATATTGATTGCATGTGATGTTTATCTTTTATGCATCTTATCTTGCTTTGATTGACGGTAGCATTATAAGATGATCTCTCACTAATTATCAAGAAGTGTTCTCCCGGAGTATGCACCGTTGCGAAAGTTCTTCGTGCTGAGACACCACGTGATGATCGGGTGGGATAGGCTCTACGTTCAAATACAACGGGTGAAAAATAGTTGCACACGCGGAATGCTCAGGTTATACTTGACGAGCCAAGCATATACAGATATGGCCTCGGAACACGGAGACCGAAAGGTCGAGCGTGAATCATATAGTAGATATGATCAACATAGTGATGTTCACCAATGAAACTACTCCATCTCACGTGATGATCGGACATGGTTTAGTTGATTTGGATCACGTAATCACTTAGAGGATTAGAGGGATGCCTATCTAAGTGGGAGTTCTTTAAGTAAATTAATTGAACCTAAATTTATCATGAAACTTAGTACCTGATAGTATCTTGCTTGTTTATGCTTGATTGTAGATAGATGGCTCGTGCTGTTGTTCCGTTGAATTTTAATGCGTTCCTTGAGAATGAAAAGTTGAAAGATGATGGTAGCAATTACACGGTCTGGGTCCGTAACTTGAGGATTATCCTCATTGCTGCATAGAAGAATTACGTCCTGGAAGCACCGCTGGGTGCCAGGCCTGCTGCTGGAGCAACACCAGATGTTATGAACGTCTGGCAGAGCAAAGCTGATGACTACTCGATAGTTCAGTGTGCCATGCTTTACGGCTTAGAATCGGGACTTCAACGACGTTTTGAACGTCATGGAGCATATGAGATGTTCCAGGAGTTGAAGTTAATATTTCAAGCAAATGCCCGGATTGAGAGATATGAAGTCTCCAATAAGTTCTATAGCTGCAAGATGGAGGAGAACAGTTCTGTCAGTGAGCATATACTCAAAATGTCTGGGTATAATAATCACTTGATTCAATTGGGAGTTAATCTTCCAGATGATTGCGTCATTGACAGAATTCTCCAATCACTGCCACCAAGCTACAAGAGCTTCGTGATGAACTATAATATGCAAGGGATGAATAAGACTATTCCCGAGCTCTTCGCAATGCTGAAAGCTGCGGAGGTAGAAATCAAGAAGGAGCATCAAGTGTTGATGGTCAACAAGACCACTAGTTTCAAGAAAAAGGGCAAAGGGAAGAAGAAGGGGAACTTCAAAAGGAACAGCAAGCAAGTTGCTACTCAAGAGAAGAAACCCAAACCTGGACCTAAGCCTGAAACTGAGTGCTTCTACTGCAAGAAGACTGGTCACTGGAAGCGGAACTGCCCCAAGTATTTGGCGGATAAGAAGGATGGTAAGGTGAACAAAGGTATATGTGATATACATGTTATTGATGTCTACCTTACTAATGCTCACAGTAGCACCTGGGTATTTGATACTAGTTCTGTTGCTAATATTTGCAACTCGAAACAGGGACTACGGATTAAGCGAAGATTGGCTAAGGACGAGGTGACGATGCGCGTGGGAAACGGTTCCAAAGTCGATGTGATCGCAGTCGGCACGCTACCTCTACATCTACCTTCGGGATTAATATTAGACCAAAATAATTGTTATTTGGTGCCAGCGTTAAGCATGAACATTATATCTGGATCTTGTTTGATGCGAGGCGGTTATTCATTTAAATCTGAGAATAATGCTTGTTCTATTTATATGAGTAATATCTTTTATGGTCATGCACCCTTAAAGAATGGTCTATTTTTATTGAATCTTGATAGTAGTGACACACATATTCATAGTGTTGAAGCCAAAAGATGCAGAGTTGATAATGATAGTGAAACTTATTTGTGGCACTGCCGTTTGGGTCATATTGGTATAAAGCGCATGAAGAAACTCCATACTGATGTGCTTTTTGAACCACTTGATTATGAATCACTTGGTACTTGCGAACCGTGCCTTATGGGTAAGATGACAAAAACACCGTTCTCCGGTACTATGGAGAGAGCAACAGATTTGTTGGAAATCATACATACAGATGTATGTGGTCCGATGAACGTTGAGGCTCGTGGCGGATATCGTTATTTTCTCACCTTCACAGATGACTTAAGCAGATATGGGTATATCTACTTAATGAAACACAAGTCTGAAACATTTGAAAGGTTCAAAGAATTTCAGAGTGAAGTTGAAAATCATCGTAACAAGAAAATAAAATTCCTACGATCTGATCGTGGAGGAGAATATTTGAGTTACGAGTTTGGTGTACATTTGAAAAATTGTGGAATAGTTTCGCAACTCACGCCACCCGGAACACCACAGTGTAATGGTGTGTCCGAACGTCGTAATCATACTTTACTAGATATGGTGCGATCTATGATGTCTCTTACTGATTTACCGCTATCGTTTTGGGGATACGCTCTAGAGACGGCCGCATTCACGTTAAATAGGGCACCATCAAAATCCATTGAGACGACGCCTTATGAACTGTGGTTTGGCAAGAAACCAAAGTTGTCGTTTCTGAAAGTTTGGGGCTGCGATGCTTATGTGAAAAAGCTTCAACCTGATAAGCTCAAACCCAAATCGGAGAAATGTGTCTTCATAGGATATCCAAAGGAAACTATTGGATACACCTTCTATCACAGATCTGAAGGCAAGACTTTTGTTGCTAAATTCGGAAACTTTCTGGAGAAGGAGTTTCTCTCAAAAGAAGTGAGTGGGAGGAAAGTAGAACTTGACGAGGTAACTGTACCTACTCCCTTATTGGAAAGTAGTACATCACAAAAACCTGTTTCTGTGACACCTACACCAGTTAGTGAGGAAGCTAATGATGATGATCATGAAACTTCAGAACAAGATACTACTGAACCTCGTAGATCAACCAGAGTGAGATCCGCGCCAGAGTGGTACGGTAATTCTATTATGGAAGTCATGCTACTAGATCATGATGAACCTACGAACTATGAAGAAGCGATGGTGAGCCCAGATTCCGCAAAATGGCTTGAAGCCATGAAATCTGAGATGGGATCCATGTATGAGAACAAAGTATGGACTTTGGTTGACTTGCCCGATGATCGGCAAGCAATTGAGAATAAATGGATCTTCAAGAAGAAGACTGACGCTGATGGTAATATTACTGTCTACAAAGCTCGACTTGTCGCAAAAGGTTTTCGGCAAGTTCAAGGGATTGACTACGATGAGACCTTCTCACCCGTAGCGATGCTTAAGTCTGTCCGAATCATGTTAGCAATTGCCGCATTTTATGATTATGAAATTTGGCAGATGGATGTCAAAACTGCATTCCTGAATGGATTTCTGGAAGAAGAGTTGTATATGATGCAACCAGAAGGTTTTGTCGATCCAAAGGGAGCTAACAAAGTGTGCAAGCTCCAGCGATCCATTTATGGACTGGTGCAAGCCTCTCGGAGTTGGAATAAACTCTTTGATAGTGTGATTAAAGCATTTGGTTTTATACAGACTTTTGGAGAAGCCTGTATTTACAAGAAAGTGAGTGGGAGCTCTGTAGCATTTCTGATATTATATGTGGATGACATATTACTAATTTGAAATGATATAGAATTTCTGGATAGCATAAAGGGATACTTGAATAAGAGTTTTTCAATGAAAGACCTCGGTGAAGCTGCTTACATATTAGGCATTAAGATCTATAGAGATAGATCAAGACTCTTAATTGGACTTTCACAAAGCACATACCTTGACAAAGTTTTGAAGAAGTTCAAAATGGATCAAGCAAAGAAAGGGTTCTTGCCTGTGTTACAAGGTGTGAAGTTGAGTAAGACTCAATGCCCGACCACTGCAGAAGATAGAGAGAAAATGAAAGATGTTCCCTATGCTTCAGCCATAGGCTCTATCATGTATGCCATGCTGTGTACCAGACCTGATGTGTGCCTTGCTGTAAGTCTAGCAGGGAGGTACCAAAGTGTTCCAGGACTGGATCACTGGACAGCGGTCAAGAACATCCTGAAATACCAGAAAAGGACTAAGGATATGTTTCTCATATATGGAGGTGACAAAGAGCTCATCGTAAAAGGTTACGTTGATGCAAGCTTTGACACTGATCCGGATGATTCTAAATCGCAAACCGGATACGTGTTTACATTAAACGGTGGAGCTGTCAGTTGGTGCAGTTCTAAATAAAGCGTTGTGGCGGGGTCTACATGTGAAGCGGAGTACATAGCTGCTTCGGAAGCAGCAAATGAAGGAGTCTGGATGAAGGAGTTCATATCCGATCTAGGTGTCATACCTAGTGCATCGGGTCCAATGAAAATCTTTTGTGACAATACTGGTGCAATTGCCTTGGCAAAGGAATCCAGATTTCACAAGAGAACCAAGCACATCAAGAGACGCTTCAATTCCATCTGGGATCTAGTCCAGGTGGGAGACATAGAGATTTGCAAGATACATACAGATCTGAATGTTGCAGACCCGTTGACTAAGCCTCTTCCAGGAGCAAAACATGATCAGCACCAAGGCTCCATGGGTGTTAGAATCATTACTGTGTAATCTAGATTATTGACTCTAGTGCAAGTGGGAGACTGAAGGAAATATGCCCTAGAGGCAATAATTAAAGTTATTATTTATTTCCTTATATCATGAGAAATGTTTATTATTCATGCTAGAATTGTATTAACCGGAAACATAATACATGTGTGAATAAATAGACAAACAGAGTGTCACTAGTATGCCTCTACTTGACTAGCTCGTTAATCAAAGATGGTTATGTTTCCTAACCATGAACAAAGAGTTGTTATTTGATTAACGGGATCACATCATTAGGTGAATGATCTGATTGACATGACCCATTCCATTAGCTTAGCACCTGATCGTTTAGTATGTTGCTATTGCTTTCTTCATAACTTATACATGTTCCTATGACTATGAGATTATGCAACTCCCGTTTGCCGGAGGAACACTTTGTGTGCTACCAAACGTCACAACGTAAATGGGTGATTATAAAGGTACTCTACAGGTGTCTCCAAAGGTACATGTTGGGTTGGCGTATTTCGAGATTAGGATTTGTCACTCCGATTGTCGGAGAGGTATCTCTGGGCCCTCTCAGTAATGCACATCACATAAGCCTTGTAAGCATTGCAACTAATGAGTTAGTTGCGAGATGATGTATTACGGAACGAGTAAAGAGACTTGCCAGTAACGAGATTGAACTAGGTATTGAGATACCGACGATCAAATCTCGGGCAAGTAACATACCGATGACAAAGGGAACAACGTATGTTGTTATGCGGTCTGAACGATAAAGATCTTCATAGAATATGTAGGAGCCAATATGAGCATCCAGGTTCCGCTATTGGTTATTGACCGGAGACAGGTCTCGGTCATGTCTACATTGTTCTCGAACCCGTAGGGTCCGCACGCTTAAGGTTTCGATGACAGTTATATTATGAGTTTATGAGTTTTGATGTACCGAAGTTAGTTCGGAGTCCCGGATGTGATCACGGACATGACGAGGAGTCTCGAAATGGTCGAGACATAAAGATTGATATATTGGACGGCTATATTCGGACACCGGAAGTGTTCCGGGTGATTTCAGAGAAAACCGGAGAGCCGGAGGGTTACCGGAACCCCCCAGGAGAAGTAATGGGCCATATGGGCCTTAGTGGAGAGAGAGAGGGGCAACCAAAGGTGGGCCGCGCGCCTCCTCCCCTAGTCCGAATTGGACTAGGAGGGGGGGGCCCTTTCCTTCTCCCTCCCCACTTCTTTCCCCCTCCTAGTAGGAGTCCTACTCCTACTAGGAGGAGGACTCCTCCTTGGCGCGCCATTGGGGCTGGCCGGTCTCCTCCCCTTGATCCTTTATATACGGGGGCAGGGGGCACCCCTAGACACACAAGTTGATCCACGTGATCATATTCTCAGCCGTGTGCGGTGCCCCCTTCCACCATAATCCTCGATAATATTGTAGCGGTGCTTAGGCGAAGCCCTGCGATGATAGTACATCAAGATCGTCACCACACCGTCGTGCTGATGGAACTCTTCCCTGACACTTTGCTGGGTCGGAGTCTGCGGATCGTCATCGAGCTGAACATGTGCTAAAACTCGGAGGTGCCGTAGTTTCGGTGCTTGATCGGTCGGGCCGTGAAGACGTACGACTACATTAACCGCGTTGTGCTAACGCTTCCGCTATCGGTCTACAAGGGTACGTAGATCACACTCTCCCCTCTCGTTGCTGTGCATCACCATGATCTTGCGTGTGCGTAGGAATTTTTTTGAAATTACTATGTTCCCCAACAGTCCCTGCACTGCAAAGTGTGCGCCGACAAGGTGAAGAAGCACCTAGCCAAGATGGAAGGTGAGCACCAACACCTCTGAAATTTTGGTGACAAAATAATGCATCTTGAATCCTGGTGTCTGGTGGTAGGTGCGACATATGCCAACGGGTGGCTTATCATTGTGGGAGCCAGTAAGACGTCGCCGGTGCCTGGAAACGGGATGAGGCGAAGACATGCACGCCGGCGAATCTTACCCAGCTTCGGGGCTCTCCGTGGAGATAACACCCCTACTGCTGCTCTGCGGGGTCTCCGCATGATCACTAGATGGACAAGTAGCTACACAATGCTCCTTGAGCTGTTCGGTGGGAGGAGGAGGAAGGGCATGGCTAGCTTGCTTCTTCTCCTTGTGTGGTGTCTAAAACTAGCTGGGGGTCTAACCCTTTGCATGGGTGCCCCAGGGGGTTTATATAGGCCTACCCCCCGGGGGTACAATGGTAATCTGACTGGGCGCGGGGCCCAGTCGTCTGTGACTGCGCTCGCCGGCTTCTGCGCCGGCTGCTGGGGCCCGCCGACTGGTGGGTCCCGCCGGCTGCCGGCCCCTTGGTCGACAGGCAGGCCCCACTGTCCAGGACCTGGTCGGCGGCTGGTTACTGTTGCTCTATCTTGGTGACGTGGGCTTCGTCGAGGTAGGCGTGGCTACAGTGCCGCCGCCCGACGGGCGATCGCTGTAGCCTCACCGCGTCTTGTCTCCTTAATGGGGCGTCTCCTTCGAGGGAGGCGGCAAGCCGGCTGTGGGGAGCCGGCTCTGTCTTGGGCCGACTGGGGGAGGCGTGGCCGCCTTCGGGTGTCTCTCTGCCCGAAGGGCCCCACCGCCCGTGGGCCGCGCTGGTAGTCCGTCGTGGATGGCATCAGGGTCGGCATGGCAACAGTGTTGCGCCGGGCGGGTCATGGTCACCCGTACGGCGCACTGTGCCGATCGTGCTCCAGGATTTGGGGGTGGCAGGCTTTACTGTAGCCACGCCCCGTCTCATCGCCGCTAGGTGGATGCAAACTTTGAGGGTACG
This sequence comes from Triticum urartu, assembly GCF_056163025.1. Taxonomy (NCBI): domain Eukaryota; kingdom Viridiplantae; phylum Streptophyta; class Magnoliopsida; order Poales; family Poaceae; genus Triticum; species Triticum urartu. Next base: position 627,132,979 of record NC_141879.1, on the reverse strand, counting down.
GTCTCGACCGCTTTATGGGAGCCGGCTTCTTGGAATCGGCCTCCTCACGGCCGGCTTCTCGAAGTCGGCCCTCCCATGGCTTTCTTCATGAGGGCTAAAGTCGGGCCGCCTTCCGAAAGCCGGCCTGGGTGACAGCCAGCAAGGGGAAGGCGGCCCCATGTCTTGGATTCTTGAGAGCCGGACGGGCTCGTAATTTTTTCAGAAGGGCCAGGGGAAGCCGGCTAGGCTACCCATGGCTATTTACTCCGACAGTAGTCCCCGAAGCTGATCGAGCTTCGAGGCGGACAAAGGGACGAGAAGCTTGGTCAGCTTCCTACCCTGAAGAGCCGGCTTTGCTAGTGTATGCTGATTTCGGGGAGCCCTGCGTCTTGCAGGCGGGAAAGTGGTCGACCCGCGTGCTGACCGCGGGCCCTCCCGCGGGCCACGTGGCAGCGAGACCCTGCCGGCGCACGCGCGCGACGGGACGCCGCCGCAGGCCCTGGCCCGCCACTCCTAGGCCTCGGCCTGAACGCTGATCTTCTGCGGCCCAGATGGACCGCTCGCCTTCCCGTGGCGATTTTATTTCGCCGTTAGGGCGCAATAACCGCGGGACGTGGGGGAGTGGGCACGATCGATCCCCACGTTTCCCCACGCCGCGCCTCCTCGACTCCACCACGCGAGCCTATAAGTAGGGGGAGGAGGGGGAGAGACAGAGGTTCGCACGCTCTCTCTCGCTCCGCCCCTTCTCGTCCTCCTTTCTTCCTCTCGTTGCCGCCGCAGCCTCCCGTCTCAGCGCCGCCGCGCCGCCACATCGTCTTTCTCCCATGGCGCTGTCGAGCTCGTGGGATGGCTCCAACGTCCATGAGGACCATGTTGAGTTCCTCCGCCAGACTCGGCGCCTGCCCGACGCCAACCTCGTGCGGGTCCGCCTGGCGCCAGAGACGGAGGTCTCGCCGGCACCGGAGGAGGGCGAGCGGGTCGTCTTCCGCTCGCACTTCCTGCGCGGCTTCGGCCTTCCGACGAGCGGATTCCTACGCTCCTTCCTCGAGTTCTACAATATTCAGCCGCATCACCTCACGCCCAATGCGGTGATGCTGCTGTCGGCCTTCGTCTCTCTCTGTGAAGGTTTCTTGGGGCTGCTCCCCACGCTAGAGCTCTGGAGGGAATTCTTCCAGAGGAAACTCGGCACCGTCATCGCAGGCATGCCCGCCCCCTGCGGGGCCTACATCGCCATGAGGAGGTCGGGCGAGAACAACCCGTTCCCGTCCATCCCCCTGATCCAGTCGGTGAAGATCTGGCAGAAGTCGTACTTCTACGTGAAGAACGTCGCCCAGCAAGGAGACCACGTCAACCTGCCGGCTGGGAGGCAGCCCTCATGGAGTTTCCGGTCCAGGTCACTGTCTCAGGCCGGGAATGCTGCCGTCTCCCGGCTTCGGGTGATGATCCAGTCGGAAGGCCTGAGCGGGGCCGACTTGGTGGCCGCCTTCGTGGAGCGCCGGATACTTCCTCTCCAAAGCCGGCCCCACATGATGTGTCAGATGAGCGGCCGCTTCGACCCAAGCCGGCTGAGCACCAGGGAGATGCCTCATGCGGAGGTGTCGTACATGGTAAATCATATCTCCAATTGCAAGCTCGCCGAGGACTGGCGATACGGCAAGGTGCCGTATTCTCGCGCCAACCCTCCGCCTGTGGTAAGCTTTCCTCTCTTTCTTCTTTTTGTTGGTAGCCGGCTTTATGATGGCCGGCTTCTGATCGGTCGGTTCTTCTTAGCAGAACCCCCTTCTTCCGCCGACGACCGGGGCAGCAGGGATAGAATGCCAGTACGTCCCCGACCGCACGGTAGACGACGTCGACGACCCGGATTTGGGGGCGGCCTCCATGGAAGACGCCGTCGTGGGGGACGACGCTGAGCCCGGAGGCACAGGGCTTACCGCCAGCTTCGAGGACTGGCCGGATGATGCCGAAGCCGAAGTCGCCCCGCGTCGCCAGCCAGCGGCCGACCATCAGGGCGCGGGCTTGTCCACCGCGCCGGCTGCCAGCGGCGGCGCACAGAAGTGTCGGGCCGCGTCAATCCTCTTCGGCAGTCGGCCGAAGAAGTCCAAAGCCTCCACCGCGACGACCAAACGAGATGAGGCGGCCGCGAAAGCGGCCTGCTTCCGCAAGGCGGTGAAGCAGCCTTAGGCGGTCTCAGCGTAAGTCATCGATTGCCTGGTCGCATGCTTTTCATCGTTCTCTCCCGTTCGAACATTCTTCCTAACCTTTTCCCACTCGCTGAACAGGGCGCCGCTTTCCCTTGAGCGGGGTCCGGGCGGCTCCGTAGTTGGGCCGACTAGAGGGTCTTTAGGCTCCCGCCGCGTGGACCCCCGTGCCGACCTCAGGGAGGCCACGGAGCTGAACGCCCGTGAGGCCCGGGAGGAGCGTGAGGCGGCGGAAAAAGCGGCCGCCCAGGCGGCGAGGGAGTAGGCCGACGCGGCAGCCAAGGCCCAGGCGGAGGCCGCGACCGCGGAAACGGAGGCGGAGGGTTCGCGCAACCAGCCTCCGCTGCTCGCCATTCCCCTCCGAGCCGTGGCCCCTGACACCCCATTGCCCTTGGCGGAGGAAATCGTCCAAGACCCGCCGCTGATGGAGAGGAGGGAGGACCTCGTGGTCTTCGCGGGGAGAGCGCCGCCGGCAGCGCCAACCGGAGCGGGCCAAGGCGGCCAATCGTCAGCGGCGCCAGAGGAGCCGCCCGGGGGTGAGCCGGAGGACGGAGCCGGCTTCGATATGCAGCCGGTGACGCGTCGGCGCGCAGGGGGAGGCGCCGCTCCGCCGGAGTCGCGCCGAGTTGCGGGCGCCGGCCAGCCGGCGGAGGCTCTGGAGGCGGCCAGCACCGCCACGTCCGAGTGGACTCCCAGCGGGGGGACTGGCAAGCTGAATGTGGCGGCTCAAGAGGTCCGGAGCCGGCTTCAAGCTCAGGCCGCCCTACTGCAGCAGTACACCCAGGAGTTCCTATCGACGCGGGCCACCATACGGGTGAGTCTTTCATTCTTGGCCGCTTTGGTCTCTTGATTTCTTCCGTGGGGGCGCGTCAGCGCACCCACTGGGTGTAGTCCCCGAGATTCGGGCCGACTGCTGAGCAGTCGGGTCGGATCTTTCTTGATGACTACCTTATTTTTGCTTCCTGTCTGAACTTCCAGGAATATCATAACTCCCGTGCTGCCGCCTTCAACTCCCAGGCTCAGGAGTTGGGTCGGAAGACCGACGACCTGGCCAACAGCCGAAGTAAGTGCTTGATCTTGTCTGTCTCCTGTGGGGGCGCGTCAGCGCACCCACTGGGTGTAGTCCCCGAGATTCGGGCCGACTGCTAAGCAGTCGGGTCGGATCTTCCTTGACGACTTTTTCCTTATTGGGTTTTTTCTTTTCTTTCGTGCTTTCAGGGGCCAATGCCGACTTGAGGAGGGAGCTCGGCGAAGCACAGGCCGCCCTTCGTACCAAGGATGCTGAGTACGCTGCCTTGGTCCAGGAGCGTGACCGCCTGGCCAAGAAGCTGGCTGACCAAGAGGAGAGCCACAAGGCGGCCCTGCAGAAAGCGCAGGATAGCGAGGCCGCCCTGAAGGCAGAGTTTGAGACCGAGGCGGCGAGCTGGGCTGAGACCCGACGAGCGCTGGATGAAGGCTTCGGCCGCATCGAGGACTTGATCGACGGTAAGCCGCCTTCCTCGCTCCTCTCCTGCCCCTTGCCGCCTGGTTTTTGGCCTGACTTGTGCTGCTGCCTATTTTCTTGTGCAGACTACTTTCCCGGCTACTCCGCCTTCGCCGCCCAAACCATCGAGGCCCATCACGAGGCGCGCTGTCAGGCGGGGGTCAACATCACGCCGGACGCGAATCGGACGCTTGAGGAGCAGCTCTTGGCTGTCCAAGCGCGGCTGCAGCCGGCTCACCGGATGCTTCACCAGCTCCAACGTGCCGGGGCGCAGGTGTTGGCCGCCCTCTGGCCTGGCGAGATGATCCCCCGCACCCCAAGCCGGACTGCCGACTGGCTGGAGGTCGCAGTCGGTCGCTTTGAAGCTTGGAAGGCGTCGGCGGCCCGTCTTGGAGCCGGGCGGGCGTTGGAGTTCGTTCGAGCTTGGTACCCAGGGCTGAACCTGGACCAGCTACGCACTTGGCGACTGGAGGCCGATGCGGAGCTGGAGGAGGTGCGGCCGGCTATCGCCCAGCGTGCTTCGACGATCGCCGAGTGCACCGACATCAGCATTTTTGCACCCGAAATCAATGATGACGGCGTTGCCCAGCCGGAGGAGTGGTTCGGGCTGAACCCGGCGGTGGGCGAGGACTCGGCAGAGGAGATCGCCTCCAGCGACGAGGGCGAGGATGACGAAGAAGAGGACAGTGAAGACGTCGAGCCGGCTAGTGGAACAACTGGCCGGCCTCAGGCTGACCGTGCCTCCAGCAACGAGGCGCGTGGAAGCGCGCCCTCTGCTGGAGGCGGTGATCAAGCCGAGGTTCGCCAGCCGGCCGCTCCTTCAGCCGGCACAACCGTCTCCGCCGACCAGCCCGGCTCGTCGGTTGCTCCGCCAGCTTGATCTGCCGTCCTTATTTTTCCTGCTTGTTGCCTTTTGAACAATCTTTATTAAGATTTCACAGTTCCACCCACTGGGGGTGTATCCAAACTATGTTGAATGCTGGCCTCTTGGAGGTATTTTATGTAAATATTATTATGTGCATGTTTGGTTTCCATTCGCGTATGCTTTTTATCCTTAGGCTTTTTCCTTTGCCGCCTTCCCTCTTTGGGGAGGCAAGTACTCGAGCTTTCTTGGATTGAAGTGAAGTGAATGGAAACCGGCCGGCCGGCTACTCTGGTAGTCGATCGGTGGTAGGCGGCAAATCGGCTTTCGTTATATTAGTCCGTTGGTCCCTGGCCATTTTTCGTGTGGGCATCCTTTCCTGCTTTTGACTCTTGCCAGCCGGACAGCCGGTTCTTCGAACTGCGACTTTGGCAAGAGCTAAGCCTGGGTGCCAGCACACTACTTGTCTGACCGCGGGTAGGACTTCTAATATAACTCCAGTCGGCCAGTCCCCGGGCCGACTAGTCGAACCCGGTGCCGGACGGAACAAGTAAATGAAATGACAAGGTCATAAGCATGATACTTTTCATTCATAGATAAAAGATGGTAGTCCCCGAGCCCTCCTCGGGGGGCCTATTGTCTCGTATTTAGTACAAAAGTTAGCGTGATACATACTGCATTTCAACTGTAAAATCTTCGAAGGAGGTTGGCGTTCCATGATCGTTCCGACTCCTTGCCGGAGTCATCTCTCTTGCGTGCGTTGGGCTTCTGCGCGTCGATTAGGTAGTAGGAGTCGTTGCCTAGAGCTCTGCTGATGACGAAGGGGCCCTCCCAAGGGGCCGAGAGCTTGTGCTGGCCGGCTGTTCGCTGGATCAGCCGGAGCACAAGATCGCCCTCTTGGAAAGATCTTGGCCTGACCTTCCGACTGTGGTAGCGGCGCAAACCCTGCTGGTAGATGGCAGACCGGCTGAGGGCTAACAGCCGACCTTCTTCCAGCAGGTCGACGCCGTCTTCTCGTGCTTCCTTGGCCTCCGCCTCCGTGTACATGGTTACCCGGGGCGAGTCAAACTCGATGTCGGTTGGGATGATCGCCTCGGCACCGTACACGAGGAAGAAAGGAGTGAAGCCGGTTGACTTGTTTGGGGTAGTGCGCAGACTCCAGAGGACAGCCGGCAGCTCATCAAGCCAATAGCCAGCTGAACGCTCCAGTGGTACGACCAGTCGGGGCTTGATGCCGGAGAGGATGAGGCCATTGGCTCGTTCGACCTGGCCGTTTGACTGCGGGTGGGCGACGGACGCTAAGTCCAGCCGGATACCTTGGGCTGTGCAGAAACGTGCCAAGGCTCCTTTGGCAAAATTCGTGCCATTGTCGGTGATGATGCTGTGTGGCACGCCGTACCGAGTTGTTATGTCTGCGATGAATGTCACAACAGTCGGCCCATTCAGCTTCTTGATCGGCTTTGCCTCAATCCACTTAGTGAATTTGTCCACGGTGACGAGCAAATGCGTCATGCCGCCGTGCGCCGTCTTGAATGGGCCCACCATGTCCAGTCCCCAAACGGCGAAGGGCCAGGTGAGGGGAATGGTCTTGAGTGCCGAAGCCGGCATGTGTTGCTTGGAGCTGAAGAGTTGGCACCCTTTGCAATATTTAACTAATTCTTTGGCGTCATCCAAAGCAGTCGGCCAGAAGAAACCATGGCGGAAAGCTTTGGTGACGAGTGATCTTGAAGCCGCATGGTGGCCGCATTCTCCTTGGTGAATGTCTCTGAGGGTTGCAATGCCCTTCTCTTGCTCGACGCACCGTTGGAGGACTCCAGTGACACTGCGCTTGACGAGTTCTCTGTTGATGATTGTGTATGCTCCGGCTCGACGTTGGACTTGTCTTGCCTCTGCTTCGTCAGCCGGCAGATCTTGGTTTACTAGGAAGTTGAGGATGGACTGAGCCCATGACGGAGCCGCGACTTCTCCTACTGCCAATGTGGCTACTGCCACCAGGGTGGGCGGGCTGGGTGGTGAAATGCTGGAGTCGGCCGCCGGCTGTTGTGCTGGTGCAGTCCCCGGGCCAGCTACTGCAGTCCCCGAGCCGGGTGTGGCAGTCCCCGAGCCGGTTGCCGAAGTCCCCGGGCCGACTACTGAAGTCCCGGGGTCGCCTGCTTGGTTCTTCGAGCCGGACCCGGCCGCGTCGGGGTCAGGCGGTACGAAGATGGAATCGGACTCTGGAGACGGCTTGATGGACGGCTTGAGGAGGCGTTGTAGAGCGACGCCGGTTGGTATTTATTGCCGAGTGGAGGCTATTTGAGCCAGGGCATCGGCTGGCTCGTTGTCGGCTCGCGGTACGTGGAGGAACTCGCATCCTTCAAAGTATCCGCTGAGTTGTTGAACCAGGAAGCGGTAGCTTGCCATATTTGCGTCCTTGGCGTCCCAGTCGCCGGATGATTGTTGAACCACCAAGTCTGAGTCGCCATAACATAGGATCCGGCGGATGCCGAGTTCCTTGGCAAGCCGGAGCCCGTGTATGAGTGCCTCGTACTCAGCTACATTGTTGGAGGCGGCAAAGTGAATCTGCAGCGTGTATCTGAGCTTGTCGCCTTTGGGAGAGGTAAGGACGACGCCGGCTCCCAAGCCGGTGCGCATCTTGGACCCGTCAAAGTGCATGCGCCAATGGGTGGAGTCGGGAGCCGGCGACAGGTACTGGGTCTCGGCCCAGTCGACGAGGAAGTCGGCCAGTGCTTGGGACTTGATGGCGGTGCGGGGCTGGTAGAAGATTGTGTAAGGGGCCAGCTCGATGGCCCATTTCGCCACCCGGCCGGATGCGTCCCGGCTGCCTATGATCTCGGCCAGCGGGGCGGTGCATACGACTGTGACGGGATGCTCTTGAAAGTAGGGCTTCAGCTTCTTGGCAGTGAAGTACACGCCGTAACACATCTTCTGGTAGTGCGGGTAGTTCTGCTTTGAAGCGGACAGCACCTCGCTCAAATAATACACCGGCCTCTAGACCGGCCGGGCTCAGCCTTCTTCTGGGCGTTGGACTACGATGACGGTGCTGACCACCCGGCTGGTTGCGACAATGTAAAAGAGCATGGGCTCTTTCTCAGTCGGCGCCGCTAGGACGGGCGGTGTGGCCAGCATCTTCTTCAGCTCGTGAAAAGCTTGGTCGGCCTGGTCGTTCCACTCGAAGTGAGTGCTCTTCTTCATGAGGCGGTAGAGGGGGAGAGATTTCTCTCCGAACCGGCTGATGAAGCGGTTCAAGGAGGCCAAGCATCCGGTGAACTTTTGGATGTCTCGAAGCTTGGTGGGGATCGCCATTCTCTCGATGGCCTTGATCTTCACCGGGTTGCATTCGATGCCGCGTTCGGAGACCAGGAAGCCTAGGAGCTGGCCGGCTGGCACTCCGAACACGCATTTCTCAGGGTTGAGCTTGATTTGGAACCGGCGTAGGTTCTCAAACGTTTCTTTGAGGTCTTCCAGCAAGGTGCCGCGCTTCTCCGTCTTCACCACAATGTCGTCCACGTAGACGTGAGCGTTTCTGCCAAGTTTCTTGAGGAGGCACTTCTGCATGCAACGCTGAAAAGTGGCACCGGCATTTCTTAAGCCGAATGTCATAGTCAGGTAGCAGAAGGCTCCAAATGGCGTGATGAAGGCGGTCTTCAGGCGGTCGTCCGGATCTAACTTTATCTGGTGATATCCTGAGTAAGCATCCAAGAAACTCAACAGCTCGCATCCGGCCGTGGAGTCTATCACTTGGTCAATCCTCGGCAGGGCAAAGGGATCTTTAGGGCAGGCCTTGTTGAGGCTTGTGTAGTCTATACACATACGCCACTTGTTGTTCTTCTTTAACATGAGGATCGGGTTGGCAAGCCACTCTGGAAAGAAGATTTCCATAATGAAGCCGGCTGCCAGAAGCCGGGCTATCTCCTCCCCTACAATCCTTCTCTTTTCCTCTGATAGTCGGCGGAGGGGCTGCTTGACTGGTTTCGCGTCTTTTCGGACGTGTAGTTTGTGCTCGGCGAATTCCTTCGGAACACCCGGCATGTCCTTGGGGGACCATGCAAAGATGTCCCGATTCTCACGGAGGAAATCGGCGAGCTCGCCTTCCTATTTGCTGTTCAGGCTTGCCCCAATGACGGCAAACCTCTCGGGGTGCTCGGGGTCAAGGGGTATCTTCTTGGTTTCTTTGGCCGGCTGGAAAGATCCTTGGGCATCATACTCCTTGGGGTCGGGGGACTGGTTCGGCTGCTTGCTGGCCATGGCCACGACCCGGTCCAACATCTTCTTCTCTTCGGCAATCACAAGGGACTCGGCCAGCCGGCTGCTGGCGGCAGCGCACTCGGAAGACTTCTTGTAATCGCCGGCTACGGTGATGACGCCCTTGGAACTTGGTATCTTCATCTTGAGGTATGCATAGTGGGGAACTGCCATGAACCTGGCCAAGGCGGGTCGGCCAAGCAACGCGTGGTAGGGGCTCTCCAGGTCCACCACTTCAAACCAGATTGCTTCCCGGCGGAAATGCTCCTTGTCCCCAAAGGGTACATCAATCTTGATCTTGCCAATGGGGGTGCAGGACAAGCCGGGTACGATGCCATGAAACACTGTCCGGGTAGGCATGAGCTGCTTCGTCTTGACATTTAGCTTCTCCAGGGTGTCACGGTACAGGATGTTGATGCTGCTCCCGCCGTCTATCAGCACGCGGGAGAAGCGGGCAGCGCGTCTGTCCGTCGCGAGGGTGGCTTCCAGGACCAACGCATAAGAGCCGGGAGACGGCATCACCTCTGGATGGTCGGCCCGGCTCCAGCTGATGGGTTTTTCTGACCAATGCATGTGTCCGGCGGGGTTGGCAGCGACCACGCTGACTTCTTGGTGCTCTTCTCGTTTGCCACGCCAGTCTTCGAGCTGGCGTGTAAAGACGATGTAGGTTGCTTGCTCGTCGGGGAATTCGTCGTGCACGGCTCCGACTGCGGGCCGAGCGGCTGGAGGCGGCGGGCCGGCAGGCGGAGGCGGCGCGAGCCCCTCGCCTTTAGAGATTCAGGTGAGCCAATGGCACTTCCGGGTTGTGTGGTTGGACGGCTGCGCGCCGCTATGGAATTTGCACGGGGCGTCGAGAGTTTGCTCGTAGGAGAAAGCCGGCTGCCAAGCCGGCCGCCCGCCCTTGGGCTTCTTGGGCGCGGGTCGCCCTTCAGGCAGCGCGTCTTCGACCGTGGCCACCTGCCGACTGGCGGGAGGCGGCGCAGGGCCCTTGCGCTTGTGGTCGTTCGGGTGTGGGCGTCGGCCGGAATCCCCTGCCGGCGTCTTGGGCGCCGGGTTTAGTACTTTCCCGGACGCGTCTACCCGGAGCTCGGTCTTCATCGAAGAGTCGGCGGTGGCATATTTGTCTGCTATGTCCAGAAGCTCGTCGAGGGTAGTCGGCTCGTCGCAGAGGAGCTTGTGCTTGAGGAGGGTACCTTCTCGGCACCCGGCAGTGAAGTATTCAATGGCTTGCACCTCGTGCACCCCCTCGCAAGAATTGCAGAGCTCGGCCCAACACGTGAGGTAGTCGCGAGTGGACTCAGCTGGGCCCTGTACGCACAGGGAGAGCTGCCTGGGCTTGGGGGCCCGCTTGTAGGTGCTGGTGAAGTTGCGGATGAAAGCGTCGGTGAAATCTAGCCAGCTGTTGATGCTGAGAGGCTTGAGGCTGTTGAGCCAGGTCCGCGCCGTGCCTTGCAGCATGAGGGGCACGTACTTCACGGCAACGCGCCGGTTGCCGTTGGCTATGCTGACCGCCGTGGAGTAGTCGATCAACCAATCTTCTGGCTTCACGGAGCCGTTGTACTTGGGCGTGTCTCTTGGGAGCGAGAACCCTTTGGGGAAAGGCTCGTCGCGGATGCGGGGGCCGAAACAAGGCGGGCCGACATCGTCTTCTTCTTCTAGCGCCAGGGATTGCGCCAGGCGGTCGATCCGATGGCGGGCGTCGTTCTCGCCGAGTCCTTTGCGGCGACCTAGTCGGCCGCTGAGAGTTGGGTGCGCCACTGGCGGCAGGGTGGGATATCTCTCTCCACGGGGTCGAGGCGGAGGCGGGTTGCCCCGCCATTCCATGGCTCGGGGATGGCCGTCCGCGTCTCGCTCGATGGAGATTCGGGTCTGGCTTCGGCTGGCCGCCGGCTCTTTCTCGCGCCGCGCGCGGGTGTTGCTCGTAGTCGGTGTCCGGGACATCGCGCCGTGATCTCGGCGCGGGGGAGGGCTTCCCGCGTGGGCGTCGGCTTTGTGCCGCCGTGCGGCCGCGTCAATCAGTTGCTGGATGCGCCGGGTCATGTGGGGGAGTTCTTCGGCCTCCAAGCCGTCCAACTCGTCCACGGCCGCCTGGGCGGCACACAAGTTCTCAAGCGGAGTGGCATAGACCGGGCGGTCGACTCCCAGCATGTTGGCAATGACGGCGCCGCGTTGCTTGACAATGCCGGCCCGGCTTGGCCCGCCCGGGACCGGCGTGCCGAAGGCGGCGCGTCAGCTTCGCGCTGGTAGGCCTCAGTGAGGCGTCTCACGGAAGCCAGTCTTCGGCCCTCTGCGAGGAGGGCGAGGCGGTGCGCCTCCAGTGCTTCGTCGTCGGCATCAGCCGGGAGGGGGTGGACAAGTCGTGGGCCGCCGCGTGCGGGGCGTCGTGGGCGCTCTCGTCGGCCGGGCCGCCGTGGCCGACGACCATCACTTTGGTGGTGACAGTATCGCGGCCGTCGGTCGGAGGAAGTGGGTCATTGTAGATCGCTACGTTGGTGGGGAAGGTGTCGAAGGAGGCCGTGTCGGAGTCGACAGGCATCGGGTCGGTGGAGCCAACCGACTCCAGATCCACAGCGGGCTCGCTGGAGACATGGAGCTGGCCGAGGAGGTTGGCGAGGTGATCGGTGCCCGCATCGGAGGCGAGCTCGTCGGAGATGAGGGTTTCATCGAGGAGATTGGCGAGGCTGCTCGCCGCGCAGATGCTGGTGACGCCTTGCAGTGTGTCGTGGCAAGCGCCATCGGGCGTGCCGGGCTGGCTACGCTCGCTGGGGAGGAAGAGGGTTCCCGTCCAGAACAGGTCTCCGGACGACGGTGCACCTGGCCCCATGGTGGGCGCTAAATGTCGGGTGGTAGGTGCGACATATGCCAACGGGTGGCTTATCATTGTGGGAGCCAGTAAGACGTCGCCGGTGCCTGGAAACGGGATGAGGTGAAGACATGCACGCCGGCGAATCTTACCCAGCTTCGGGGCTCTCCGTGGAGATAACACCCCTATTGCTGCTCTGCGGGGTCTCCGCATGATCACTAGATGGACAAGTAGCTACACAATGCTCCTTGAGTTGTTCGGTGGGAGGAGGAGGAAGGGCACGGCTAGCTTGCTTCTTCTCCTTGTGTGGTGTCTAAAACTAGCTGGGGGTCTAACCCTTTGCATGGGTGCCCCGGGGGGTTTATATAGGCCTACCCCCCGGGGGTACAATGGTAATCCGACTGGGCGCGGGGCCCGGTCGTCTGTGACTGCGCTCGCCGGCTTCTGCGCGGGCTGCTGGGGCCCGCCGGCTGCCGGCCCCTTGGTCGACAGGCAGGCCCCATTGTCCAGGACCTGGTCGGCGGCTGGTTACTGTTGCTCTATCTTGGTGACGTGGGCTTCGTCGAGGTAGGCGTGGCTACAGTGCCGCCGCCCGGCGGGCGATCGCTGTAGCCTCACCGCGTCTTGTCTCCTTAATGGGGCGTCTCCTTCGAGGGAGGCGGCAAGCCGGCTGCGGGGAGCCGGCTCTGTCTTGGGCCGACTGGGGGAGGCGTGGCCGCCTTCGGGTGTCTCTCTGCCCGAAGGGGCCCACCGCCCGTGGGCCGCGCTGGTAGTCCGTCGTGGATGGCGTCAGGGTCGGCATGGCAACAGTGTTGCCCCGGGCGGGTCATGGTCACCCGTACGGCGCACTGTGCCGATCTTGCTCCGGGATTTTGGGGTGGCAGGCTTTACTGTAGCCACGCCCCGTCTCATCGCCGCTAGGTGGATGAAAACTTTGAGGGTACGGTCTCGACCGCTTTATGGGAGCCGGCTTCTTGGAGTCGGCCTCCTCGCGTCCGGCTTCTCGAAGTCGGCCCTCCCATGGCTTTCTTCATGAGGGCTAAAGTCGGGCCGCCTTCCGAAAGCCGGCCTGGGTGACAGCCAGCAATGGGAAGGCGGCCCCATGTCTTGGATTCTTGAGAGCCGGATGGGCTCGTAATTTTTTCAGAAGGGCCAGGGGAAGCCGGCTAGGCTACCCATGGCTATTTACTCCGACACCTGGGGAGACCAGTTACTTACTAATAATCTGTCATTGGAGGGTATGCTACAGCAATGCAGCAATTTGAATTGATATTCACATTGAATTAATGACTTGTCTTGTATGTAATTGAAACATACCCATATAAAAGAAGTATGTTCCATGCAACATTTTTGCTATTTTACTCAACTTGTTTTCGTTGTTACTTGATACATACTACATCCGTCCCATAATAAACCATCAAATGTACTCCTTGGAGGGATAAACATCTTTTTAGAACATGGGTTGAAGCAGACTGTACTTGCTTGCTGAGAATATGAAAATGAGATATTTTGTTTGCTAATATGAAGATAGCATTATGTTTAATCCATTACTGATGATTGTTTTTATTCCCATATAAACTTGTTAATGATGGTGATTTTGTACTAGCATATAAACTTGTTTTTGTTTTCACTTGATACATACTTAGCTTGTACTTGAAGTTGTGGGTTAATGCTGGTAATTTTGTTCTACTTGTATGCATTGGTACTCCCATCATCGAGCGCACGGATGCAATAGTGGCAAAAAGATCATGGTCGTGTGCATCATCAAGCACACCATGGCGAGCATCCACCTCCTCACAGTGGCAAGAAGAGCAGGTGCCTAGTTTGTAATCACTGTCGAAGAAGCTCCATGCTGAAGAACATAACACTTGTACAACTTGTAAAGTACCATGTTATTGAACTTGTGGAGCATGTAACTGTGACTGCCATACTACTGTTACACTTGTAGAGCTTGCAAAGTGTATGTTAGAGCTTATTACGTGTTATTTGTACATTAGCAACTCTGTACTGACTCTGGCTGATAATATTTGAAGTACTTTGTGTGTTTTTGGTGTGCCAATTTAAATATTATGTATTTATTTATGTTAAATCGTAAAATGAAGAATGTGACCTTGACAGCAAGGACCCACCTGACTAGTGAACCCATTTTATAAAAAAGAAAACTGAAATTGCTAAGACAAAAAGCCCACGACCCAAAAATAAAAAGGCTGCAATGTTGGGCTTGGTCCATGAAGCTGACAAAAAATTAATAGGGAAAAATATATAAATGGGCTGAATTAATGGGCTCGGCCCATATAGACACCAATTGGACCGGGCTGATTCTTATCCACGTCAGGTTGCCACGCTGGATCCTACGTGGCCTGGGGAGGCTGCTAGTGACCAAAAATTTGGTCAAAGAACCAATGACCTTTTAAATATCACAAATAAGGTCCTGGATTTTAGTTTACGACCGCCGGCTTTTGTCCATCTGTTTTTGGTCACAAAAAGGTCGCAAATGAAAAACATTGACATTTCAGCGACCAATAGTGATGGTCGCAAGTTGACATATTTCTTGTAGTGGGCGGCCACCTCGCCAACATCCGCCGGAGAGGCCATGATAAACCTCTTCATGGCCGAATGCTCGTCGGGCTCCCCGGGATATGTGGTCGAGCTTAGGACATGACATTCTGGAGCAGGAGATGTGGATCTGGCGGGGAGGGACACTGCAGGCCTCATCTAAAAACTCAGGGGAGTGGGGCGACGGTATGGGAATCGCTGGGTAACGTGAACTTTATTATCTAAGCTAGGAGGAATGGGCAGATCGGCAGGGGTTGGCGGCAGCGCTGGCGGTGGTCGCGAGCTAGGGTTCGAGGGGGAGGGGGCGGTTGGGGGACTAGGGAGAGGGGTGTTTGAGGATATGCTGCGGCTACTGAAAATTTTAGTAATGGTGGGTGGAGATGGTGGTGGACGAGGGAGGGCGACGGTTCAAATGCCTCGGCTACTGCAATTTTACTATAAGGTCGGTGCTGGAGGAGTGTGGGCGACGTTTGAAGTATGGCTACTACCAAAATTTGGGTAAAGGAATTGATGCGGGGCGGGAGTTCCCAAGACCACGCACAATCCAATAACAATATGCGTGTATGATAACAAGGAAAAGTGGCGCAGAACCGCCGATTTTTGCAACGCTCAAGGTAGGTAGTTTGTTTTTATATTTCTAGCTAGCCAGCTGGTCTATCGCACACGGTTCGTCCTAATTTGCAAATAAACTTACCCGCCTTTAGCTTGCACAGCTGGTGGTTTTACAGCGCACTTGCATCGCACACAGTTAAGCCAGTACCTCCACCCTTTGCTCGCGCTTGCGCGGTCGTGGTGATTTTACATTGCACTTGCATCGCACACGGTTGAGCCAGTACCTCCACCTTTGCTCGCGCTTGCGCAGGCGTGGTGATTCACAATGCACTTGTATCGCACACGGTTAAGATATTATACACGTGTCCGTTGAGCGTCATCAGAGTCTTTGCAGCAAAAAATAACGTTAGAGACGGTCAGAAGACAGCCACACCAGCATGTGGCCCAAATATATATGAGTGAAAAGGGTGGTATGTGATGTCCGAAATTCCAATGCGCAACTTTGACCGCGTGGGCCCATGGGCGCGTCATCGAAGATCGACGAGAGGGGCCAGAAGTCAAGAGCCACTTGGAGGTGACCAAATATATGTAAGAATATTGGGGATGTTTAAAACTTTAAATACACAATGCATAACTTTGGTGGCACGTGCCTCGCAAACCCGAAAGCACCCTTATATATATACACGCTATTCGTCACCCTGGGTGAGGAATAGTTATTCTTCATCCTCCTCTATTTTACTATCAATGCACTGTAATTTTACGTTTCGTAAGTTTTGTTTTATTTCCGACGCAAAAAGGGACCGTAAGAAAATATATAATCGCCGTAAAAAATATTTTATGTTATGTAAAATTACAAACGTAAAAACATAGTCTAAAATACACATAAACTGCAAATTTTCTTGTCTTATGACCTATATTTTTATTTTTTATGTCAAATTTTACGTAATTAATCAATAGGAATGTAACTATTTGAATTCGAAACATAATTTAATTATGAAATGATCGTAAGATTACCTTGGGTGAAGAATAACTTATTCTGCACCCTGGATGATGAATAGTAACACTATATATAGGACGGCAATTTGGGACACCTAGGTGTCCAGGCTCCTTGTTTGTCTACCTTTGGATTGCATTAAGATGTGTGTTGTTGTGGTGGTGTAGACACTAACGGGTATAACCGTTTGCAGTATTCAATTTGGAAAGTTATTGCAACGTCCTAATTAATTCCATTTAACTACATGTTAATTTGTGATTACTTGCTCTAATTTGGACGTAGGCATTAATTAGGATGCATGCACCAACACTTCCTTACAATACAAGAAGCTGCCTAATTTTAGTGATCCATGTACGTGTGAAACACTAGGAAAATCTTATAGTATAATACATAGACGCGGTACATTTTACGCGTATTACCAGTGTGCCTTTTAAAAAATAGTGGATTTTGCCACTTTCTGTCTCCGTTGGGAGTATACCAAAAAAAAGATTTCTCTTTCTATGATACCTAGTTGTGTTTACGGTATATACCCACAAAGTATGTGCGTATAATACATATTATTTTTAGAATGTAGCCATATTTTTTGGGTATGATTCCTATATTATCATACCTCGGATACATCACCATCATGTATGTTATATGGATGTTCATAACGACACGAACGTCACATATCATTTGTTGAGGTATTTAGTTTACATACATGTATTCACTCATAAAAAGGAAATAACACTTATGGGTATATACCAACAAGTTTCACATTGAGGTATTTACAGATATATCTTCATTGTGCATTGTTTATTTTTTGCGAAAACTTGAGTATCCACTTTTCAATATACCGGATATGCTTGTATGTATCTAATACCTACAATTAAACATAGGGTATATACTATAGTATTTAAGGAAAGACATCTAATAACTAGAATAAATCATAGGGTATTCACAAAAAAATAAAAAATCATAGGGTATTAACACAAAAATTAAAAAATCATAGGGTATATATACATACCCAAATACGAGTTTCAGCCTATTTTATTGTTTATGAGAGAATCAAGAGCATGCAATTTTTTTGGAAACCAATCTACAATCAATGGTATTGCATGCAAGTAGAAAAGGAAAGTGAATTATTTGAAAGGTACTATTAATTATTTGTAAGCGGAAAATGAACTAGCGGGTCGGATCCGAATTAGGTGCCCAGGCACCTAGGTGTCCCAAACATTTTACCTATATATATATATTCTGATAATATTATCAGAATAGTTATTCTGATAACACTTCCACACTGCATGCTCAACGCGAGGGCACTGCACTTTCTTTAGCAAGAGCACTGCATTACAGAGGCTAGTGAACTTTGCGTCGGAAAAAAACTGCGCGTAGTGTTTTTCCGGTACTGTTTTCGCTCTAATTTTTTAAAAGTTTATCGGAACGAGGCGTGTAATATACCGTTGGAAAGCTACGGATTAGGAGCAACTTCGTCATGTTCAACACTTTTCGAGATTCCCCGCGGTTTAAGAGCAGTTTCAAAAACGGTGCGGCCCACGAATAGGGGCAGCGAGCGTTTTTTCGCGTTTTTCTAAACCGCTTGTCGGAATGAGGCAAATGATACACCGTTGGATAGATATCGTCGCGGCGCATCTTTTACATAACTATTGTTTTCTCTAATTCGTTATGGTTTAAGAGCAGTTTCAAATTTACTAAATCGCGGAATTCTGTTTTTCCAAAAAAAATTGGTACTGTTTTCGCTCCAGTTTTTTAACCGTTTGTCGAAATGAGGCGTGTAATATCCCGTTAAAAAGCTATGGATGAGGCGCAACTTTCATATGTTGAAATGTTTTTGAGATTCTTCACGGTTTTAAGTTAATTTTAAAAATCGTACGATGGACAACGAGTGACAGCGGCCGTTTTTCGCAAAATTTTTACAAATCGGTTGTCGAAATGATTCAAATGATATGTCGTTGGAAAGATATCGACGTGACGCAACTTTGTCATGTAGAACACTCTTTCTAATTCGTTACGGTTTAAGAGCAGTTTTAAGTTTACCGAAATGCGGACACTTTGTTTTTTCGCGACACCCAAATCGACGTGGGTACTTCATCCGACTGAAAACTGCACTGTATGGATGAAAGACCGCACTGCATCAGACGTGTTAGAGAACTGCATGGTTTATTTTATTCAAACGTAATTTTTTTCAAGGACGAGAAAGTAGAGTGCAATTCACATCGGGTCTAAATGAACCACAACACTATCAAGAAGTGAACCGCACTACTTTTTTTCGCTTTTGTAATAAATTTTTTGCACTTACGGGATGAACAACATCATACGGCCGACCGCACTGCTTCAGAGTGAAAACCGCACCGCATCAGACGATCAAGTAAACTTCATGATTTCTTTTGTGGAACGTAATTTTTTTTCTCAGACGAGTTTTGTTTGTCTTTTTCTCAACATTTTTTATTAACGAGAGTGGACCACGAAGACTAGGGCAAGCGAACCACATCATATATCAAAGTGAACCGCATTACCATCTTGTTGTTTCACTAAATTTTTCACACTTTCATGTTAGGTGCAAGTGAACAGCATCAATTTGAAAAATGAACCACATCTGGGGACCAAACGCACTGCACGTGTTGATGTAGTCGACTAATTTTTTAGACACACGATGCACTTTATACATAGGTGCAATGAGCTGCTACACAAATTGGAGTGAACTATTTTTTCCAATCATCCCACATACAAAAAAATTGCATTCGAGAAAGAATGTAAACTTTCTGTGGGGATTTCTTTCTCTTTTTTATACAAGGTGAACCACTAAGGGGTTGCAGTGCACTTCTTTCCTTCTTTTTTCATTGTTAGTCTTCTTCCGTATTAATCAATAAAGTCAACAGCTAGAGCAAACAATAAAGTCAACAGCCAGCAAACCACCATCGAAGTTGCATTTTTTCTGTTGAACAGCTCGGCTATGTATCCCGAACTGCACACCGGCTAAACAAAAAGCTATGCTACATAATCAAACTGCAGGAGAGATGGCCGGTGAGCTGAGATACAGGCTCAGCCGAACTTCTTGGTGCAAATAGTGGACTTCATAATACACATTTAACAGCATGATTCATTAACTAGCAAACCATCATCAACAACATTTTTTTAGTCTGAGTGTGCAGTGCATTTCTCTATCTCTTTGTTTGCTTCTTCGCCTCCCTCCTGCAAAAGAAACTTAAACTGATTTGCAGCAATTAGCAACAACGGACCGACATGAGATGCATTGCACTGGAACCGCACGAACCGAAAAAAGTAGTGGACTGCACCAGGAGCCGTCAACTGCATGGCCAAGCGCGCCAAACTGCATCGCGCGCCCAGCGCACTGCAAGTCCGGATGTATGGGCTGCAAGGGGAGGAGGGGAAGCTCGTTTCCAGATGGGCTGTTCGTCGGGGAAGATAGCGCACCGATGACTGGAGGCAGCCGCGGTCTCGATGGCGCATGACATGGCCAGTAGGGCGCACACGCGAGGATAGCGGCCATTGCGGGACGGCCGAACCGCACGAGCGTGCTGCCCGAGATGCATGGTGTACTCCTTGGGGGGAGGCCCGATCTGGAATCTCAGGGGCGCGGGGAGGCCGATCCGGCGGTGTTGCGTAGTTGGGGGGAGCCCCCGGCCTGGATCCTGATCCAGTGACCCCCGAGGTGGGAGGTGAGCACGCTAGGGGAGGGGAGTTGGGGAGATGTGCATCGGTGGCGGAGTGGATCCAGTGGTTGTTTGGCAGGGGCGTGGCCAGAGTTGTTGGCTGGCCCTGGGGCTGATGGCGGCGAGACCATGGTGGAGAGAAGGAAGGTGGGGAGTGGGGATTGGCTAGGCCCAAGGGGTGGGCTGCGACGGCCATGGATCTTGGCTAGGAGGACGAGAGCTCGGGATGGGGAGGAGGATTCGCAAGGAGAGGCAGGTACGGATCACGGTGCTGGGTGGTGTTGCAACACCATAGGAGAGGAACGCCGGGGTGGGGTTGGGCGGTGGCCGGGCGCGGGCGGCGTTTGGAAGCAGGGGAGGTGGTGGTGCGGCGACGACGTGGGGGAAGCAGGGGGACGTGGTGGTGCGGCGGCGGCGTGGGGGAAGCAGGGGAGGTGGTGGTGCAGCGCCGGCGCGGGGGAAGCAGGGGAGGTGGTGGTGCAGCGGCGGGCATGGGGGTGGGGCGTGGGGGAGGCCGTGGGGGGAGAGAGAGATGTTTTGGGTGGGTGACGAGAGGATAAGGCAGGCATTTTTGCTGGATTACTCTGTAGCCGCGGGTCGCTCGGCCGTGTTATCAGAATAAGAGGAAGTGTTATTAGAATAAGGTCTTAAGAGGTGTTATTAGAATAGACCCGTCCTATATATATATATATGTATATATATACACACACACCTAGCTAGGATGCTTGGCCCACCACCTCCCACTTCGTGTCAGCGGGGCGGATGCACGTAATGATCGATACTTTGGTCATACATGCATGTCGCCATGACCTATCATAAGACGGACCAATGAATCTATCGTTTGGTCAAACGACAGCTATTGTTGCCGATAAATCGCTTGGGCCAATAGATTGAACCATCATAAAAATCGCATGAGAGGGACCACAAAACCAGCACCTCTTGCATGCGGCCCAAAATTATGTACATTGGGAAGGGGTGATGTGTGTTTTCAATATAGAATAATGTACAATTTAGATGTGGTGCCTACCTCTCGATACAGACAACAACCATGAAGGCAAGGTAGTTAAGGACAAGATACGCATGGTATGATGTAGGTCGAACCCAGCAATCTGAGCATGTGGGAGGGAATCCTGACAATGCATGAGCTCGAGTTTTGGTTGAGCGACATGTGACGGTGACCGGCCCTAACACAAACTAGGAGGAATCCATTCATGGCCAACACATACCCATCGGTCAAAGGGATGATATATATACTCGGGGAGCCCACAAATATATGTGTCGTCACAAAAAACTGCACAAGGGAGACGTGGTCGAACAGAAGACCCCGTATACACTGCATGCGGCCCGAAAATATGTATGGTACGGTGGTGTGTGATGTGTTTAAATCCCAAATGCACAACTTCGATGGGCCACCAATTACATTACGAACCAAACGCCGTACCCGACTCCAAGCCTGGTTCAATACGTACGATGCCAGTTTCCCAACTTCAAGGGAATGACAGGGGGTGGGGGTGAGGGAGTCCTGGATTAGGGGGTCCTCGGACAGCCGGACTATATCCTTTGGCCGGACTGTTGGATTATGAAGATACAAGATTGAAGACTTCATCCCGTGTCCGGGTGGGACTCTCCTTTGCGTGGAAGGCAAGCTTGGCAATTTGGATATGTAGATCTCCTCCCTTGTAACCGACTCTGTGTAACCCTAGCCCCCTCCGGTGTCTATATAAAATGGAGGGTTTAGTCCATAGGACAACAAAAATAATCAGAATCATAGACTAGCTTCTAGGGTTTAGCCTCTACGATCTTGTGGTAGATGAACTCTTGTAATACCCATATCATCAAGATCAATCAAGCAGGAAGTAGGGTATTACCTCCATCGCGAGGGCCCGAACCTGGGTAAACATTGTGTCCCCCGCCTCCTGTTACCATCCGCCTTAGACGCATAGTTCGGGACCCCCTACCCGAGATCCGCCGGTTTTGAAACCGACATTGGTGCTTTCATTGAGAGTTCCACTGTCTCGTCACCATAAGGTTTGATGGCTCCTTCGATCATCGGCAACGATGCGATCCAGGGTGAGGTTTTTCTCCCCGGACAGATCTTCGTATTCGGCGGCTTCGTACTGCGGGCCAACTCGCTTGGCCATCTGGAGCAGATCGAGAGCTACGCCCCTGGCTGTCAGGTCGGGTTTGAAACTTAAACTATAATGCCGACATCCACAGAGACTCGATCTTCAACGGATTCGAGCCCGTGTCAGGTGCGCCGCACAGTCACGATGAGCATGACTTAGCTCTGCCGCCGGACGGTGTTCGGGAGATTACACCCGTGGCTACTCCGGCCCTCAATCCAGAGTAGATCGTGCCGTCCGAGGACGGGTGGATGGGCCCCGCCACGGAGGCCGCACACCCAGCGGCGATAGAGCCGAATACTGACTTCACCCCCTATGAGACATGTGTTGCCGGACCCTTGGATTCGTCCCCGGCCACAGGCTCTGAACCGCCTGCATCTGTGCCTATCGAATCTGATTGGGCACCGATCATGGAGTTTACCTCCACGGATATCTTTCAGCACTCGCCCTTGGGCGATGTGCTAAATTCATTGAGGTCTCTCTCCTTGTCAGGAGACCCTTGGCCGAACTATGTCCGGCTCGAGTGGGAAGCAGGCGATGAAGAAATTCATTCCCCACCCACCACCCACTTAATATCCACTGTCGACGACTTAACCGACAAGCTTGATTTCGGCTCCGAAGACATCGACAGTATGGACGACGATGCAGTAGAGGAACAGGAACCACCGCCCACAGGGCGCTGGACAGCCACTTCACCACATGATATATACATGGTGGATACACCCAAAGAAAACAATGACGAGGAACGGAAGGATGCAACGAAGGATAATGCCCTCAAGAAGCAACCAAAGCGATGACGTAGGCGCCGCTCCAAATCCCGCCTCGGCAAAAACAGCGATAACAACACAAGAAACAATAATACCCCGGTCGACTCTAAAGCAAACGACGACCACATGGACCCTGTGACAGAGCAGGATGAACCAGCAGACGGCAAACATAGCATGGAGCCGCTGTCCGATCACGGTGACGCCGAGGGTAAAGCTCATCAACCTGTCTCCGGAGAGGAGAACAGTCCGGACGATGATGTACACATCATCCCGGAAGGGCACTTGGAGTAAGAGGACCTCCATAGAAGGCTTATTGCCACTGCGAGGAGTCTGAAGAAGCAGAAGCAAAGGCTTAAGGCCGCGCAAAATACACCCAACAGTAGATGGAACAAAGTGCTTGACACTGAAGAAAAGTACGGTGGCAGCCACCACACGAAGAGCTATCCAAAGCGCAAGCTGCTGCCCGGATTCGACGACGAGGCTTTAGAGCCTATACAACCAAAAAATAAAATGACCGATCAGCCGGATCGACCACCCCGTGGCTGCGATAGGGCGGCTAACGATGTCGCACATAAGTCAGCACACGATTTACGTGAGGACTTGCACCAAAAAGCTGGTATGACCAGGTCCATCTACTGATCTAGGAAGCGCGCTCCGACACAGAATCAAAACCGAACACTCCAATCGACAGAATGCCATGACACATCCAAATACAGGGGTGCCGCCCACCCCCTATGCTTCACCGATGAGGTTCTGGATCATGAATCTCTAGAAGAATTCAAACCCGTGAACATAGAGGCATACGGCGGAACGACCGACCCTGGGGTCTGGATTGAGGACTTTATCCTTCATATCCGCATGGCTCGCGGAGACGATCTCCACGCCATCAAATACTTGCCCCTCAAGTCGAAAGGACCAGCTCGGCACTGGCTAAAGAGCCTCCCCAAAAACTCAATTGGAAGTTGGGAAGAGCTTGAAGATGCTTTTAGGGCTAATTTTCAAGGGACCTATGTCCGACCTCCGGATGCAGACGATTTAAGTCATATAATTCAACAGCCCGGAGAGTCAGCCCGAAAGCTTTGGAACAGATTCCTCACTAAGAAGAATCAAATTGTCGACTGCCCAGACGTCGAAGCCTTATTGGCTTTCAAACACAGTGTCCAGGACGAATGGCTCGCCAGACACCTCGGCCAGGAAAAACCGAGGACAATGGCAGCCCTAGCAAGCCTTATGACCCGCTTTTGCGTGGGTGAAGACAGCTGGCTGTCCCGTAGCGGCACCAGCGACCCAGGCACATCCGAAGTCAGGGATGGCAATGGAAAACCACGACGCAATAAAAGCAAGCGTCGAAACAATGAAGACAGCCCAGACAACACGGCGGTAAACGCCGGATTCAGGGGCTCTCGACCTGGTCAACGGAAAAAGCCATTCAAAGGCAGCACAGATGGACCGTCCAGCCTAAACAAGATTCTAGACAGATTATGTCAGATTCATGGCACCTCTGACAAACCGGAAAATCACACCAACAGAGAATGTTGGGTCTTCAAGCAGGCCGGCAAGCTAAACGCCGAACAGAAGGGGAGGGAGACACTAAGCGAAGATGAGGATGAGCCTCGCCAGCCGAACACTAGGGGACAGAAAAAATTCCCACCAGAGGTCAAAACAGTGAACATGATTCACGTAACAAAAAGGGGGAGCAAACGCACACTACGAGACGTATGCGCCGTGGATCCCGTCACCCCCAAGTTCAACCCTTGGTCGGCCTGCCCGATCACTTTTGATCGCAGAGATCACCCGACTAGTATCCGGCACGGAGGATCGGCTGCCTTGGTACTAGACCCAATAATTGACGGATACCATCTCACTGAGTCCTGATGGACGGCGGCAGTAGTCTTAATCTGATATATCAGGACACAGTCCGCAAAATGGGGATAGACCCGACAAGAATCAGCCAAAGCAATACTACCTTTAAAGGAGTAATACCAGGCCCAGAGTCCCGCTGCATGGGCTCTCTAGTACTAGAGGTTGTATTCGGTTCTCCCGACAACTTCCGAAGTGAAAAGTTAACCTTCGACATCGCTCCATTCTGAAGTGGCTATCAAGCACTACTCGGAAGAACGGCCTTCGCTCGTTTTAATGCAATACCGCATTACGCTTATCTTAAGCTTAAGATGCTTGGTCCATGTGGCATCGTCATAGTTAGCGGAAACATAGAACGTTCCTTATGTGCGGAAGAACGTGTGGTGGCTTTAGCAGCCGAACACTGAACGCCCTCTCCAACCAGAATAAATGATCGGTCGTCAAGACCGCGGACACGGCTAGACGAGTCCGGCGCACCACTAGCTGTAACAGCTGAAATAAACCTAAGGCTGGGTCGATAGATATACCCCCATAGGTGGTGCTAGGGGCTTCCCACATATAAAAAGGACTAACAGTTCGGCTTGATCTTATTTAGATTGAATTTTCATGGTTTATTAAGAATAACCAATTTTTCGCACAAAAACTTTCACCTGGGCTTTTCTCTCTTACAGATGATCATCGTGCTACACCCTTCCAGGATACGGCACAATGGAGACACATGCGTAGACATGCAGCAGGGCCCCGTTCAAAGGTTTCCTTTTAGATTAAGACCCTGTGTAAACCTTTTTTACTGTCTCTTGTTGCTTCACACCCTTAGGATACTCAACATAACCAAGAGGGATGCTGGCGTTATTGACATTTCATCACATCAGACTAATGCACGTACCTGAAATTCAGGGCTTATTATCGAGGGCGTTTGATACGTCTCCAACGTATCTATAATTTTTGATTGTTCCATGCTATATTATATTCTGTTTTGGACATTATTGGGCTTTATTATACAATTTTATATTATTTTTGGGACTAACCTATTAACCGGAGGCCCAGCCCAGAATTGCTGTTTTTTTTCCTATTTTAGGGTTTCACAGAAAAAGAATATCAAACAGAGTCCAAACGGAATGAAACATTCGGGAACGTGATTTTCGAAACGAACATGATATAGAGGACTTGGACCCTACGTCAAGACATCAAACAGGAGGCCACGGGGTAGGGGGGCGCGCCTACCCCCCAGGCGCGCCCTCCACCCTCGTGGGCCCCCTGTTGCTCCACCGACGTACTCCTTCCTCCTATATATACCTACGTACCCCCAAACTACCAGATACGGAGCCAAAACCCTAATTCCATGGCCATAACTTTATGTATCTACGAGATCCCATCTTGGGGCCTTTTCCGGAGCTCCGCCGGAGGGGGCATCGATCACGGAGGGCTTCTACATCAACACCATAGCCTCTCCGATGAAGTGTGAGTAGTTTACCTCAGACCTACGTGTAACATCCCAAAGTTTCAAATTTGGAATGTTATACATAGTCATCCATGCATATCATACTTTCTTCGCATTTCGTCTCGCGATCCTCGAAATCCTAACCAACTCAAGGACCCTCGGAGAGAGGATTTTTGGTTTTAATTATTCTCTCTCCAAAAATATTTCATACTAAAATATATGAGAGGAGATAATATGACTTCTCCAATATAATTGAAATATTGGAGGAAAAATATTAAAAACAAATATTTTTTTATTTGGATTTTATTGCAATTTTGTTTGCATTAGAAAAATTGTGCGTTTTTCAAAATTGCATTTTAGGGCCAAGAAAATGTTCATCTCGTTCTAAATATTTTATTTAGACGACGAAAATTTATTTTGGCATTTTTAGTTTTTTTAGGATTTTATTTCGGTCGGCGAAATTATTTAAAAAAAAAGTTCCCGCGCCCGACTGGGCCTAAGGCCCAGCCGAGCCAGGCCGCCGCCGCCGCCTTCCCGCGCGCGTCGCCGCCGTCTACTCGGACGAGGAGTCCGAGCCGGACTCCACCGCCGCCGCCTTGGCCCCTCCTCCAAGACACCCCGCCCCGCCCCTTTATATACGCCGCCACCCCCTCCACCAAGACGCCCCGCCCCGCCCCTTTATATACGCCGCCACCCCCGCCCCAAATGCCACCGCCACCGCCGCCGTAGCCGCCGCCGCCCGCGCTAGCCGCCGCCGCCGCTTGCCGCCGCCTGCCGCCGCCGCAGCCCGCGCCACCGCCATGCGCCGCCGCCCCGCAAGCCACCGCCCCGCCGCTGCCTCGCCTCACCGGAGGTAGTCGCCAGACTCCGCCGCCGGTTTTTTATATAAAAGACCGTTCGGTTTTTTTAGAAACCCTAGATCCGCTTTTTTTCCGGATTCGCCGGTTTTCTCGGTTCTTCTAGTTAGCGGACGTTCATCCGAACGTTCGTTTTAACGAACGGTTCTTCGCCCATTAGATACAGCTAACGAACGCTTGTTCGTTAGTCTGTTCATCAGTTTTCTTTTATCGGATTTATTCCGCGATTTTCTTTGATCGTGATTTCTGATCCGATCTTAGTTTCTATTTATCTTTTCACTCGTTAGTCGGAATCAGGCGATTCAAGCGCCTAGAGTGTCGTATCGAAACCCTGTTTCCATTTAACCAACTCAAACAAGTTTTCTCTACTGTAAAATTTGACCTAGTTTCAGATTAGTAAACGAAGCTTCTTTCTTTCGCCGTTTGAGTTTCGTTGCTCCGTTTGATTTGATTCTTTTTGCGAACCGGAGTTCTTAATTTGAACTTTCTAGCCAACCTCTTTTATTTGAGTTTTTTTTGTGCATCGTTGCTTGTTACTTCTGTATGCTATTGTTTGCTTGCGATAGAACACCTGGAGTGTGAAGCGTGCTACTACGAGTCCCTAGGTTTCGCAGATCGTCAGCAAGGCAAGTAACACTTTGATCATACCCCTTTATCACCCAGTTTTTATGCATTAGTTCCAATCCTCAAACATTGCATGATTAGGATGTCATTAACTTGTGGGTTGGGAAGTAGTTGATGAGGTAGAACCTATTACCCGGTTACATTCAAACCCTTGGGAGTTACTCTACGCGTTGCTTATATACTATGCTATGCTCGTAGACGTGGTTTGGGTTTGAGTGAAATACATGACAGATGTGAGCTTGTTAATTAATGGTTCAACTTAAGGTGGCAACTTAATCAAACAACTAGGTGGACTGAGGCACCTGGAGTACTCAGTGTTGCCTGTATTTTTTGGAAATCCTGAAGTACCCGTGTGATCTTCCTATGGACCGCCACCCAGACTCAAAGGGAACTGAGATGATTCATGCTAGAAACTTCCGTGTGCAGCCACAAGCTATTATGGGCTCTAGCATAGTTGAGTAAGTTACGTGAAGCTCTCGAAGAGGCAGATCAGCAGGTAGTGGGATGTAGGTTTGGTATGGTCTGTCCGGAGTAGAGAGTTAATGTTTCTGAAAGACTGTGTCTCGGTCATCCGCTTCTCAAACACCCTGTAGTGCGAGAAATCCAACGGAGGCGATCGAGTCTTGTGGGGAAAAGTGCGCAAACCTCTGCAGAGTGTATAATCTAATCATGGTTAGCCGTGTCCCCGGTTATGGACAATTCTTGAGTATCTAGTACTTGGGTTATCAAAAGTATCTCATCATGTTTAACTAATATTGTTGGGTTGTTAATCACTTTAATTGGGATTGAGTTGGAGGAACCTTCTCAATGTTGTTTCAAGTACCATGATAGTTAAATTAAAATCTATTCCTTTGTTGTAGGAAAAAATTGGCTTTTTCGCAAAACTGTAACCATAGAGCTTTCCACCAGCCAAATATGCATGTAGTGATAGCATTATTCTGTTCTTGCTCTACTGTGTTACTTTGCTAGCATATTCCATGTGCTGACCCGTTTTCAGGCTGCAACGTATTATGTTGCAGACTTTTCAGACGAGGAGTAAGGTTCGTTAGGTCGTTGCCGCGTAGCTCAGCTATGCCGCTGGAGTTGATGGACTCACCTTATCTTCCAAGCCTTCCGCTGTTATCGTATTAGATGGCCTTAAGCCATATTATTGTAATAAGCTCTCTCTTGAGACGTTCGATGTAATAAGTGTGTGATTGCTACTCTGGTATAAATCCTTCGAGTACTGTGTGTGTCAGCATTACCGATCCAGGGATGACACTAAAGCACAGAGACTTGACCATCTGAGGTCGGGTCGCTACAATATGGTATCAGAGCACACGCTGAGTGTAGGACACGACCACTAAGATAAACCCTAGGTCACACTTCTCTCCTCATTTCTAACTCCTCTCCATTTTCTACTCTTTAGGATGACGGAGATGAAGAACAAGTTTGCACAACCAGATGAAGACACACTTTTTGGACGCCACTTGAAGGAAGTCACTAGGTACTTGAACATTGGAATACCAAGCTTCACCGGGACGTACAAAGCCACTTTACCTAAAGAGGAGCGTTGGAGGATTCAAGTACATGTTCCAGGAAGGACGTTCTGGCCAACCTCTAAACCCATAGAGTTTTCTTTCGAAGCACCCACCTGGAGTCTAGGCAAGAGCATGGTAGCCCACATTACCATTGGACGCATTGGAGAAGTTTACAACAGGGAGCTTAAGGACACTATTTACCAAATATGTGGGCGCCGAGACGAGCAATGGGAAGTAATCAACACCAGGAAGGATAGATCCATTGCAGCTCTCATCCAGGAGTTAAACCAACACATCCGACGTCAGGAAAACCAGATGTGCGCGGACATGATGGACCTAAAGAAGGCGAAGACTAGAATCATTGAGCTGGAGGAAGAACTCAAGTTTGTACACGATGGATATGAGGAGGAAATCAAGACACTACTGGAGAAGAATGACGACCTAGTCAAGAAGATCGGAGTATTCATGGGAAGACCAACACCAATAGAAGACGAAGAAGAACCCAAGGAGATACGCCCCGAGGACTACATCATCATCGACGACACCGATTCCAATCCTAGTGATGATGACTATGAAGACGAAGCTGGAGCAGACATCATGGAGTCTTCCACCGATCAAAATTTCTAGATGACTACCATATATCACTAGTATTCCCCCATGTATTTAGTAGTAGTTGAGCACTTGTGCGATAGTTCTAGATCGTTTGTATGCCCTTGCTTGATTGATTGAGTGAAATGATTGTGTTTTGTCTCATGTGCATATGGGTAGTGTTTTCTCATTAGATCCCTTCTCTATTCTAATCCCTTCCATCTAAACCCTCAGATGCCTCCAAGACGTGACACCGGTTTTGCCTTCCCACCGGAGCTCACCCAGTTGATCCAACAGTAGAATACGTTGATGCAATTGCTAGTTCAGAATCAGGGCAACAACAACAATAACAACAACAACAACCCGCCGCCCGTGGACAACCTAGCCTGTTTTCTAAGGTTACAGCCGCCGGTGTTTTCCTGTAGCACCGAGCCCATAGTTGCGGATGATTGGCTACGCTGTATTGGAAGAGAGTTGACCACCGCAGGTTGCACAGATGCTGAGAGAGTGCGCTTTGCCGCACATCAATTGGATGGACCAGCAGCCTCATGGTGGGAGAATTACACAACCACTTTTCCTATAGCCAATGTCACTTGGGACCAGTTTCAGCAAGCTTTCCGCACAACCCATGTCTCCACTGGAGCTATGCAAATGAAGAAGTGGGAGTTCCGCAACCTACGCCAGGGGAACCGTACTGTGGCTCAGTACGTGGATGAGTTTAGCAAGTTATCTCGCTACGCCCCTGATGATGTGGCCAGAGATGCCGCGAAGCAGGAGAAGTTTATGGAAGGGCTGAATGATGAGATGAGTATGCAGTTGATGGTAGCAACCTTCAACAACTACCAGGAGTTGGTAGATAAGGCTCTTATGATTGAAGGGAAGCAGCAGCAGATTGAGAGCCGCAAGAGGAAGTATGGACAAGGAAAGTATAACTTAGGAGCTCAGCAGAAACCTCGCCTAACCCCGAACTCGGGAGGACTTGTTCATAACCATGGAGGTCACAACCACACTTGAGGAGGATCGCATAACCACAATGGATCTAAGAATGGGAATGGGAACGGAACCAACAATAATCATAACCGCCCCAACCCAGCCACACCTGCCAAAAGGGACTTAAGTCATGTTACTTGTTTCAAGTGCGGGAAGACTGGACACTACACCATGGAGTGACCTGAAGGAAAGAATGGAAATGGAAATGGGAGCGCTGGGAAGAAGCCAAATCCATTCAACAAAGGACAAGTGAACCACGTTAACGCGGAGGAGGTTGAAGAGCAGCCAGACACAGCAATAGGTAAGTTCTTGGTTAAGTCATTTACCGCTCTTGTTCTTTTCGATACTGGTGCATCGCATTCATACATATCAAGGGGATTCGTGGATAAGTTTAAACTACCAACCCAAACTCTTAGGACCCCTCTTTTAGTGAGTTCACCAGGAGCAGAGTATATGGCTAGTCAATGGTGTGACCAGATACCCTTAACCATCGGTACACATGTTTTTCCGTCCGACCTAATTATCTTGGAGTCACAAGGACTGGATGTGATATTGGGTATGGACTGGATGTCAAAGTTTGGAGGAAGCATTGACTGTGCTAGTAAGTCGATTTATCTCACCACCCCGGAAGGGAAAAGGATTAAGTATGTATCTAGGCATGTGCCTAGGAGGAGTCAAGTGAATGCCCTTACGGGAGTTGTTCAGGAGGAAGTGCCTGTAGTGAAGGATTACCCGGATGTTTTCCCAAAGGAGTTACCAGGCATGCCACCGGATAGAGACATTGAGTTTTTGATAGAGCTGTTGCCAGGTACAGGACCAATATCCAAGAGACCCTATCGGATGCCCGCAATTGATCTGGAAGAAATTAAGAAATAGATCAAGGAGTTATTGGAGAAAGGATACATCCGAAGAAGTTCATCACCTTGGGGAGCCCCAGTACTTTTGGTTGAGAAGAAGGATAAATCCCTGAGGATGGTTGTTGATTATCGAGCCTTAAATGAAGTGAAGATTAAGAACAAGTACCCACTGCCGATGATCAATGATCTGTTTGATCAGTTGCAAGGAGCTAAAGTGTTTTTGAAGATCGATTTGTGATCGGGGTATCATCAGTTGAAGATACGAGAGAAGGATATACGGAAGACATCATTCACAACACGATATGGATTATACGAGTACACAGTCATGTCATTTGGACTGACTAACGCCCCTGCCTATTTCATGAGCATGATGAACAAGGTGTTCATGGAGTATTTGGACAAGTTTGTTGTGGTGTTTATTGATGATATTATGGTATAATCGAAGAACAAGGAGGAGCACAGGGAGCATTTGCGCTTAGTTCTCGAGAAACTCAGGGAACACCAGTTGTATGCTAAGTTTAGAAAATGCGAATTTTGGTTGAAGGAAGTTGGGTTCCTTGGACATGTTATATCGGGAGAAGGTATAGCAGTAGACCCTAGCAAAATTCAGTCAGTCACTGAATGGTTGGCACCCACTACAGTTAGCGAGATCCGCAGTTTTCTTGGACTCGCAGGATACTACCGGAGATTCATTGAGAATTTTTCCAAGATTGCAAAGCCAATGACTGAACTGTTGAAGAAGGATACTAAGTTTAAATGGACAGGAGATTGCGAGGCAAGTTTCCAGGAATTGAAGAAACGTTTGACTACAGCACCAGTGCTAACACTGCCAGATATACATAAGGAGTTTCAAGTGTACTGCGATGCCTCACGCTTAGGACTTGGATGCGTGCTTATGCAGGACGAGAGAGTTGTTTCGTATGCCTCACGACAACTAAAACCTCATGAGTTGAACTATGCCACACATGATTTGGAGTTAGCAGCCGTAGTACATGCATTGAAGACCTGGAGACATTACCTTATTGGAAACCATTGTGATGTGTACACGGACCATAAGAGTTTGAAGTACATTTTTACCCAGAAGGAACTGAACCTTCGACAGAGGAGATGGTTGGAGCTTATAAAGGATTATGACATGAAGCTACACTATCATCCAGGAAAGGACAATGTCGTAGCAGACGCTTTGAGTCGGAAGAGTTATGCTAATATCCTTGAAAGCAAGGGGCTGCCGAAGGAATTAGCAGAGGACATCATGGAACTTCGATTGGAGATTGTTCCTAGAGGATTTATTTCAACAATGGAGGTCCAATCGACATTGCTGGACAAGATTCGGGAAGCTCAGAAGGAGGACAAGGAGATTGCCGAGATAAAGGAGAAGATGAGCAAAGGAAAGGCCAAAGGTTTTCGTGAAGATGAGCACGATACCCTATGGTTTGAGGACCGAGTTTATGTGCCCAATAACCAGGAGATCAGGAAGTTAATACTTCAAGAGGCCCATGACTCACCATACTCGATACACCCCAGAAACACCAAGATGTATTTGGATTTGAAGGAACGTTTCTGGTGGACCGGTATGAAGAAGGATATTACCGAGTATGTCGTCGTATGTGATGTATGTCGACGCGTGAAGGCAGAGCATCAAAAGCCAACATGACTGTTATAGCCTATGCCGATACTCGAATGGAAGTGGGATAAACTGGGCATGGACTTTATCACCGGATTGCCCAGGACCAAAGCAGGATATGATTCCATATGGGTAGTAGTTGATCGCTTGACCAAAGTAGCTCACTTCATCCTAGTGAAAACCACCTATACAAGTGCAAAGCTGGCAAAGATATATATGTCCAGGATCGTATGTCTGCATGGAGTTCCGAGGACCATCGTATCAGATCGAGGAACACAGTTTACCTCAAAGTTTTGGCACCAGTTGCACCAGACCTTGGGAACGAGATTGGAGTTTAGTACAACATTTCACCCGTAGACGGATGGACAAACAGAGAGAGTCAACCAAATTGGGAGGACATGTTGAGAGCCTGTGCGCTAGATTATGGATCTAGTTGGGATGACAATTTGCCATACGCAGAGTTTTCATACAACAATAGCTATCAAGCCAGTTTGAAGATGGCACCGTTTGAAGCCCTGTATGGACGAAGGTGCAGAACACCGTTGATGTGGGACGAGGTAGGAGACCGACAGTTGTTTGGACCAGACTTGATCAAGGAGTCTGAGGAGAAGGTTAAATTGATTCGAGACAGACTGAAGGTTGCTCAGTCCAGGCAGAAGAGTTATGCTGACTCAAAACACAAGGAGATAACCTATGAAATTGGAGATCGAGCATATCTGCGAGTATCACCCTTGCGAGGAGTGAAACGTTTTGGAGTTAAGGGAAAGTTAGCCCCGAGATTTGTAGGACCATATCGTATTTTGGAACGGATGGGAGAAGTTGCCTACAAGTTGGAGTTACCCGAGGGATTGTCAGGAGTTCATGACGTGTTTCACATTTCACAGCTGAAGAAGTGTCATTCTGAGATGGCAGATATACCGCTAAGAGATACAGTACCCCTGGAGGCGATTCAGGTGGACAGTGATTTGACTTATGAGGAGAAACCAGTAAATATTCTTGAGTTTGCTAGCAGAGTCACTCGCAGTAAGGTTATCAAGTTTTGTAAAGTTCAATGGAGCCACCATACCGAGGATGAAGCCACATGGGAACGAGAGGATGATCTTCGCAAGGACCACCCACACCTATTCTCTAGCCAACCCGAACTCGAGGGCGAGATTCATCTTAAGGGGGTAGGTTTGTAACATCCCAAATTTTCAAATTTGGAATGTTATACATAGTCATCAATGCATATCATACTTTCTTCGCATTTTGTCTCGCGATCCTCGAAATCCTAACCAACTCAAGGACCCTCGGAGAGAGTTGGAGATTTCCCGGTTTTCAAATTTGATCTTTATCAAATTTTGAAACGAGGATTTTTGGTTTTAATTATTTTCTCTCCAAAAATATTTCATACTAAAATATATGAGAGGAGATAATATGAATTCTCCAAGATAATTGAAATATTGGAGGAAAAATATTAAAATCAAATATTTGTTTTATTTGGATTTTATTGCAATTTTGTTTGCATTAGAAAAATTGTGCGTTTTCCAAAATTGCATTTTAGGGCCAAGAAAATGTTCATCTTGTTCTAAATATTTTATTTAGACGGTGAAAATTTATTTTGGCATTTTTAGTTTTTTATTTATTTTTTTAGGATTTTATTTCGGTCGGTGAAATTATTTAAAAAAAAAAGTACCCGCGCCCGACTGGGCCTAAGGCCCAGCCGAGCTAGGCCACCGCCGCCGCCACCTTCCCACGCGCGCGCCGCCGACTCGGACGAGGAGTCCGAGCCGGACTCCACCGCCGCCGCCTTGGCCCCTCCTCCAAGACGCCCCGCCCCGCCCCTTTATATACGCCGCCACCCCCTCCTCCAAGACGCCCCGCCCCGCCCCTTTATATACGCCGCCACCCCCGCCCCAAACGCCACCGCCACCGCCGCCGTAGCCGCCGCCGCCCGCGCTAGCCACCGCCGCCGCCGCCCCCGCTAGCCGCCGCCGCCGCCTGCCGCCGCAGCCCGCGCCGCCGCCGAGCGCCGCCGCCCCTCCGCTGCCTCGCCTCGCCGGAGGTAGTCGCCGGACTCCGCCGCCAGTTTTTTTATATAAAAGACCGTTCGGTTTTTTTAGAAACCCTAGATCCATTTTTTTCAGATTCGCCGGTTTTTCTCGGTTCTTCTAGTTAGCGGACGTTCATCCAAACGTTCGTTTTAACGAACGATTCTTCGCCCGTTAGATACAGCTAACGAACGCTCGTTCGTTAGTCTGTTCGTCAGTTTTCTTTTATCGGATTTATTTCGAAATTTTCTCTGATCGCGATTTCTGATCCGATCTTAGTTTCTGTTTATCTTTTCGCTCGTTAGTCGGAATCAGGCGATTCAAGCGCCTAGAGTTTCATCTCGAAACCCTATTTTCGTTTAACCAACTCAAACAAGTTTTGTCTACTGTAGAATTTGACCTAGTTTCAGATTAGTAAACGAAGCTTCTTTCTTTCGCCGTTTGAGTTTCGTTGCTCGGTTTGATTTGATTCTTTTTGCGAACCGGAGTTCTTAATTTGAACTTTGTGGTCAACCTCTTTTATTTGAGTTTTGCTTGTGCATCGTTGCTTGTTACTTATGTATGCTATTGTTTTCTTGCGATAGAACACCCGGAGTGCGAAGCGTGCTACTACGAGTCCCTAGGTTTCGCAGATCGTCAGCAAGGCAAGTAACACTTTGACCATACCCCTTTATCACCCATTTTTTATGCATTAGTTCCAATCCTCAAACATTGCATGATTAGGATGTCATTAACTTGTGGGTTGGGAAGTAGTTGATGAGGTAGAACCTATTACCCTGTTACATTCAAACCCTTGGGAGTTACTCTACGCGTTGCTTATATACTATGCTATGCTATGCTCGTAGACGTGGTTTGGGTTTGAGTGAAATACATGACAGATGTGAGCTTGTTAATTAATGGTTCAACTTAAGGTGGCAACTTAATCAAACAACTGGGTGGACTGAGGCACCTGGAGTACTCAGTGTTGCCTGTATTTTTTGGAAATCCTGGAGTACCCGTGTGATCTTCCTATGGACCGCCACCCAGGCTCAAAGGGAACTGAGATGATTCATGCTAGAAACTTCCGTGTGTAGCCACAAGCTATTATGGGCTCTAGCATAGTTGAGTAAGTTACGTGAAGCTCTCGAAGAGGCAGATCAGCAGGTAGTGGGATATAGGTTTGGTATGGTCTGTCCGGAGTAGAGAGTTAATGTTTCTGAAAGACTGTGTCTCGGTCATCCGCTTCTCAAACACCCTGTAGTGCGAGAAATCCAACGGAAGCGATCGAGTCTTGTGGGGAAAAGTGCGCAAACCTCTGCAGAGTGTACAATATAATCACGGTTAGCCGTGTCCCCGTTTATGGACAATTCATGAGTATCTAGTACTTGGGTTATCAAAAGTATCTCATCATGTTTAACTAATATTGTTGGGTTGTTAATCACTTTAATTGGGATTGAGTTGGAGGAACCTTCTCAATGTTGTTTCAACTACCATGATAGTTAAATTAAAATCTATTCCTTTGTTGTAGGGAAAAATTGGCTTTTTCGCAAAACTGTAACCATAGAGCTTTCCACCAGCCAAATATGCATGTAGTGATTGCATTATTCTGTTCTTGCTCTATTGTGTTACTTTGCCAGCATATTCCATGTGCTGGCCCGTTTTCGGGCTGCAACGTATTATGTTGCAGACTTTTCAGACGAGGAGTAAGGTTTGTTAGGTCGTTGCCGTGCAGCTCAGCTATGCCGTTGGAGTTGATGGACTCACCTTATCTTCCAAGCCTTCCGCTGTTATCGTATTAGATGGCCTTAAGCCATATTATTGTAATAAGCTCTCTCTTGAGACGTTCGATGTAATAAGTGTGTGATTGCTACTCTGCTATAAATCCTTCGAGTACTGTGTGTGTCAGAATTACCGATCCAGGGATGACACTGAAGCACAGAGACGTGACCATCTAAGGTCGGGTCGCTACACTACGGGTCCATAGTTATTAGCTAGATGGCTTCTTCTCTCTTTTTGGATCTCAATACAAAGTTCTCCCAATCTCTTGTGGAGATCTATTCGATGTAATCTTCTTTTGCGGTGTGTTTGTTGAGACCGATGAATTGTGGGTTTATGATCAAGTTTATCTATGAACAATATTTGAATCTTCTCTGAATTCTTTTATGTATGATTGGTTATCTTTGCAAGTCTCTTTGAATTATCAGTTTGGTTTGGCCTACTAGATTGATCTTTCTAGCAATGGGAGAAGTGCTTAGCTTTGGGTTCAATCTTGCGGTGTCCTTTCCCAGTGACAGTAGGGGCAGCAAGACACGTATTGTATTGTTGCCATCGAGGATAACAAGATGGGGTTTATTTCACATTGCACAAGTTTATCCCTCTACATCATGTCATCTTGTTTAATGCGTTACTCTGTTCTTATGAACTTAATACTCTAGATGCATGCTGGATAGAGGTCGATGTGTGGAGTAATAGTAGTAGATGTAGGCAGGAGTCGGTCTACTTGTCTCAGACATGATGCCTATATACATGATCATACCTAGATATTCTCATAACTATGCTCAATTCTGTCAATTGCTCAACAGTAATTTGTTTACCCACCATGAATACTTATGCTCTTGAGAGAAGCCACTAGTGAAACCTATGCCCCCGGGTCTATCTTCCATCATGTTAATCTTCCAATACTTAGTTATTTCCTTTGCCTTTTATTTTACTTTGCATCTTTATCATAAAAATGCCAAAAATATTATCTTATCATATCTATCAGATCTCACTCTCGTAAGTGACCGTGTAGGGATTGATAACCCCTTAGCGCGTTAGTAGCAAGGATTTATTTGTTTGTGTAGGTGCGAGGGATTCTTGCGTGGCCTCCTACTGGATTGATACCTTGGTTCTCAAAAACTGAGGGAAATACTTACGCTACTTTCCTGCATCACCCTTTCCTCTTCAAGGGAAAACTAACGCAATTGGTCAAGAGGTAGCAAGAAGGATTTCTGGCGCCGTTTCCGGGGAGTCTACGCAAAAGTCGACATACCAAGTACCCATCACAAACCCTTATCTCACACATTACATTATTTGTCATTTGCCTCTCGTTTTCCTCCCCCTACTTCACCCTTGACGTTTTATTCGCCCTCTCTCTCTCCGTCCTCCATCTCTTTTTCGTTTGCCTCTTTTTGCCCGTCTCTCGTTTGCTTGTGTGTTGGTTTGCTTGCTTGTCATTATGGCTAGTCCCCTATCTTCTCCGTTGTCTCCTGAAAATGAAGTTCTTAATTTTAAGCAAAGGGAAGGAGAAGACCTAAAAGACGCTTGGTATAGAATTTGCAATTCTCAAAATAGATCTACCAGGAAGCAATCTACTTCTATTATTATTCGCAATTTTTATGTAGGTGCTATTCCTTGGCACAGATATGTCCTTGATACCATTACCGGAGGGAACTTCTTGGGTAGCCACACTTTTGATTCCTATAATGCTATGATAGATTTATTTGGCTCACCCCCTCTTTTGGTTAATGGAACTATGTTAACTTTGGAGCATGTAATGAAAAAACTTGAAATTATTGAAAATAAAGTTGCTACCGTTGAGTTAATTGAAAATTTCGATAAAAAGATCCACAACCAAATTACCCAATATGGATCTAATGTGGGAGTAACTTTGAAAAATATTAAAGAGAAGGAACCTATAGTTAATGAAAGAATAAATCAAGATTCCACTAGAATCGATAAACTTGAGGGTATCATTACCAACTTGGGAACCGCTTTTTCTTCCGTAAAGAAT
The DNA here is from genome assembly GCF_056163025.1 of Triticum urartu. NCBI lineage: Eukaryota > Viridiplantae > Streptophyta > Magnoliopsida > Poales > Poaceae > Triticum > Triticum urartu. The sequence continues at coordinate 627,094,601 of NC_141879.1, read as the reverse complement.
ACTCCAAGTCCTACAACTAAAATTGCCAAGCTTATGTATGTTCCTAAAAGATAAGGGGGAATCCTCTAGCAATGAAACGCAGATCTCAAATCTATAAGTATTCATCCTAATCTTTTTGCTACCATTAAGGAACCATTTGCTACTAATGATTTTTTCGATCTTGTGCCTAGAAGTTTTATTATTGATAAAAGGAAATAAACTCCTAAAGGTTATAGATGTCTCATTAAAGAATTACCAACTAAAGATGGCAATACCTAGATCTATCCTTGCTTTTTATGCCTAGCTAGGGGCGTTAAACGATAGCGCTTGTTGGGAGGCAACCCAATTTTATTTTTATTCCTTGATTTTTTCTCCTGTTTAGTAATAAATAATTTATCTAGCCTTTGTTTTGGTTGTCTTTTTTGTGTTTAATTAGTGTTTGTGCCAAGTAGAACCATTGGGAAGACTTGGGGAAAGTCTTTTTAATCTTGCTGTAAAAACAGGAACTTTAGCGCTCACGAGAATTGCTGCCATTTTTATTTGGAAAGTGATATTTAGTTAATTATTTTTGAAGATGATTAATATATAAATTACTCACGTCCAGCAATTTATTTTAGAATTTTTGGGGTTCCAGATCTTGCGTTAGCTACAGTTTACTACAGACTGGTCTGTTTTTGACAGATTTTGTTCTTCGTGTGTTGTTTGCCTATTTTGATGAATCTATGTCTAGTAAAATAGTTTATAAACCATATATAAGTTGTAATACAGTAGGTTTAACACCAATATAAATAAAGAATGAGTTCATTACAGTACCTTGAAGTGGTGTTTTGTTTTCTTTCGCTAACGGAGCTCACGAGATTTTCTACTTTAAGTTTTGTGTTGTGAAGTTTTCAAGTTTTGGGTGAAAGATTTGATGGATTATGGAACAAGGAGTGGCAAGAGCCTAAGCTTGGGGATGCCCATGGCACCCCAAGATAATCTAAGGACACCTAAAAGCCAAAGCTTGGGGATGCCCCGGAAGGCATCCCCTCTTTTGTCTACTTCCATCGGTAACTTTACTTGGAGCTATATTTTTATTCACCACATGATATGTGTTTTGCTTGGAGCGTCTTGTATTATTTGAGTATTTATTTGTTAGTTTTACACAATCATCCTTGCTGTACACACCTTTTGAGAGAGACACACATGATTCGGAAATTGTTAGAATACTCTATGTGCTTCACTTATATTTTTTGAGTTATATAGTTTTTGCTCTAGTGCTTCACTTATATCTTTTAGAGCATGTCGGTGGATTTGTTTTATAGAAACCATTGTTCTCTAATGCTTCACTTAGATTATTTTGAGAGTCCTACAAAACAGCATGGTAATTTTCTTTAATTATGTTAGGCATTCAAGATTAATAATAAATTTTTCTTATGAGTGTGTTGAATACTATGAGAAGTTTGATACTTGATAATTGTTTTGAGATATGGAGATGGTAATATTAGAGTCATGCTAGTTGAGTAGTTGTGAATTCGAGAAATACTTGTGTTAAAGTTTGTGATTCCTGTAGCATGCACGTATGGTGAACCGTTATGTGATGAAGTTGGAGCATGATTTATTTATTGATTGTCTTCCTTATGAGTGGCGGTCGGGGATGAGGGATGGTCTTTTCCTACCAATCTATCCCGCTAGGAGCATGCGCGTAATACTTTGCTTCGATAACTTGTAGATTTTTGCAATAAGTATATGAGTTCTTTATGACTAAGGTTGAGTCCATGGATCATACGCACTTTTCTTCCTTCCACCATTGCTAGCCTCTCTAATACCGCGCACCTTTTGCCGGTATCATACACCCACCATATACCTTCCTCAAAATAGCCACCATACCTACCTATCATGGCATTTCCATAGCCATTCCGAGATATATTGCCATGCAAATTTCCACCATCCCGTTTACTATGACACGCTCCATCATTGTCATATTGCTTTGCATGATCATGTAGTTGACATTGTATTTGTGGAAAAGCCACAGTTCATAATTCTTTCATACATGTCACTCTTGATTCATTGCATATCCCAGTACACCGCCGGAGGCATTCACATAGAGTCATATTTTGTTCTAAGTATTGAGTTGTAATTGTTGAGTTGTAAGTAAATAAAAGTGTGATAATCATTATTTTTAGAGCATTATCCCAAGTGAGGAAAGGATGATGGAGACTATGATTCCCCCACAAGTCGGGATGAGACTCCGGACGAAAAAATAAAAAAAAAGAGGCCAAAGAAGCCCAAATAAAAAAATGCCATAAAAAAGGCCCAAAAAATGAGAGAAAAAGAGAGAAGGGACAATGCTACTATCCTTTTACTACACTTGTGCTTCAAAGTAGAACCATGATCTTCATAATAGAGAGTCTCCTATGTTATCACTTTCATATACTAGTGGGAATTTTTCATTATAGAACTTGGCTTGTATATTCCAATGATGAGCTTCCTCAAAATGCCCTAGGTCTTCGTGAGCAAGCGAGTTGGATGCATACCCACTTAGTTCCTTTTGTTGAGCTTTCATATACTTATAGCTCTAGTGCATCCATTGCATGGCAATCCCTACTCACTCACATTGATATCTATTGATGGTCATATCCATAACCCGTTGATACGCCTAGTTGATGTGAGACTATCTTCCCCATTTTTTTTCTTCTCCTCCAGAACCACCATTCTATTCCACCTAAAGTGCTATGTCCATGGCTCACGCTCATGTATTGCGTGAAGATTGAAAAAGTTTGAGAATACCAAAAGTATTAAACAATTGCTTGGCTTGTCATCGGGGTTGTGCATGATTTAAATACTTTGTGTGGTGAAGATAGAGCATAGCTAGACTATATGATTTTGTAGGGATAACTTTCTTTGGCCATGTTATTTTGAAGAGACATAATTGCTTAGTTAGTATGCTTGAAGTATTATTATTTCTATATCAATATTGAAATTTTGTCTTGAATCTTTCGGATCTGAATATTCATACCACAATTAAGAAGAATTACATTGAAATTATGCCAAGTAGCATTCCACATCAAAAATTCTGTTTTTATCATTTACCTACTCAAGGACGAGCAGGAATTAAGCTTGGGGATGCTTGATACGTCTCCAACGTATCTATAATTTTTGATTGTTCCATGATATATTATATTCTGTTTGGACATTATTGGGCTTTATTATACACTTTTATATTATTTTTGGGACTAACCTATTAACCGGAGGCCCATCCCAGAATTGCTGTTTTTTTGCTTATTTTAGGGTTTCACAGAAAAAGAATATCAAACGGAGTCCAAACGGAATGAAACCTTCGGGAACGTGATTTTCGGAACGAACAAGATCCAGAGTACTTGGACCCTACGTCAAGACATCAACCAGGAGGCCACGAGGTAGGGGGCACGCCTACCTCCCCAGGCGCGCCCTCCACCCTCGTGGGCCCCTGTTGCTCCACCGACGTACTCCTTCCTCCTACATATACATACGTACCCAAACTACTGGATACGGAGCCAAAACCCTAATTCCACTGCCGTAACTTTTTGTATCTACAAGATCCCATCTTGGGGCCTTTTCTGGAGCTCCGCCGGAGGGGGTAACGATCACGGAAGGCTTCTACATCAACACCATAGCCTCTCCGATGAAGTATGAGTAGTTTACCTCAGACCTACGGGTCCATAGTTATTAGCTAGATGGCTTCTTCTCTTTGTGGATCTCAATACAAAGATCTCCCCCTCTCTTGTGGAGATCTATTCGATGTAATTTTCTTTTGCGGTGTGTTTGTTGAGACCAATGAATTGTGGGTTTATGATCAAGTTTATCTATGAACAATATTTGAATCTTCTCTGAATTCTTTTATGTATGATTGGTTATCTTTGAAAGTCTCTTCGAATTATCAGTTTGGTTTGGCCTACTAGATTGATCTTTCTTGCAATGGGAGAAGTGCTTAGCTTTGAGTTCAATCTTGCGGTGTCCTTTCCCAGTGACAGTAGGGGCAGCAAGACACGTATTGTATTGTTGCCATCGAGGATAACAAGATGGGGTTTATTTCATATTGCATGAGTTTATCCCTCTACATCATGTCATCTTGCTTAATGCGTTACTCTGTTCTTATGAACTTAATACTCTAGATGCATGCTGGATAGAGGTCGATGTGTGGAGTAATAGTAGTAGATGCAGGCAGGAGTCGGTCTACTTGTCTTAGACGTGATGCCTATATACATGATCATACCTAGATATTCTCATAACTATGCTCAATTCTGTCAATTCCTCAACAGTAATTTGTTTACCCACCGTGAATACTTATGCTCTTGAGAGAAGCCACTAGTGAAACCTATGGCCCCCGGGTCTATCTTCCATCATATTAATCTTCCAATACTTAGTTATTTCCTTTGCCTTTTATTTTACTTTGCATCTTTATCATAAAAATACCAAAAATATTATCTTATCATATCTATCAGATCTCACTCTCGTAAGTGACCGTGTAGGGATTGACAACCCCTTATCGCATTGGTTGCAAGGATTTATTTGTTTGTGTAGGTGCGAGGGACTCGTGCGTGGCCTCCTACTGGATTGATACCTTGGTTCTCAAAAACTGAGGGAAATACTTACGCTACTTTGCTGCATCACCCTTTCCTCTTTAAGGGAAAACCAACGCAAGTGCTTAAGAGGTAGCAGCGTTACTCAGCCCAGTATATCTTGTAAAGACCGAATACCTTAGGGAGTGTTCGGCGTCGCGAGTTTGGCCTTATATGCATCGGCTCCGAATCATGTCTTTGGTCAATAGTTGGGTTTGCCCGGCTCCCGTGTTTTGCTACCTTACGTTCCGCTCTATCGGCTAAGGTGGCACCGGGAGAACTACTGCGATTGTGCCCTGGTTCATCTGGATGAGCACCTCAGTAGAGAAAGCCGAAAACTGACTGTCATGATAAAGCGTGAGACTGGTCAACCACTCAAGGACTTAGCAGAATCTTCGCGCGCGATTCCTCCGCATTAACGAAGGACCGGTTTCCCGGTCATGTATGTGCGCGCTCCGTATTCAGATAAGCGCGGAAGTACTAGGGGCTATATAGTAGCCCCACTGTCAAACTTCTATGGCTAAGTGAAAGTGTTAAAGCAATATAGTCCGATTGCGTTGTTCGCCATGCTATCACCTCCTTAATGGACCAAGACGCTGGATCAAGTGTGAATATGCGCTTTTCCGAACACCCCACATTATATGCGTGGGGGTTGAAGCCGACGACTACAAACTTTCAGGTTATATACATACATATAACGGCCGCACAGGAGGCATCATAATACTTTCAGGCAAAAGTATGAACACAACCTTTATAATACAAATAGCATTGTTTTTTTACAATGGGATACATGTCGCTCGAACATGATACTCTTCGAGCACTAAGCCTCTATTAAACGAGCGCCTTCTAGGACTTCTTCAAAATAGTGCTCGGACGAGGCCTGGCCTATGGCTGGACCCCAGGTTGCAATAGTGGTGGCATCCATCTCCACCTAGTATGTGTTAACACGGGCAAGAGCCATCCACGCACCCTCTATGCATGTAGACCTCTTTACAGTGTCTATATGCGGCACAACACCAAGGAATCATTGCACTAAACCAAAGTAACTATTCGGCCTTAGTCCTTCCGGCCAAAGATGATCCACGACATACCTCATGGCAAGCCCGGACAACCTATGGAGCTCAGCCCACTCGCCCATTTGCTCATTTAACAGCAGCAGACGCGTTGGAGCACTGAACTGCGACCAGAAAAACTTTTCCACTTCGTGATATTTTTGATCTTTGAAAAACTCAGTCACATCAGCAACACTCATTGCCAGGTCGAAATACGCGTCCGCAGCACTCCATAATTGATCCAGAGGGGCATACTTCGGATCTCCGAACTTCATCTGCAACAAAAAGGGCTTCCCAACCGTGATATCTCCGGCTTGATGAAGCTCCTCCTTTGCCGCTCTGATCTTAGAGCGGGTCTCCTTGGCTGCTACCATGGCTTTCTCCAGGTCCGCCGTTTTCGCTTGGCTTTCCTTTTCAAGAAGCTCATACCGGTCGGCGACATCCTTCAGCTCAACAGCCATCTTGGCTATTTTATCTTCGCTCTGGCGATGAGCAGCCCGTTCGGCTCTTAACTCTTCGGCCGCCTTTAGGGCGGCCGCATCACTCCTCCTGGCTTGTTCCTTGGCCCGGGCAAGTTCCGCCCAAAGGGTCTCCACGGCGGCAGCTCCATCTGCAGTCACAACATATTATAGATACTAGCATCATGCTCCTCTTAATATTTGTTGACCACCCGAAAATACATACCATGTGCCTCGTCAAGCCGCTTGTTCACAAGTGCAATGTCAGCATCTGCCGCGTCAAGTAGCCGGCTAAGTCCGGCAAACTCAGCAGTCCGGTCAGCCACCGGACCGTCAGCCGCCTGCACATGAAAGTAGCGCAATCATTACCTGGGACTACGATCCTTTGTTTGCCGCCTTTGGACAGCAACCAGAGTCTCAGGGGCTACTATCTGTATAGAGCACACCTAGCGTGTGCGGTACCGTCAAAAAATCTATATATTACTTTGCGTACCTCAAAGCCTCTTAGCAGACTCATAAAAGCTTCAGGCAACCCACTCTGGGCATATGAAATCCTCTCAACCACCGTACCCATTAAAATACGATGTCCCTCTGAGATAGCCGCTTGCTCCAAAAGACCCATCAGTGCGTCTGGTTGCGCACCGTACAGTCCCGGACTCTTTATGTTGCTCTCCTTAGGAGACGAATGCTCCGGAATTCGGGTGGCCGAAGGGTTACCTTCTGGCCTCGGCGGATCAGGAGAAATCCTCCGTGATGACACCTCAGGGTCGTCTGCCCCAAGAGGCGGGGAGACAGGGGGAGGCATTTTGCTCTCCATCATCTCCGGAAGAAGATCCCCCGAAGACGAACTCTGTTGATAAGGGCTACGAGCCGGACTACAAGATATATGTCTCGGTTATTGTCCTCGGAGATAAAGCAGGACATATTTACCAAAAGTACTCTTGATTCACTTACAGCTCGGTGGAGGGCTGCCCCCCTTGCGGGCACTGTGCGGTAAGGACCCCCTCCAGGGCAGGGCCCCCTGGCGAAGGTTTTTCCCTTTTTTGGAAACCTTTGTTTCCAAGTCTTCATGGGCGGTCCTTTTCCTTCCTTGGGGAGAGAGGATTCTAGATTCTTCTCCCCGATCACCCTCCTTCGCGGAGACACTAATTCCCCGGTTTGGATGAGTAATGCGTGAGGCCCGCTTTCGACTTCTTTATCCCTCCCTTTATCTTCCCCTGATGGCGCTTGATAAAGTGCACGCTCAAGCATCCTGGCTAGTATAGGATCCGGTGAGCCTTCGGGAAGGGGGGCCGAACACCGGATCATCTTCGCCTTTCTTATCCAGTCCTGGCCAAGATCGATTTTTTCAGAATGATGTTATGAAAAATGAAAAGACGACGTGTTCGGCCGCAGAATTACTTACATGGGTATCTGGATGATTGCATTTTAGACCCGCATCCTCGGTGGTGTCCGGACACTTTATTCGTGATCCGAAGAACAATCCATACATCCCTTCGTGCGTCATGCCGAAGAATTGCTGAATAGTTCACGGTCCTTCCGGGTTGAACTCCCACATACGGAGAGATCGACGTTGGCATGGTAGGACCCGACGAACTAGCATAACTTGCATTACCTTGACGAGACTGACATCCCTCTTGAGGAGATCTCAGATGTGACTTTGCAATGTCAGCACGTCATTAACTGGCCCCCAGTCCAACCCTTTGTTGACCCATGATGCCAGTTGTGGTGGGGGGCCCGAACGGAAGGCGGGGGCAGCTACCCACTTAGTACTTCGGGAGCTATGATGTAAAACCACTCCCGCTACCATAAGTTGGACACCTCCGAGAAGGAACCCTTTAGCCATGGAGCATCGGCGCCTTTGCTTATTATGGCGCCTCCGCATTCTGCGTGTCGCCCATCGATCATCTTCGGCTTCACATTGAAGGTCTTGAGCCATAAGCCGAAGTGTGGGGTGATGCGGAGGAAGGCCTCACACACGACGATAAACGACGAGATGTGAAGGGTGGAATCCGGGGCTAGATCGTGGAAATCGAGCAGTAATAGAACATAAGCCCTCTAACAAAGGGATCAAGACTAAAGCCTAGCCCTCGGAGGAAGTGGAAACAAATACGACACTCTCGTTGGGTTCGGGAGTGGGGATGACCTGCCCTTGAGCGGGCAGCCTGTGCGAGATTTCGGCGGTCAGATACCTGGTTTCTCTTAGCTTCTTGATGTCCTCCTCTGTGACAGAAGAGGCCATCCACCGGCCTTGAAGGTTGGATCCGGACATGGTTGAAGGTTCAAAGCACTTAGCCTAAGCCTTGGGTGTTGGAACTCAAGGTGGGGGAAGGGAAGGATTGAGCGCAAGAAGAAAAGCACATGCCTTGGCCCCTTTATAAAGAGGGCGAATATCAAGCGTCCTCCGTGTGCCCGTTTGGAACTTGCCTAAAATCGAGGAGTCATATTAACAAGCACGATTGGGTTACCCATGCCCGTATTGATGAGACTGCCATGATAAGGGGAACACAATCTCTTCCGCGACAAGACATGCCGATAAAACCGCCTCGCAACACGTGCAATAGTAGGCAGGGAAAAACGGTTCGTAATGACCAGGCCATGGCAGGACGTCACGTTATGAAAAGTTGTCAGCAGATTGGATTTGTGGAATAATATACTCTCTACGGTGGTATGTGGAACTTGTTTTGCAGAGCCGGACACTATCCTTGTGTTCAAAATCTTCTATGGAGTATTCGGAGAAGGAACCCGCCTTGCAATGCCCAAGACAATCTGCGCGCCGGACTCATCGTCATTGAAGCCTGGTTCAGGGGCTACTGAGGGAGTCCTAGATTAGGGGGTCCTCAGACAGCCGGACTATATCCTTTGGCCGGACTGTTGGATTATGAAGATACAAGATTGAAGACTTCGTCCCGTGTTCGGGTGGGACTCTCCTTTGCGTGTAAGGCAAGCTTGGCAATTTGGATATGTAGATCTCCTCCCTTGTAACCGACTCTGTGTAACCCTAGCCCCCTCCGGTGTCTATATAAACCGGAGGGTTTAGTCCGTAGGACACCAACAATAATCAGAATCATAGGCTAGCTTCTAGGGTTTAGCCTCTACGATCTCGTGGTAGATCAACTCTTGTAATACTCATATCATCAAGATCAATCAAGCAGGAAGTAGGGTATTACCTCCATCGCGAGGGCCCGAACCCAGGTAAACATTGTGTCCCCCGCCTCCTGTTACCATCCACCTTAGAAGCACAGTTCGGGACCCCCTACCCGAGATCCACCGGTTTTGACACCGACAGGGGGGGTCGTCCCACGCATGCACTCAAACTTTATTTGGTGTAGCATGGAACACATCTATATCTATACCCCTACCCTATATAGTGTGCGAATAACTTTGAAAGTTGGTCGTTGGATGAAGCTAATCTAACGGTACAAATATGGAAAATCTGAGCACTAGTGGCCATTGGATATCATCTACATTCCACCAGATTCTTCCACATGTACAATCTAGAAGGCTCCATAGTTGAACTTAAGCATAATGCACAAACCTCAAAACACAAGCACTTCAACTTTGTTCTCTAGAATCTTCCATATCTTAATTGCCCAAACTTTTTTTCTAAATGAATTGTCACTTTTGTATGTACTTTATGCTTTACAATGCACAATTCCCTGAATCTTAAAATAGATATTTTTATAAAACTAATTGATTTTGGATGAGATGAACTATAAGAATTAAACGAACATCTACATCATGAATATATGACTCAAAGCTTACATGATATAGTGTGGTATTTATTCATAATTTGGTTACTAGTATCAATAGGAAACCATCATGGTCAAACCCTTCTCGTTGTTGGGTCAAAGGGATAGATTGTGTGGGTCCCCCTAATTGTAGTTAAAGGATAGTATATATACCTCGGGGAGCCCATAGATATGTGCCGCGTCTATAAGCCGCACAAGGGAAACATGCTCGAGAAGAACAGACTATCCCCTATACCCAGTATGCAACCTAAAAAAGGTTTATATAATCGCCATTACAGGTCAAGTCAATCATTCTTTAATTTTTTAGAGGAAAAAATAACCCATAAAAATATAGTAGGTTTATATAACACCATGACAGGTTAAGTCAATCATTCTTTTATTTTTTAGAGCAAAAAGTAACCCATAAAAACATAGTCTACAAATTAGCAAAACAAGGATCCCAAGGTTTATATAAATGCCATGATAGGTCACTATAGAGATATAATATATCTCTATAATGACTGTATCATAGCATTTAAATGAAGCTTGAGATATGCAACTTCCCACCGGGTAACCCATCCTTGGACTACTCCAGCCCGATCTCGCTTAACTTCTGCGTTCTATTCGACTAGGCTAGTGGATGGGAAGTCGGCCCTTGTTGATAAGAATTGCCTCATTGTCATTAAGGCGTTTTACGCTGGTCACCCTATGGGACCTACTCCCTCCTATCACACAGATTTGTGCTTTTAGAAACTGTGTGGGATATTTACATGGCCAGTGTGTCGCCGCTAGCCTTCAATGAGCACTGACACTGGTAGCGGGAAAATGATGGGAGAAGAGGCGAGACACATGAGAGAAGTGGTGAGAAACGGTAGCCTATTTAGAAAACCAAGTAGAGAAGGAAGCGTGAGCTAGCACGATGCATGCGCACAGTGCTTACCCATGTACTGCATGTGCTGTCGAAAGGGCTCAGGGTTGCCATTCAATCTAGGAGCATCCAACGGTGCACACGTACGATCCATGGGGTTTGAGTTCTGGCCAATCAAAACACACGACTCAGATCGTGCGCGCAGCAGGGGGGCAGCGGGGGCATCGGCCACGGTTTGGCAGGCACACGGCTTTCATGAGTGAACCGTGTGCTATTTGAAGACATTTTGTAAGAAGAATCTCAGTTTTTAAATCCCCGTAAATCCAAAACTAACCCAAAAATCGTGAAACCTGGCATGGCGTCACGACATGGCACATATATGTCGAGGAATTTTTTTCGTCCATTTTGGCGCAACTTTTATTACAAGCCTCTTACAAACTGGAGCTTCTCTCAAGGAAGCCTCGTGGTTCCGATAGGGAAACGTGTCGCCCTTGTGGGCGAAACGTAATCACTGCCTCTTTTCACCTTATATTTTCTTCTACGGGCAACATGGAATGACATGATATTCGTGCTAAAATTTAAACTTATTCAGGGTTTGTTTGGCCTTTTTATACACTAATTGAGTTTCCTAGCCATTTAATGTCCATAATTCAAATCTGAACTTCAAATACATGCTCCAGTTCACCAAAATGGCTAGAAAATTTATACATGTGTCCTTGGGTGCATGTTTAGGTCACATGCCAGGAATGGGAACGAATTACAACTGTACCGGCGTCCTGGCTCGTCCTCAAACATTTGGAATCTCGGTTTTTAAATCCCCATAAATCCTAAACTCACCAGAAAGTCATCAAAGGTGGCATGGTGTCACGTCATGGCACATATATGTCGTGGTAAAAACATTGTCCAATTTGGGCCAAGCTTTATTACAAACCTCTTACAAACCGGAGCTTCTATCAAAGAAGCCTCGTGGTTCCATTTGGGAAACGTACCACTACTACAGGATGCTGCTAACACGATACTACGATCAGAGACCCTTCGACGAAACTGTGTGCAATGCAATAATCACAAACGATGGTGTAAAAGAACCATAAAAAAAGTTGCAAAACATTTGGGATGGCGGAGCCATCAAACACGGTTCAGATTTTAGTTGCGTGTGCGATGTAGAGCATATGGTTTAGTCCAATGAACTATTTGCGAAGAGGCGGAACAAAAGAAACGGGCAGCCTGATGAAGGCGTGTGCCATATATAGCATACGGTTCACTTGGATGACTTCTTGTGATTACGCAAGACAAAAGAAATAGTTAACCAGATCAAGATGTGTGTGATTGAGGGCATACGCTTCAGAAGGATTAACTGTTTGCGATTAGGCAACAGAATAGAAACGGGTTAGCCAGATCAAAGTTTCTGTGATTGATGGCATACACTTCACATGGATGAACTATTTGCGATTAGCCAGAACAAACTGAAACAGTTAGATAGATCAACATGTGTGCGCTAGACGGGTACACAGATTCTAATTAAAAGAAGCATGCGTGACGGTAATAATGAGCGCGCACGATTGTTGGAACAAGACGTGTGCTGACATTGCCTATTACAGTGCACCATATGGTGCAAACGCCACGTACGCGGCCAAGAAGGCGTACATGCCCACGTTATGCCTTCTGAGAATAGTGTCGCACTTATAACCGTCAGTAAATTTTGAGCATGCGTGCCATCACATTCCAAATTGCAAACCTGTTCACACCGATCAAAACCTAAACGGTTTCCCACTTAGGAGCGTATTACTACTCGGTTATAAATACTACTACTCCAAGATGGCTGCACATTCCTCCTCAACTCCTTATCCATAAAAAAAAGTCATTCATCATCTTTCCCTTTGCGTCTGCCATGGCCAGCATGAGTTCTGGGTCGAGAGATTTTCACCAGGGAGATGCGAGTATGGAAGCGGAAGCACGAGAGATGTCCCGCCTCACCGCGAACGCAGCCGACATGTCCCGCCGCATGGTCGTAGCAGCACAGAGGTCCCACAGCACCATCGAAGCAGCACGCAGGTGCCGCTGCGCCGTCGATGTGGTAGACTGGTCCAGCCACACCACGGAAGCAGAAGAGATGTCCCGCCGCGCCGTGAATGCAACAGAGATGTCCACTCGCGCCGCGGCAGCCTAGGAAAAAGTTCTCGCGGGTAGGCAAGGACTCTTATAGGCGCATGCATGCGATCGTCCATAGCCAGATGGGTCAGATCTCCGGGTGGGCGAGCTTGTAGGACGACATGAAAGCCTCTTTTGAATAAGCTATCGGCATCGTCTGACAACTAAATGAGAGCAATGCGAAGCTCTGGGCCGAGCGCGACCTGCTAAGGGCGAAGATCGTCGAAAGTGCGGAGCAGCGAGAGGAGACCACTGCCTTGTTGAAGAGGACCGACGTCATCGTTGAGAAACTTATGAACGAGAAATACCATGCTATGCATCGAGTGCAGAAGGCTGGTGGAGGAATCCATGGATGCTCTCAAGCAGCATCTTGAGAACAAGAAAGAGCTCATCGCCGCTCGCCGCGGAGACTAGTTCCAGCGGCCTGCAGCAACGTAGAGATTAGTGAGGCAGATTGTTGTCTTCCTTCTTCTTTTACCTTTGTGTATTTCGGGCTTTGCCGCATGTGGCTTTTTTAATTATGTTCCTAAATATGTAAGATAATTATTATCCACTATCGTCGTCCTTATATTCATCATGCTTGCTATAAGTCACAGTCGATGCTATATAGGTCCGTTAGATCTTACATCAAGATCCGTGTAAAACTTTCTTTTCAGATTTTCATTTTTCTCTCTTAAATCTCAGTCCAGTGAGACACATAGCCACGCCATAGAACAGGGGCTCAGGCGCCATTAATGGAGATGTTGGGAGGGAGGTGTGCGCGGCGGGTAGCGGTCAAAGGGCTCTCCTCCTGATGAGCACGCACAGGGGTCTGATTGCACTCCCCCCGTACTCAAATGGCTACCCTGCACGACACCTCCTAGCCAATAAAAAAAGAGGGCGCGCGGCGGCACGTAAATGATAAGTAGAACGCCCACGGTTTCAATAATACATGTGTTTCCGATTTATAACATGACAACACTAGTTCCAAAATGATTTTGTTGATTTTTAATGAGTGCGCCTTCGCAAATCAGACAGAAAAATTACCACAACATGTTGGTGCCATGTCATGACACCATGCCAAGTTTCATGATTTTTAGGCGTGTTTTGGATTTACAGGAATTAAAAAACCAAGTTACTCAATCTTTCCGGTTGAGCCACGACGCACAGATGTTTGAATTTCATTCCCATTTCTTGCATGGTACCTAAAATTCACCCAAGGACACACATGTGATGTTTCAAACAACTTTGGTGCATCGGAGCCTGTGCTTGTAGTTCAAATTTGAATTATGCACATTAAATGCGCAGAAACTCAATTAATGTATAAAAAGGCCAAACGAACCCGGAATAATTCCAAAATTTAGCACGATACTTCTATTTGGTCTAATCTGCCTGTGTAAAAAAATTAAGGCGGGAGAAGGCAGTGTACGTATCTCTTTTCACACACGGAGTGACACATTCCCTCTCGGAACCACGAGCCTTCTTGAGGGAAGCTCCGGTTTGCAAGAAGCATACACCAAAGCTTGTTCCAATTCGGCCAAAAAAATTACCGCATCATGTTGGTGCCATGTCATGACACCATGCCAAGTTTCATAAATTTCAGGCGTGTTTTGGATTTACAGGTATTAAAAAACCAAGTTTCTCAATCTTTTCGGCCGAGCCACGACACCCAAATGTTTGAATTTCATTCCCATTTCTTGCATGGGACCTATAAATTCACCCGAGGACACACATGTGATTTTTCAACCAACTTTGGTGCACTAGAGCATGTGCTTGTAGTTCAAATTTGAATTATGCACATTAAATGCGTAGAAACTCAATTAATGTACAAAAAGGACAAACGAACCCAGAATAATTCCAAAATTTAGACGATACTTCTATTCGGTCTAATATGCCTGTGCAAAAAAATTAAGGCGGGAGAAGGCAGTGTACGTATGTCGTTTCACACATGGAGGTGACACGTTCCCTCTCGGAACCACGAGCCTTCTTGAGGGAAGCCCCGGTTTGCAAGAAGCTTACACCAAAGCATGTCCCAATTCGGCCTAAAAAATTACCGCAACATGTTGGTGCCATGTAATCACAACATGCCAAGTTTCATGATTTTCAGGCATGTTTTGGATTTACAGGAATTAAAAAACCAAGTTTCTCAATCTTTTCGGCCGAGCCACGACGCCCAGATGTTTGAATTTCATTCCCTTTTCTTGCATGAGAACTATAAATACACCCGGGGACATACATGTGATTTTTCAACCAACTTTAGTGCACTGGAGCATGTGCTTGTAGTTCAAATTTGAATTATGCACATTAAATACATAGAAACTCAATTAATGTATAAAAAAGGCCAAATGAACCCGGCATAATTCCAATATTTAGCACGATACTTCTATTTGGCCTAACCTACTCGTGTAAAAAAAATAAGGCGGGAGAAGGCAGTGTACGTATCTCTTTTCGCACACGGAGGTGACACGTTCCCTCTCGGAACCACGAGCCTTCTTGAGGGAAGCTCCGGTTTGCAAGAAGCTTACACCAAAGCTTGTCCCAATTCGGCCTAAAATATTACCGCAACATGTTGGTTCCATGTCATGACACCATGCCAGGTTTCATGATTTTCAGGCATGTTTTGGATTTACAGGAATTAAAAAACCAAATTTCTCAATCTTTCCGCCCGAGCCACGATGCCCAAATGTTTGAATTTCATTCCCATTTCTTGCATGGGACCTATAAATACACCCAAGGATACACATGTGATTTGTCAACCAACTTTGGTGCACTGGAGCATGTACTTGTAGTTCAAATCTGAATTATGCACATTAAATGCGCAGAAACTCAATTAATGTATAAAAAGGCAAAATGAACACGGAATAATTCCAAAATTTAGCACGATACTTCTATTTGGTCTAATCTGCGTGTGTAAAAAAATTAAGGCGGGAGAAGGCAGTGTACGTATGTCGTCTCGCACACGGAGGTGACACGTTCCCTCTCGGAACCACGAGCCTTCTTGAGGGAAGCTCCGGTTTGCAAGAAGCTTACACCAAAGCTTGTCCCAATTCAGCCAAAAAATTTACCGCAACATGTTGGTGCCATGTCATGACACCATGCCAAGTTTTATGATTTTCAGGCATGTTTTGGATTTACAGGAATTAAAAACCAAGTTTCTCAATCTTTCTGGCCGAGCCACGACGCCCAGATGTTTGAATTTCATTCCCATTTCTTGCATGGGACCTATAAATACACCCAAGGACACACATGTGATTTTTCAACCAACTTTGGTGCATTGGAGCATGTGCTTGTAGTTCAAATTTGAATGATGCACATTAAATGCGTAGAAACTCAATTAATGTATAAAAATGCCAAACGAACCCGGGATAATTCCAAAATTTAGCACGACACTTCTATTTGGTCTAATCTACCTGTGTAAAAAAATTAAGGCAAGAGAAGGTAGTGTATGTATCTCGTTTCGCACACGGAGTTGACACGTTCCCTCTCGGAACCACAAGCCTACTTGAGGGAAGCTCCGGTTTCCAAGAAGCTTACACCAAAGCTTGTCCCAATTCGACCAAAAAATTTACCGCAACATGTTGGTGCGATGTCATGACATCATGCCAAGTTTCATGATTTTCAGGCATGTTTTGGATTTACAGGAATTTAAAAACCAAGTATCTCAATTTTCCGGCCGAGGCACGACGCCCAGATGTTTGAATTTCATTCCCATTTCTTGCATGGGACCTATAAATTCACCCAAAGACACACATGTGATTTTTCAACAAACTTTGGTGCATTGGAGCATGTGCTTGTAGTTCAAATTCGAATTATGCACGTTAAATGCCCAGAAACTCAATTAATGCATAAAAATGCCAAACGAACCCGGAATAATTCCAAATTTAAACACGACACCCATGTACTAGTTGCATGTTCACTGTACGTAAATGTTCTAGCAATTCAAACAGCATCCTTTCCCTCCGTAACACCATTTTGTCTTTCAAAACATAATGAGAAAAATTAGGTATACCACCAACATTTTACTAGAAAGAATCGTGTGGGATGCGATATAAAATATCTTGGCGCACCGTCTTGTCTGGCTTACGTAGGAAGCTTCGTCGTCTATAGTCCACCGCCCCCGCTTGAACCATACTTGCGCGCTAGTTTCTCGTGGCACCGAGCGAATTTTTTTGCCACCGCAAAAATATCTATCTTCCCGCCCCTCCCTCCTACCAAAAGCCACATTTCCAATGTTCCTCCTTGCTTTCCAAGTTCAAACCTTCACTGCTGCTTACTAGCAGCTCAGCCTCCTTGTCGCGACCCTTCTTCTTGCAGCGCCGCCTCCTCGCCGGATACCCTTCTTCTTGCAGCGCCGCCTCCTCGCCGGTGACCCTTCTTCTTGCAGCGCCACCTCCTCGCCGGTGAACCTTCTTCTTTCTGCGCGGCCTCCTCGCCACCGGCCCTTCTTCTTGCTGCGCGGCCTCGTCGATATGGTCAGGTAATCCACACCCACCCACACCATCCTCCTCCTTTCCCGTCCCACATGCCCTAACCAACGGCGCGCCACCTTCCATCGAAATCACTGCCCCTCCTCCAATTAAGCACGCCCATAGCCATTTTGCACATAGTATAACATGGAGCTCAGTAGCATGCGGCCGCATGCGCGCACGAGGTCGCTATGGCTGCCATGCGTGCCGACCGCCAGATCTTTGAGGAGCACCTCGTCTTCGAGGCCACCATCGACACTGCCACGCAGTTGTCTACTTTAAAATAGAGTTAGTGCTGTTTTTGTGAGGCCACCGCCGGTGCCTTCTAGTGATTTGTCCTCTGTAATGTTAATATGCAATCTGATGTTCTGTTAGCAGTTTGGTCCTCTGAAATGTAATGTTCTATTAACACTTTGGTCCAACAATTGCTATATTTCGTAGTATTGTTCTCAAGAATTCTTTGTTTTGTTAACTGTCTTATCTTCTAGTACATGTTTCTATTCTGCAATGTCATGCTCAGTTAACTATTTTGGTTCATTTGGTCTGTTGTCCATTTAACTGTTTGATTCAGTTCTGCAATTTGATTTTAATTTGCTGTGGGTACAATTTTGTATTGTTATGCATGTGACACCAATCGAATTTGGCTGTACTCAATACATATTCTACTGATAGTATGGAAACTCTCAGTTAACCTGATCAAGATCGTCCTTATGTGTGTTGCAGGGAAACAATGGGAGACACTACGGTTTACCATCGAGGTTTGTTCAAGCAGGGTCCTTTGGCTAATGGCACATTATTGTGCAGTTGCAGGAATCATTCTAACATTTATGTTTCTCACAATTTGGTGTTGCACATGTAGGTCCTGCTGTCAGAGGCTTAGACCCACTGCTTGACCCATTCTGCATATGGGGAAATGAGATGTCCATGAATATCAGTCAAGTCAAGAAACTCAGAAAGATTGTTAGAATGAAGAAACTTGCGACGAATAACAGCAAGATCTTTGTTTGCACAATTAAGAAGACATCAGTCAACTATAGGATGGTACCAACTCTTTTACCTTGTTTTTACCCCTTGCACCATTTCAAAATTTACAACAGAGATTTATGCATAGCTTTGTTTTCAGTACTTTTCAAAGCAGTTCACCGATGATTACCTCTCAAACCACCTGCATGGTCAAGAGGCGAGGAAGGTATTCATTCAATACCCATGGTACAATATTGAAGTCTTGCTGAAGAGGACGAAGGTTGGGCGGGCAATTATCCATAGGCACTGGCCTAAAGTTGCAAGGACATTCAACATCACTGAAGGCTCAATATTTGCCTTCCGCTTCTACAGTTTCCCAGATGAGATTCATCTGTCCATTTACCGTGTATGAGGCTACTTTCCAAAG